>NC_143056.1:126044924-126347954 GCF_052426305.1 Pelodiscus sinensis | reverse complement strand
AGCACTGCTTCTGGAGTAGCAGGTGGAATGGGGCAAGCCTTCGACTGCACTCCCCAGTGGAAGCCTGAGAGCTAGATGAATAAAATCCGATTGGGCCAGATGTGGCCTATAGGCTGTAGTTTTCCCACGCCTGTCATAGCTGTATCTTGTACCACAATGAGCACATGGCTGGTGATCAAATAAATAGTAAACCCTGTTTGTCCCCCTCCCCGTAGGAACTTTTTGATCCCAAAAATGGACCAGGCCTGTGCCTCAGCTCTTTGGGGAGGGAGGTGTATTTTTGTTGGTTACTCATAAGCCTGGTAGGTTTGTTGTGAGCTCCTGTGAGAAGCTGGAATAGGAATTGTGCTGACAAGAGTGCATTGATCTCCCAGCGGAGTGAAGCCCATTAGCCCAGAGGTTACCAGAGGTCACAGCAGCTGCTGTTACTTTCCCCCCTCCCGCCTCATTTCATCTCCATTCATTTTCAACCAAATCACATTGAAAACAAAATTCTCCCATTTGTGGTGAGAATCCTGCATCTTTTCAATAGCCTCTTCTGTTCACTTAATGTAGCCCATGAGAGAGCCACATGCTGTGTACACGAGCTCCTGTGTCCTCCAACAAGATCGTGAGGCACGTTCATACACACAGCTACTTGCTGTATGTGCTTAAGTGTGCAGATCTGTACACCACCTAAACACCCCATGTCCCTGGGCATATGCACACACAAATACACACAGGTGTACCGTACTTGTGCACAAATATGCTTACATAAAAACACACATGCACATGAAAATTACATGCAAACACAAAAGGCACTGAATTTGCATCTATGAAGTATATGCCATATACAAATATGGAAATCACTTCCATGCCCAAACATATCTGCATTCACACACTCACCTGTGTCCTTAAATACCCAGAGTAAACATGCCTGCATAGACAGCATTTGTGCACAAATATGCACATGTAAAGAATGCACATACACATGCCAGCACAAACACACTGAATTTCTGAATAATCATAAGATATGCCATGCATAGATACATAATTCACCTACATGCCCAATCATACATACATAGAGAAAACTCATGCGTGTTCACTTGTGGCCATATGGGTCTAAATACTCTCAGCAAAAATATGCAAATGTGCATGCACTTCTGTTCTAGGTAGGTTCCTAGGCCAGGCCACCACTGTGGTATCCAGAGGCTTACACATGCCAGATAGCTGTGCACACGCAAACAAGCATGTATGTGCCTGTTAAGGGACAGTCTTAACTGCAGCCTCGCCCAGACTGGTTTCTTTCAGAGACTCAGTTGTGCTTATCCCTTGTGAGCCACCGGGCTCAGAGTGCCCTGCACTGACCCTTGTGTCCACTCCATTCTGAACATGCCTCAAAGGGCTGTGTCAATACCTGTTTCTAGAACTGGTGGCTCTGCTGGAGAGGATGGGCCAGATGCTTGGCTGGGGCCCATAGTTCATGGATTTATGCTAACGTGCAGCTGAGCGTCTGGTCCTTCCCTCAGCGCATTCCTTTCCGTCCTCAATTCTCTTCTGCCCCAGGTACCTATTCTTCTTACACTAATGTCCCCAACCACTGTCCTCTGCTTGCCTCGCTCATATCAAGTGTCTTTTAAATTATCAAGTCTCGTCTCCTTTTCTGTACCTAGGTTCTGCTCATGGAAACTCTTGCATCTCCTCATCTTTTGACCATCCTAAATCTCCTCTCCTCCAGAAGTTACCTTTTCTCCTCCTCAGCACAGTTCAGCTACTTTGGTTCAGAACGAGAGCCTCTTGTCTGTTCTCCTCCCCTTTTCCTCGCCTTCTCCCTGTGGGTGGCATTGGGCTCCCAATCTTTTACAGGAGAAGACAGCCACCCCCTCTAGATCTGCTCCCACCACTCCCACCAGCCCCTGCCTCATTCTCAGGATAGAGAAATAGCTTAACCCCCACCCCCGCCGGTGGGCTCTGACGTACCACATGGAGACCCCGCTGTCACAGATGAGCATCCTGGGTGGAACCAACACCACAGATCCCAATTCCTACCCCTCCTTTTTGCACATTTTATCTCACCAAGACAAAAGAAGAGTTGGGCTGAAGTTACTGATCAGCAGCTGTGTGTCTCTTATTGCTGCTTACACTTCAGTTCCGCATTCTGTACCCAGCCATTCCCATAAGGGAACCCTGCCTCAGTTCCCTCTTCAACCCAGCCGTGTTATCCAGAAGACCTTCCCTGGGAAGCATTAGACTCATACAGCCCTCCAGTGGCAGAGATCCAAATGACAGTCTCCCATAGAGTGCATGTGGGTTATCTTGCACAGGCAAAATTCCCATGGATGTCAACAGGAGTTTGCCAGACTAAAGATGGAGCCTGTACTAAGGATCTCAGCTGATGCAGGGGGGAGGGGAGTGGTACTCAAGTACAGAGAGAGTGCACACAGGTCATCGATTTGTTCCTGTGCTGCAGCTACAGACGGGGCAAGCAAGGGCCGTGGGTTCTGGTTATGGGGGCGCAGACGCCAAGTCCCATCACATCTCATTGCACCACACCTCAGTGCTAACAGTGGGACGAGCACACAAGCAGAACATCTTAGATGAGCTATAACGGCCTCTGGTCCATTTCCCACCCCTGTCACTAGCAGGAACACACCGGAGAGATGAGAATTCAGGCTGGGAGGAGCTGTTTTCAATTTGATAGTCAAATGTAAGATCTGCTCGGCAGGCACTCAACACGCTCTCACAGCCCTGGGTCAGACAGCCCCGCACCCCTTTTACTCCCCTCAAGCCCCCTGTACTGCCCCAGGCTATATCTGGTCAGCCCCTGCCTCTCCTTGTTCCCCTAGGTCAGCTCAACATTCTGCACCACTCTCACTAATGGAGCAGCACCCAGAACAAACACCCACAGCCTGTGTGCTCAGGCGGAGGAAAGGGGTATCTCTGCCTAGGTTTTACCCTGTCACACAGACTGACTGGGGAGCAAGAACTGCTGCTATCCAGGAAATGCCCAGGAGCAGCTGGTGTTACTCACAGCGTGCAGTCACGAAACAACCTGTAACAAAACTAGGGGCCCCAGAATTTCAGAACTGTGTTATTTTTGAGTGCCCAACCTGGGTCCCCAAGGGGCTGATCTCCACAGGCTCAGAGATCATTATTCATGGTACAGCAGCATCTAGAGGTACTGACCAAGATCAGGTTCCAGCATACTAGGTGCTGCACAGACGCACTGTGAAAGATGGCCCCTGCCCTGAAGAACGCCCAGTCTACATGGACAAAAGAAGGATCATGATCTCCACTGGCACATGGGGAAATGAGGCCCATAGATGTGCAGTGACTGGTCCAAGGTCTCATATGTCAGAGGCAGAGCCAGGAACTGAACCCAGATCTTAGAACCATAGAACACTAGAACTGGAAGGGACCTCGAGAGGTCGTCAAGTCCAGTCCCCTGCCCTCGCGGCAGGACCAAGCACCATCTAGCTCATCCCTGACAGATGTCCATCCAACCTGCTCTTAAATATCTCCAGAGATGGAGATTCCACAACCTCCCTAAGCAATTTATTCCAGTGTTTAACCACCCTGAAGGCAGGATGTTTTTCCTAATGTCCAACCTAAACCTCCCTTGCTGCAATTTAAACCCATTGCTTCTTGTCCTGTCATCAGAGGCCAAGGAGAATGATTTCCCTCCCCCACCCCCCACTTGTAACACTCTTTTAGGTTCTTGACTGCTCCAGCTCTGAGCCCAGTCTTCCGTTGCTTTCCTAGGGGATGCCAAGCTGCTCTGTAACTCAGACCCTGTTCATCTCAGGCTGTGAACCGTTTTCATTTTCAACACAGCAAAAGAAGCCAAAGAAAGAGAAAGAGCAGCCTCGCCAGCTAGCATCCCTCTGCAGGATTCATTACCCAAACCCACATGCAGGCTAGAACAAGGGTGAATCCTCTTCTCCTGGCCTGCTTGGGTGAGTCTCTGCTTTACCTGTATGGGGCGGGAATTAACCCTGTCCTTCCTGGTAGCACACGTACACCATACAGGGCTGTCACGTACAAACACTGAATCACACGCAGGCAAGTATGGGGGCGGGTCAGAAATACACATGTCCAGGGGTGCACATCTGCAGCTCACACACCCCTCCTGAGCCTGTGCTGTGGGAGGCACTGCTCTGATCCAACCACACTGCAGTGGACAGTTGTCTGTTGACCTCAGTGGGACCTGGAGCAGGCCCCTTACCCCAGGCAACGGCTGTGTTTGACAGCTGTTCAGCATCCTCCCTACACCCTCTGAACAGTGTACCTTGGTTCTGTCCTTGACAGTTCTCCCCTTATCCACACTCACTCCGTGGCTGTCCCCCCAGGCTAGTTATTTTGGTCCTAACTCCTCCTCAGTCCTTTATATATCCGTTGTCATGAGTAACGCTGGCTCTGAATGAGTCTCACTCCAGATGGTTGTAAAGGTAACAGGGATTTTTTTTTCAGAGCTATGTACAGCCCTATCTGTCTTCGGCGATGAAATCAACAACCAGCATACGTTTCAGCTCCACACCCATATGCTCTCTTCATGCTAGGGAGCTGCTGGTGCTCTGAACAGCCGTGAAACGGGCAGGCCGTTACCTAACGTGTCGTCATTCACTGGGAGCACCTGCTGCGTGCAGGCGAACACACAAACATGCGAGGGATTCACGCAGGCACGCACATGCCGAGTGAGACCCAGAACCGCTGCTCACTCACACGCTAATGCAAGCAGCGCAGGGAGCTCCATCACGGGAGTGAGCAGCTGGTCCCGCTGGAGAAATAAAACCCCACGGCTAGATATTCAACAGGAAGGAGAAGCCCAGCAGGCAGTAAGGCAAAGACAGGGATCCAGAGCTATTAGGACAGCACATTAGACACAAATGGACAGCAAAATCAGTGCAGGTTTTGGGTGGGTCATTACACTTGTCTGTCTGTGCCTCCATTTCTCCACCTGTAAAATGGGGTAGTGTGTCTGACTTCCTGTTATGGTCCTTGTAATGTTCATGCACATTGGAGAACATCATCCCAACTCTAGGTATAAAATTATGGGACTAATTTAGCTACAACTACTCAAGAGAGATATCTTGGCGTCATTGTGGATAGTTCTCTGAAAATAGCCTCTTAATGAGCAGTGGCAGTCAAAAAAGCAAACAGAAAGTTAGGAGTCATTTAAAAGGGGATTGAGACTAAGACAGTGAATAATGTATTGCTTCTATATCAAGGGCGGGGAACCTGATGCAGCCCTCTGCTTCCCTGGATTCAGCCCTCGAGGCTCAGGGCTCCCCCCCAGTACTGGGGAGCCTGCACTGGTGCTCCAGTTCCCCCTCCCCCCATTCTCCATAGAGCTGGAGCAAACAAAATCTACTAGCCGGGCTGCCCCTGGGCTCTGGTGTGCAAGGGAAATAAATATAATTTATGCTATCATGCACCGAAAGTGTCCGTCTGCTATGTACGTTGGACAGCCGTCTCAGACACTTCACCAAAGCATCAATGCCCACAAAACAGATATTAGACAGGATCACAAAGAAAAAACAGTTTCTTGCCATTTCAACCAGAAAGGACATTGTCTCAATAACTTGATTACCTGCATCCTGCTTCAAAGACCTTTTCAGGCCACACTTCAAAGAGAATCCTCTAAACTGTCATTCATGCTTAAATTCGACACTTTACACTTAGGTTTAAACAAAGACATTAATTATCTTACCCATTACAAAGATAGCTTCCCCAATTATCACCTCTAATATCATTAGCTCACAGACATTTACCTCCCCCCCATCCCCCTTCTGTTCTGAAATTTGATTTGTCCTTTTCATATGTGTTCACTTCATTTTTTTTAATTGGATCCTTTGGTATATATGGTTGTGACAATTTTCTTCCACTATTTGATCTGAGGAAGTGGGTCTGGCCCACGAAAGCTCATCACCTAATAAACCATCTTGTTAGTCTTTAAAGTGCTACATAGTACTGTTTTTTGTTCTTTCTCCTTCTCAGGCAGGGTCCATGTCAGTGAGGGCTTGGGTGTGTTGGGGTTTTTTTTGTTTGTTTTTTTTTGCTTCTCACTTGTGTGCAGCCCCTGACTGATTCTTCTGTGGGTCAGGAGACCCTAAAAAGGTTCCCTGCCCCTGTTCTATATAAATCCATAGTATGACAACAGCTTGAATACTGCATGCAGATGTGGTCACCTTATCTCAAAAAAGATATCTTGGCATTGGAAAAGGTTCAGAAAAGGGCAACCAAAATGATTAAGGGTTTGGAACAGCTGCCATATGGTGAGAGATTAATAAGATTGGGACTTTTCATCTTGGAAAAGAGGAGGCTAAGGGAAAATATGACAGAAATCTATAAAATCATGACCGGTGTAGAGAAAAATAAGGAAAAGTCATTTACTTGGTCCCATATCACAAGAACTAGAGGTCACCAAATGAAATTAATAGCAGCTTTAAAACAAACAAAAGGAAGTATTTCTTCACACAATGCACAACCTGTGGAACTCCTTGCCAGAGGACGTTGTGAAGGACAGGTCAGTAACAGAGTTCAAAAAAGAGCTAGATACATTCACAGAAGCTAGATCCAGCACTGGCTATTAAATAGGATGTGCAGGTATGGTGTCCTTAGCCTCTGTCAGAGGTTGGGAAAAGGTGAGAGGGGTGGAATACTTGATGATTCTGTTTTGTTCACTCCCTCTGGGGTACTTGGCATTAGCCACTGTTGGAAGATAGGCCACTGAGCTAGATAGACCCTTGATCTGACACAGTGTGGCTGCTCTGATGTGCTCAAAAGCACAGGGAAGTCTGTTCAGGGTCCCACGTCACCAGAGGCTGAAGGGAGGTCAGACAGGCCTAACAAAAAGAACCAGCTGGGCTGTAGGGACTAGTTTCTGAGGAGAGACTGAAGAATTGCACTCTGTCCCGCCTCGTTAAGCCAGGGCAGCAGTGGAAGATGTGACAGCTTCACTCATGTCAAGTTGATGGAGGAGGGAAGGATTCCTGGGAGGGGGGGGGGATGGGAAAGTTCTGTGGATGAGAGCAAGGGAGGGGGAAGTAGAAGTCATGGGAGGAGGGGAAAATGTAGGCTGCCAACCAGGAAAATGTTCCCAGCAGTGAGATCCATCAGACCATGGGAGGTTGGCCACTTGGGACATGGGAACCAGCCTCAATTCTTGCAAGGGGAGAATCCAGCCCAGGTATGTGCAGGAAGGGCCAATAGGACTGACCCATCTCTAAATACTCCCGCCCACACTACAAACATGAGGCAGGCTGTGATGCTCTCTCTTTTGAACCCCTTTCCCCCCACACACTTGCAGGTTCTTTTAGTATCATGGGCTGCCTGTGTGAATCCAAGGCTCTGCATGAACTGTTGCCCGAGGAGCTCTGGGATGTAGCAGGATCGCTGAGCAAAGCTACACCCCCCAGCCAGCTTCCCCTCTGCAGTGTATGTGGAGGGGAGGGGATCAGGTGTTGGAAGGCTCAGGTGTACTGGAAAACTGGCCTGCAGCCAGGTAATGTTACCTGCAACATGAAGCCAGCTGATTGCATGCACAGCATTGCAAGGTCTGAAGGCCCCATCCCAGCTCATGAAACATGCACTAGGAAAGGAAACGATCCTCCAGACAGGAGCCTGAACACCGCAAAGAGGGAGCTATCATGTTTAGAGATGGAACCTGAGAGCCAGGACAGGCGCAGAATGGGTGTGTGTTACAGCTCCTGGGGCCAAAGGGACAATACGACACCAGACGGGGGAAAGGCTGACGTCTTGCATCACCCCATGCCAGGAGATCTCACTGCGATGTGTGCATCACACCCAGCTGGGAGCCTGGCAACACAGCTCTGCACAGTTGATTATGGGGCATGGGAAAAGCTCCTATTAGCTGGACATCACTCCATGCCAGGGGCAAGTGAAGTGCCGGTGAATTTGGGACAGGCTGAGGATCAGCTCTTTGGGATGGGCAGGGGGGCCATTGCTCTGGACCAGGAGGAAACGTGGTGGTGTGACAAGCTGCATATGAACATGTACCAGCTGGCAAATGAAGAGACAGTTCCAGCCCATCACTCTGCTATCACCCCTTCCCCAGGAGGGTACCCCCCGCAGTGCAGCGTGGCCAAGTGCTGCTCCTTTCTGGGCCCAAGCGAAGGTTCGCCAGTTGGTTCCTAATGCCTGTACATGAGCGAGGTGGCATTACTGCTGTGCTGGCCCCCCTGAGTCAGGCAGGGCCCCCAGCACAGCTGCCCCCACCCCCCAAGCTGCGTTCAGATTGAGCTGCGACAGAGGAACAGGCAGGCAGAGGGGATCCCGCCAGGCAAACCCAGAGTGACTCAGCTGGAGTCCGAGAAGGGCCTGGGAGTTAGGTTGGGAGAGCAGACACTGTGTGACGTCAACGTCTCCGAGCCGGCGGGGGGGTGGCGTGGGGAGATTTGTGTGACCAAGCCTTTCTGGTTGAGGTGTGTACCTCTGCAAGGCTGGTCCGGCCCCTGTCTGCAGAGCTCAGCAGCCTCCACCGGCTCTGAGGCGGCCTTAGCAACAGGGCTCCGTTTGAAGAAAACGTCACTGGCTCCTCTGCTGCTGACCCTGGGCCTTGTGGCATTGACGCTGATGGTGAAATGGCTAAATGCAGACAGCCCCGCCTCCTGTGAAAGCTCCAAGTTCCCCAGGCCCTGAGAGAACAACCTGAGGCCCCGTGGCAAGAGCCTGGAACCTGCAGGAACGCTGTTGCCCAAAGGCCCTGCGGGGACCCTGTGGTGGTGGCTGCAGCACCTCAGGGCCCAGCTTTCCTTCCTGGGTCAAAAGGCCTGATCCTGTATGGCGCCCAGCACCCTCCTCTCCCGCTGCAGGCTCTGGTCAGCACTGTGGGGGATGTGGCCCGAAGGCCAGGAGAATGGAACTGCAGGGCTCAGGCCTGCCCTGGCAGCCAGAGCAGGCCGGGGCTGATGTGCACCGGAGGGGCTGGCAGAATGGAGCACGGTGACCACTGCTCTCTGTGCTGGAGAAGGGCTTGGGTTTCCATTTGTGCCCGGAGGCGTCTGCTGATTCCTCAGGTGCAAAGACCCCCTGGGAGCATCCCTGTGAGGGATGAGAGCTGGGGTCTGCTCCCAGAGAAGGCCTCACCTGTGAGAACAGCAGGTGACAAAGAGGGAAGGGGGCGCTGGGTCCATGGAGAAAAGGAAAAGGGGAGGGCTATGGGGACCATGGCAAAGAGGAGGAGAGGTTTATGGGATGTAGATGGGGCCGGGAACTGGGGGGAGGCTGGCAGCTAGGCCAATAAAGACCAATGAGCCTTCTCTGAGTGATGATTTTTCTTTATGTCCTTGGAAAAATAAAACCCTTTGGGAGATGCGGAAGCTCCTGCCTTGCCGCAGGAGAGCAGCCCCAGAGCCCCTGCCTCGCCTCAGGAGACCAGCCCCTCCAGATGGAAGGACAGGGCTGCAGGAAAGCAAAAAAGAGGCAAAGCAGTTATTGAAGCGTGGCAGGAAATGGGGGTCGCGCGTGCGCACACACACACACGGAAAGAACAGGGATGAGAACAGGCAGCCTAGCCCCCAAGCTGTCCTGTTCCCCACTCTTCCTAAGGCTCTGGGACTCCCCTCGCACCATTCCCTGAAGGGAAATGAAATGCCATGAGCTGTGGCCTGGAGGAAGCCCTCCCTGGGGAGCAGAAAGCCTGATCCAGGCTCAGCAGATCTTGACACCTGGCCTCATTGGCTCCAGAACCAGCGCTGAGCACTCACTGCCTGGCCAGGTCTCTGGCGGGTGTGTCCGGTCCCAGCCCCGCCGCCCTGGGAGGTGCCAGTGAGCCCACGCAGAGCCCTTACCTACTCGGGTACAGCGGTCTGGTAGAGAGCAGAGAAGCAGTTGCTGTGAGGCGTATCACGGTAGAACGGGTCCACCGCTGTGATCGCCCTGGGAGCAGAGGGGGAGAGCGTCACCGAGGCAAGAGGGGGGCAGGAGGGCATCGGGGGAGGATGGAAGGCAGGGTGAAGGGCAGTGGGAGCCAGCCAGCCACACCTGCCGACATGGGGATGGACCCGTCTCAGGGTCTCCGTGGCATTGGGGTCCCTGCCCAGTTCAGTGATGTGGTTGTTGGTGGCGAAGCCGCCCGGCTGCTGGGGCTGGATTCCCCCACGGATCCATCCTTCGCGGTCCACCCCCTTGAGGGTGTTGTCATAAAACCTGCCAGCGGGGAGGAAACAGAGTCAAAGAGCGCTGCATCCTGCTGGGTCTGAGAGTGCCCAGCCTCCTGCCCGCAGGCCGGAGGGCTCCCTTCCATCCCCCCTCCCCCACACACACACACGTACCAGGCAGGGCACCTCCGCTCAGGCAGACAGACACACAGGGCATGCACATGAAGGGAGGAGAGACTGCCCCTCAGAGGCACGGGGAAGCTCCCCGGGGCAGAGGGAAGCAGTAAGAGCTCTTCCCAGAGGAAGGGGGAAGGGAAGTGGCCCCGGGAGGCAGAGTGAGCTGGGGGAGGCAGATGTGCCCAGGGACAGGTCCCCCTGGGGCCGGGGGAGGAAGGAGCGAGGGGAGCTCGCCCCAGGCAGGCAGTGGCAGAGTTTCGGACTCACTTGGAGTTGTAGCTGCTGAGGTACTTGCTGGGCATGTCCGGGTCGTAGGGGGGTGACACGTACTTCTGATTGTTGAGGCTGAATCCGGAGAGTTCCTGGAGGAGGGACACGGGGCTGAGGAGCCAGGCCCGGGGGGCCCTGTGGGATGCTGAGCAGGGGGCCCAGGCTGGGCTCTCACTCACCTTGTTCCCCACGTACTCCCGGCCCAGCAGGCTGGTCTGAGTCTGCGGCGGCCTCTGGAGCCCCCGGAACTGATCGTGACTCAGGGGTCCTGCCCTCTCGGCCCCGGGCTGGAGGCAGGAGGAGACCAGGTGAATGGCCGGCCAGACACAGGCAGGCAGGGAGGAGGCAGAGAGGCCTGCAGGTGGCGAGGAGGCCTCTGGCATTGGGGCAGGACTGGCGGCAGCACGCAGGGTGGGAGGTGGAGTGATGGGGGCAGGCCAGGGGCGCAGGCAGGAGGGAGGCATCGCTCACCATGGCGTGGAGGCTGTTGCCTTTGTCTCGGCTGAACCCCGTCTCTCGCTCGGAGCCCTTCGACAGCACCGGCAGGAACTCGTCGCCCTGACGGGGGTGGGATGGAGTGACCCAGCGTGGGGCAGAGCCTCCCCTGTCCCAAGCGCTTTGTGGCCACCCAGCTCACCCGCCCAGAGGGAGCAGGGCAGAGGGCGCCACAGCCCGGCCTCTGCAGGGTCACAGGGGAAGCCCCCCCAAGCACTGGGACTCGGCCGCCCATGGAGGACTCTGGGAGAAGGCAGCCCAGATGGCTTCCCCGGCATGGTGGCACAGCCCAGGAACGGCCTTAACTCTGCCCTCCCCACTTCATCTCTACTGACATCCCCACCCTGCCTTCCCTGCCCTCCCCCAGTCTGGGTGACGCCTTTCCCACCCGGAAGCCTACCCTTTGCCACCCTCTCTGCCCCTCTCCCCCTGGCCCTTCTTACATGGGGAAGAGTGCTGGGCACGAAGTCCGTCTTGGTGATGCTGGTGCCAGGCTGGCTTCGCTGCAAGGGAAATGCTGGGCTGTGAGGCTCCTTCCCCTCTCGGGGAGGGCCCGGGACTCCTCGGACAGGCTGGGCCAGCCCTGCCTACCCCTTGGGATCTCAGTAAGGAACCAGTGTGTGGAGCTATCCCATGACATGGGGGCCCGAAGTTGATGGGGATGAGGCCAGGCTGTGGGCAATTCCCCCCCCCCCCCCCACCACACACCCGTTGCTGAACTGTGTGTGTTGGGAGCAGGACGGTGTTTGGGATGCTGGACTCCAAATGGCTTTGGCATGTGCTCCTGTGAGGCAGAGGAGCCTTCGGCCTCATGCTAGCTGCCACTCAGAGACGGTTCGGAACAAAATGGCTGGGGGGGGGGTAGGATGAGGGAAGTAGGATGGGGTGGTTGGCCCATTGCACAGGCTTCTGGGTAAATCAGGGCTTGCACAGCTGGTTCATATACAGGTCCAAAGGGGGGGCGCTGTGCTCCACTTAGTTCAGCGTGGGGGGTGGGCAGGACCCAGCACTAACTGGCTCTCCTGGAGGAGGTGGCAGGGTCACTATGGGGTTTTGCTGGGTGTCCTCAGTGAACCCCGTCTCCTCCTTCGCTCCAATGGTCTTCCTCTGTAGGAAATCTGTAATGGGAGGGGGATACGCTGTCACCCACATTCACAGAGTGAGTCTGACCCCGCTGTGCCACAACCAACACAGCCAAGCCAGCTACAGTCACCTAACGCAGCACCTCCGGGTGTGAACCTCCGACGCTGGCTGTAAAACCACCTGCCTCTCCGGCCAGAGCTCATCCAGGCCATGTCTACACTAGCAAATCATTTTAAAATTACTAAATTCGACTTAAGAACTCCCGATTTAACACATTTGAACTTGCGTGTCCTTGCTACGGGGAAAACCTCGAAATTAGTCTGAAGCAGGCTCCGTCCACATGGACGCGCTACCTCGGACTCACAGCACCAGGATGCACCCTGGGGAGCGGCGGGAGGCCTTCTGGAGGCTAATTAGTTTGAATTAGGGGCACCGGAGTGTGACAGCGCGTCGGGGTTCGCCCCCAATCCTGCACTCCTGTAGCAGCCAGAACAGACTCCGCCAGCCAGTAGAATAGAGGGGGCTTATTGCTTCTCCAGGGTACAATACAGCATAGACGTGATGTGGCTACAGGAGTCAGGGCCAGGCTGCCTCAGACCCCTTGGGATTAGACCCTCTGCTTAGTCTGTCCCCTTCATGGTTTTCCCCAGCCGAAACCGAACCTTCCCCCGAACACTCGCATCCTTTGTTCAGTCCCTGCCCTCAACAGGTAGGACTGGTTGGGTCTTTGTCTACATGACCTCAGGCAGCCCCCCATGCTGGGCAGTGCTTACAGACACAGGCCAGTAGGGGTCCCTCACGGCCCAAACACAGCAACCAGTGAATGCCTGCCCAAACAGAGCGTACTGCTTGCCCACTACATCCCGTGGCGTGACCACACTAACGTTATTTTGGACTGATATGTTCGGAATTAGCGTTATTCCTCGTGAAAAGCAGGAGAACAGAGTTCGAATTCTGAGGTCCCTTATTCCAGGGTAACAGGCTTGGTAGTGTGGATGCACCACTTACAAATTCGAACGGGGGGAGCGGGTGTTATTTCAGACTAAGGGCCAAGAGCTGGCTCCCCAATCACTAGTCACTAAAGGGAGACAGAGACCCCTCCCCATCTGCCTCACACCTCCCTGAGGGATGGTTGAATGAAAATGAGGGGCGCACAGGCACTGAGAGCTGCAGCAGGGAAATGAGCCAAGCCAACAGGCAGAGATAAGCTGACCTCATGACCGTGATACCAGCCCACGTCGGAGGGAAGAAAAAATCTCGGCGTGGGCCCTGGGTAGCTAAGATCGCAGGGCGGGCCCTGGGCTGTTCGGGAGCAGCAGCGAGGGAGCCTGCTGCAAGTGGTTAGGGGGCTGCATGCAAACCCTGCCTCTGATGTGCCCGGGCTGAGAGCCGACCACAGCAAGGGGGCTACATGGGAAGTGCGAGCGATTGTAAAGACCAACAACTCAAACGCCCCGACTGAGGTCGTACAGTCGGCATGGTCTGTGCCAGAGACAGGAACTGCTCATGCCCAGGGGGCAATTCAGAGTGCTCACCACATTCCCCCCCACCCTGGCCTGAGTGCCTTGGAATTAAAGAGACAGACACCCCTTTCCATTCCCAGACAGCTCTAGCTAATAGGACAGCATGGTTCACCCAGGACTCCCTTCATGACAGGGGTTCCAATAACACCCCCTCCCGGCTTCCCCAGGGTCAGATAGCTCATGGGTTGGGAGACCCCACCCCTTAGAGCTGGGGGGTTGTGCTCCCAGGCAGGGGACAAGAGGCGGGCTGCAGGGTGTCATCTTGCACAGAGCACTTTCAATCCCACAGACGGTACGGGGGCAGGGTCCGGGGGGAGGGGGTTTCCAAAAAGACTGTGGAACCTGTCCCTACCACAGTGACGCAGCCACCTCTGAGCTGGCATGTGTTCACAGCTCACAGCCACACAACAGCATAGGACAGGCAGGGGAAACAAAAAGCAAAGCCAACTGAAACTGCTGGGGGGGATTTCGGGAGGCAGAAGGTAAGCACCTGAATTGGAATTTGGCCTGAACACCGGGATTAAAGCAAAATCCCAGGGGAACCACAAGCAGTCGGTACTTGAGACAGAGTCCTGCAGCCACACAACGGCCCATGACCCCCCAGCTGGGGCACTGGCTCTGACCCTGTGCGCCTGTCTAAGCCCTGGCTCATCACACAGCTGGGTATGGCCAGGGCCGGCCCACAACATTTTGGCACCTGAGGTGGGGAGCTCAAATGACCACCCCCCCATGTCTCCTTTTCTCCTGCCTGCCTGTTATGTCTCTTGTGCCCTCCTTCCTCCAGCACAGCACTCCACCATCTCTGTGCATCTAGAGCAGAGAGAACACATATGCACCAGCAGCAGACACAATTTTCTACACTCTGGATCCTAGTGGCGTTCCCTCACAGTCTGGCACCTGAGGCGGCTGCCTCAGTTCACCTCATGGTAAGGCCAGCCTGGGTATGGCTGGGGATTGGAACATGGCACAAGTACAGGTGTCGCTCCCAGGAGAGAGCCTACCAAGGAGGCCTGGTTGGCTACCCCAGGACATGGCTCCAGAGGGTGTGAGGGGCTGCAGGAAGGACCCTACCTGGCTGGCCGGGAATGTCGAAGCGGAACTTGGAGTTATACTCTGTGGACATGTAGAGAGGACCCTGCAAAGAGCAGGAGAGAGTGAGTGAATCGGGGGGCGGGGAGTGCAGCCTTGCACCTGCCCTGGCAGGAGACCTGTACCCACCTCCCCAGCCTAGTACCTACCCAACTAGACCCTCACCCACCTCCTCTGCCTGCCCAGCCTTACACCTGTCCTGGCAGGAGCCTTCCAGTCTGGTGCCAGGGCATCTCCCCATCACTTTGCCCCTGGGGTGGATCTCCCTGGGCACACCAAGGCTCCCCCTTGCTTTGCTGCGATGCCCAGGACTAGTGACAGTTCCCCACAGCAGTGGTGGGTCAAGACCCGGAAGATCCCTTTCTCCACCACCAGGGCTGCACTCACGTGTCTGGCATTCTCCGCCTCGACAGAGCCTTTCCCCTGCGGCTTGTGCAGGTCGGGGAGGTGTCTGGGCTCCAGCCCCGGGATGGCTTGCGGCCCTTGGTCCCGGGTATCAAAGTGGACTTTCTTCACCTGCAGAGCGAGCCCCTCTGGTGAGTCCCAGGACAGCAAAGTGCAGGCCCCCAAGCAGCCAGGAAGGACTAGGCTGCACAGGGCATTGCTGAGCCTCTGCATCCCCACAGTGTGGGGGGCAGGCGCAGGCAGAGGAATGGTTCGTATGGACCTTTGCTGCAGGAGGCGATGGGGGGTTCGTGTTCTGGGGGTTAAATTGGGGGCGTGGCAAGGAGGTGGGCACAATGCCTGGGCACAAGTCCCTGTACCTGTGTTAAATCAGCCCTCCCAGCTGACTACCTCTGGATGCCCCCAGCTGCAGGACAAGCCCCGGAGGTGCCCACTCTCAGGGAAAGAGGGCAGGGCAGGCTCTATGCCCATTCAGTCCTTGGCCTCTCCGCCAAAGCTGCCAACCCTCCGCTGCATGAGGTCCGGACTGCGACCTCCCTGCAAGGCCCTCATGTTGCCTAGGCCACAAAGCAGTCACTGGGTGACCGTGCCTCTGAGGTCACCTCGTGCCAATGGGGCCCGGCCTGCAACAGAGCCTGCACTCAGGAGTCAGTCCCCAGCCTTCAAAGGCCCTGGGACATCCATTAAAACGGTCACATTATTAACAGCCCCATCAGAACAGAAGCAACGCATGTGACTGCTTATTGTGTGTGTGGCCGGCCCCGTGGCGGTGTCTACACTGCATTGTAAACCTGGGTCTGCAGGGTGGAAACTTGAGCATCCACCTTAAACTTGGGCTTGCAAAAGCTGGGCCAGGGTCTCACAGCAGGGCTAGCTTGTCCGGACTGCACTACACAGCCCTGCTGACTCGGATCTGTGGCTTCAGTGGTGTCCACACTGCAACACGCCCGGGCGTGGCCCCAACCCAAAGTCTGATCTGGGAGTGGATGGAAGGAGGAAGTGGGCTCAAACCTGCCATTCGTATGCAGTGTGGACATACCCAAAGGTGCCAGGCTGCGCTCTGACCCAAAGACCTTATGCTCTAAGACAGGGGTGGTCAATCATTTTTGTAGGGAGACCACTTCACAAATGTTAATAGGCGGTCGCAGGCCTGGAATGGGCGGGGCCTCAGGTGCAAAGGGGCGATTCCCTCTAGGCACCGCACGCTCCTAGTGGGTGGTATGTGTGTGGGGGGAACTTCATGCGCTCCCCTGCCCGTAGGCGAATCAGGACCTGGGGACGGGGCAGTTCGCAAAGTCACTCGCTGTTGAAAACAGCTGGTGGCACATGCCCCTGGAGGAGAGAGGCAGCTGCCAGCTGTTTTGAACAGCGAATGACTGCGCACTCCTGCCGCCCCCAGGTCTCGATTGGTCTGGGGGCAGGACAGCGACAGGGCAGGCCGCAGGCTAGATCAAGCGGCTTGGCGGGCCAGATTCAGCCCACCGGCTGTATCTTGCCCACCCCTGTGCTAAGACAAGAGACCACAGGCGGATACAACCGAAGCTAATGTTGTAAGTTCCATTTTCCTGGTTGCCCCTAGTCTATAAAGTAAAAGGGTCACGTTGTGTATGGTTATTAAAGGGTTAAAGTCCTCCCTGCCCCCAGCCCTACAGTCTAGCATTGGCTCTGGGATGGAAAGTCCCAGCTACACAACCCTCTGGCCGCAATGTCACTGGGTTACATTCCCAATGGCAGATGGCTCCCTAGCCCATGCCCAGAGCCTGGGGCTCACTGGACACTTACGGCTTTGGTGGTGGGGAAGGAAATGGGCTTGTCTCGCACAAACCCGCTCCCCGGCTGGTAGACGCTCCAGGGCAGGGGGTACTTGCCGTCGGGCAGCTGGAGGGGCCGGAAGTGCTTGGTGGTCACCGTATCGTAGTTATCTTGGAGAAGCTGTCTGGAGCAGGAGGAAGAGAACAAGTGAGGGATAATGGTCAGAGTAGCTAGGTCTTCTGTAGGTCTCACAGCTCTCTGGAAAGGAGGCCAAGATCATCACCACTAGGGAAACTGAGGCACGGGAAGTGACTTGCCCACTGTGGTCGAACGGCAGAGCTGGGAAGAAAACTCCTGAGCCCCAGCCAAGTGCTCTATCTGCTCAACCACATGGCTGCCTTGAGCAGGACTGCCCTTCCCCAAAAGCAATCTCAGTTCTGCACTGACATGCTGTCCTCCCCAAGGGGTGAATGGGGAGCAGTGAGGGAGACCCGCCAAGCTGGAGTGCCCTCTAGGGCTGCCCTGTTGCGATCAACACTCCACGATAGAAGGGAGGGTCTATTGCCCATGAGGCAATCCCCACCCTGCACACAGCTCTACCCAGACCCCCTCAACTCCTCAGGGTGCACATGGACAGCCTACCCCATGGCTGGATTATCCACTTGATCCAGGCTGTCCTTGTAGGAGACAACAGGCCGGTAATTGGATTTGTACCCAGCTCCGGAGTGGTGGCCGATGCGAGGGTGGAACCTCTCCTGCCCTGCCAAACAGCAGCGGGAGGGCAGGTATCAGCCACGCAGACAATGTGGGGAGACCATGGAGAGAGAGAGACTCTTGCTCAGGGTGGACAAGCCCTTTGTGCATTCAGAGCCTTAGAAAGGACTTGCTCTTCCAGGACAATCCCTAAGAGCCAAACCGTGGGCATCAAGGGTTAATTAAACCCAGGAGATGGAGCTGAGACAGCAAGTCTGTAGTACTGCACCAGGACAGGACTTATACAGGTTACACAGGCTCTGGCCTCCTGAGGGTACTAGAGAGAGCACATAGGCTACTCAGGACTGTGGCTGAGGCCTGGGACCAAGCACTGTGGATTCAGTCCTTAGAGGGGTTAGTGCGGGGGACTGGCCAGAGACACGGGGCCCTGTTAGGGATGCAGCTTTGGGCTTTGTCCCTGGTGGGACAAGGAGACCGGGGCCAGGCTGGCAGTGCCCTGTGGGCAAGTGGTGCAGGGTGGCAGAGAGGCACTGCTGACTGGTTCCCTGGCTCCAGTGAGTTGGTGACGCCAGGGGGAGTGATGGCCAGCCCACTGGGATGCAGGGAAGGCCATTCACATGGCCTGTAGGGTGCAGGCTCCAGGCCTGGCATGCACTTTACCCTCCCCACCCCTGATCCTTCACGGCCACATTTGCCACGTTGGCCACACTTCCCACAGGGCCCTTACCATAAGCTGTGCTGTAGCTGGTGGCATAGAACTTCAGAGGGTCCACACTCCCACCAGTGCTGGTCCTCACATAGGGCGAGACGCCACCCAGGGGGAGGCGCCCCATGGCCAAGGTAGGGCTGGGTCTCCACAGGCTGCCTGGTAGCTATAGAAACAGAGGCTGTGGTACGGGGGAGATGGGCAGCTCACCACCCGCCCTGCCCAGCTCAACTGATCCTCTGGGGTCACCCTGGTAACGGAATGTGAGGTCATACCTGTGACACTGTGACATCAGAGGGCAGGAACAAAACTCAGCTCCAAGCTGGGATCCCTGGACAAGAGAGGCCTGGATCTCCTGGGAGATCCGGAGAAAGCCCCAGAGCCCCAAGACCCAGGATCTCAGTTCTGACTCCAACTGATCCTGCCAGGGCCTGGAGATGACAGGGAACCGTGCTGAGCCCAGAGGCTACAGGACACTAGCGCCTGTTACCTTCCTGCCTCAGCAGGTCTCTGAGGGAGCATTTTTGTGGTAGCTGTCTGCTCCCTGACACTGCCAGCCCTTCAGCCACACTCACTCTCCCCTCAGGGGCTGTGCCAGCCTCTACTTTGCCTTGAAGGGCAGCACTTGGTGCACCACAGACTCATCAAAGGCGTCCCCTTGCGGTGTCCAGCCCCTGACACTGACCCCTCAGTTTGCTACTCTCCAGGGAACGGGACACCCACTGGCTCGTTTGAGACCAGGGTAGCCAGGCAGCGTTGGCATATCTTTGCCCGGACAAGCACTCTCAGTTCAGTCACAAAGGTTAAGATTTAAGAGCTAGCATGCAGGGGGAATAAGAAGAGTCCGTTAGGTGTAAAGCTTTTAACAGGTGAAAATCCCCTTCTTGGGAACTTCCTAGCCTCACTTGCCACAAGGCCAGGATCCGACCTTCGTTCATGGGAAAAGCGGTGTCAGTTTTGCTACCTCACTGAAGGATAACCAATATGTCCTTTTGCCTTCCCCAGAGGCCCCCTAAATTCATGGTCTTCACACCCCCTAGCCACAGCAGCCCCTGCAGGCTGGTCTCCAGCCCCCATTCATGCCCTAGGCAGAGGTGGCATCACTTACATCTGACAGACGCACATTGGATCTCCTGTCTGGCTGAACACAGCATCAGCTCTGCCAGGTTACAGCCGTTAAGACAGAGTGCCGGGGGCGCACATCATATTGGAGAGATCTTCTCCGTACGGACATTGCACACCAGTGTTTGTGAGCAGCGTGACGCCGGCTTTCACTCACCTTGCACAACGCTATTTCTGGATAAATCCCATGACAGCAGGGCACTAGGTGCAGTGAGTTTGTCAGGCCTGTGAGAGGCTGAGGAAAACCCTTTGCCAGCTGGCATTGAGGGCCTCTGACGATTGCAGACTAAGTGCCCTCCAGAGTTACCAGGCCCTTCAGGGGCTCCTGCCTTCCCTCCTCTCCCCCGTGAAATCCTTCAGCTTCTCTTCCCTTCTGCTCCAGCTCCCCAGCACTTGGTGGAGCTCCCCAAGCCCAGCTATGTACCCCATCTCTTCTGGGGCAGGTTCTCCCCATGCAAGCTGGGAATTAGCAAGAAACTCTGTACAGAGGATGATCTGGCCTGACAGAATAAATTTGCAGGAAGCGCCTCCATCCCAGCCAAGAACGTACTGGGGAGAGTCAGGGTTCCAACATAACTAGAGGCTCAGAGAGCAGGGGAACATGCATCCTTCCCCCCCCACAAACACACATCCCAACAGATGTGTAAAGATGTGGCCCACACTGAGCATCTTCGTGCTGTGCTCTGCTGAGGAGCTGTCCTCGTCAACTCTAGAAGTACCTGAGAAGGCTCCTCAAAGCTACCTCATGGCAGCTGCTACGGGGAGGCCTCGGGGGGCTTGTACCCACCTCAGAGATCCAGGGGTCAGCACAGGAAAGAGATGTGCTGGTCCTTTCCCTGGCTCTGCCCACAACCCAAGCTTTCCACCCCTCCACTCATGACACAGGCAGGGGGTGCTACCACAACTACATTATGAAATTCTCCATTATTTGTATGATTGCAGTGCCCAGGACCCCCAGTAACGGACCCTACCATGCCTGGTGCTAGCCGAACAGAACAAAAAGACTTGCCCGGTCATCTGATCCCCCTTCTTTCTCATTTGCTTTGTTCCATTGTGAAAGAACTGACGTTGACACGCATGATGTTATTAGGCTTCAGAGTTAACAGCTGTAGACCGATGGGGATACTGCCCCTTCTCAGAGCCATTATTCCCAGGGGAGGAGGGGCTCAGTGAGCAGTGCAAACCCATCATGGCTATTGCCACTGGCTATCCCCCTTCGGTCGACATGCTCAGCAGAGGCCACAGAACCAGCCATCCCCTCAGCTCTGGGGTCAATCCCTCTGGGCCAGGGCTGAGCCACACGAATTTCCCCACCCCCGCTACCCCCTTACCTGCCCCCAGTGGGGCTCTGGCGAGTTCCTGGCAGGGGCTGAGCCGAGGTAGGCACTCGCTGGAGGAATGTGCAGGCCTGCCCAGTCGCAGCCTGTCTCCGAGTGACCAGTGCATAGCAACCGGCTGGGGAAACAGGATAGCTTCCAGCAGGAGGGCGGGGAGGCCCAGGCTGCAGGGGGATCTTACAAGCCCTGACAATGCAGGCTGGCATCCCAGTGGAGAGCTGGGGCTGCAGTGGTTTCCAGCCCTGCTCCCTGCTCGCAGCTGATAGAGGCATTCGGCCTTGCTGGGTCACACAGGGGGTGCTGCACAGCTGCGCCCTCTTCCCAACATTACCATGAGGCAGCAGGAGCAGGGAGAGCAGCCAATGGGCCATGGCCAAAGCAAGGGGAGAGGGCATTAGGAAGACAGAAAACCAAGGGGCCAAGCAAATGTAGCTGCAGGGGGCCTGGCTGAGAGCAAGGGATGGTAGGGCTGGCCTTAGATAGCCCCCCTCACCACACCCAGGGGAGCCTTAACACCCAGCCCTCCAGCATTCAGGAGGCAGCACAATATACCCATTCCCTGGTACTGTAGCTGAGTGTAGCCTGCCTCGATCCCGCTACAGCTCCTGGGGAGTCTCCTTGCAGTGTGCACCTGTCCCCGATGCTGAGCTGCAAACAGATCAGTTGCTGTGTGTGTGTCTGCTCCCCCTCCTTCCCTGCTAACGGTCCCATCTTTGGCCTACTCCTCTACCCTGCAATGAAGAGAGGCCCCTCTCTATAGCAATGAGGTACCTAATGCCCCCAGCCAATGTTCCCTCCAAATTTTTCCATTCCCCCATGTGGAATAAATATTCTGAGCACTGAGCCATGTGCGGATGTGCACCACCAGCAGAAACACATGCTGCTAGTTGACAGTCTCTGCTAATGAGCTGGGTGGGTGTCCAAGCACACAGCTTACAGGACACATTGCCTCCAACCATTCTATTCACCACCCCAGGCCACCGCAAACCATCACCAACCCCTGGCCAGCACCTTAGGTCTCCCCCTTGCAGAGGCATTTAAAAGGAGGAATGAAGGCTCTGTATAAACTGCAGGGTGGGTGGGGGGTTTTAGATCATGGCAACATCAGCACCCAATGTTTGAATTTCAGGGAGCAGCTATGGCTAAGCCTCTCTTCTCCCTGTCCTGCACCTCTTCCAACAGGATGATGGGCCCAGGTAGTCTGGCTTCAGCCTCCCGCCTGAGGCCACAGCTGCTCAGGCAGCAGGGGACAGGTCAGTCCTGCACCAGGAGCAGGTAGGGTTGTGGGCCAGCAGGGCTGTCCCACCACTCGGCAGCAGCTGTCCAAGTCCATCCTGGTCCACGCTGCAGTTGCTGCTCACTGCCCGGCTGGTGGGTGAGGGGGACAGCACATGGTGCTTAGGAGCCCTGGGCTGTCTCAACCTACAGCAGCCTCAGGGGAGACACTGAAGGAGCTGAGCCTGGGGTCTGCCACTTGGCAAACAACCAGGTGGGTGAAGGGGCCATGCCCTGGCAAAGGAGACCATGGGTTCCATTCCTCTACATCTCTCCATGGGGGCATGGCTCCTCATCCCCAGTACCTGAGGAGACAGGACCCCCTCACACCTCCACTCGTGCACCCAGTGGTTCAGTTCTTGCGGTGTCTCCCTTAGGCCTGCTGCTGGGTCAGGGCTTCAGACTGGGGCATTGTCACTGTCCCCCTCTCCCTGCTGGCCAAGCAAGCAACTGTAGCTACAGCCTGGGCTGGATGTACAGTGGCATCTGATGAAACCTGCCCAGCCTACACCCCATTATTGTGAGCTGTCCTAAGTCCACTTCCATCTCCCTCCCTACTGGCAAAAACACAGCACTGGGCTAATTTCACAGTTTCCATAGGGTGCGTCTACACAGCACCCGAAACTCAAAATAACATGTAATTTGCATAGCTTATTTCGAGTCTGTTTCAAAATAGCTTATTTATTTCATCATTTGCTGCTGCCTACCCAGTGCCAAATTTTGAAATCAAGCCCTATTTCAAGCCATTCCTTACTCCTCGTAGGATGAGGTTTACAGGGATAGCGAAATAGTGCATCCACTATATTTCGAAATAGCTACCCGTCTTTTGAACGCGTCCGCTATTTTGGGATTCCTCTGGTATCCTGAAATAACTTTGCTGTGTAGATATACCCATACAGTCCCTGAAACCATGATTCAACAGGGCCTTACTGATAACACAGGAGACACAATAGCCAGGCTATCCTGGGACAGCAGTTCAAGTAGCTGAGATCTACTGGTTACAAGGTGTTGGCTCCTCCTCCTTTCCAGCTGATACACAGCAAGTTAAACTCATCAAACCCCTCCTAGGCTCTTTCCCACACCAGCCATTACCTTAAGGACACAATCTGAGCACCAGCGGGGGGAAGAGGCCAAGAAACTCTCTCTCTATGGGACAGGAAATGCCCATTTTGTTCTGTCCTTGCACAACAGGACCTGGCACAGAACTGCGACCCTTAGACACTTCTGCCCCACCCACCCAAAATCACCTACACTCTTGGAAAGTGCTCAGTTAAGCAAACCGTTTTCAGCCTATGGGATCGGTTGCATATTTTGGTCGCTAACCTCACACAGGATTGAGGTGGGATCTGTTGCTACTGTCATGGCATGGCACTGCTGCTCCCCTCCTGGAGTCTGGAGAAGAGGGAGCAGTGGATACTCTTTCGGCCGGGTGGGTCTGTTTTCTCTCTTTACACTGATTTTCCCCATTGGAGGGTCCTGGACACAAGGATTTACAAGGAATGGTTAACGGAGAGGCTGCAGCCATCAGAGAGGCCACACAGGTGAACAAGAGGAATTTCACAATGAGACAAAGCACATTGTCATGATGTGATCATCTTCTATTTCTCTTGCACCAAGATGCGAGAGAAGCTATATACATAAAATGCCACTGTCTGGGGTGAACTGCTGCACCTGCACAACAATGGGACAAATCCACATATACATTCCCACTGTCAGGGACAGTGTTTGCAACTTTAATTGGTGGGGGTTGGAAATCGGGGGAGAAGCAGGCACCCGGCGGAGGATTCCAGGAGCCAGGGCAGCAGCACTGCAGTTTGCCAAATAGGTCGAGACACCTCAGCCTCTGCTGCCAGGGGTGAGAAGAGGATCCCAGAGCTGACTGGAGGTGCCTCAGTGTTGGGGCTCAAAGAGATACTCCAGGTCCGGCTGCCGCAGTCTCTGCTCCTTGTTCTTGTTCTTGGTGAACTCTCTCAGCATCACCATGACATCATTCTCAAACACCTCCGGAGTGGGCTTAGCTTCTTTAGGGAGAAAAGACACAGGATGAGATGCAGCACCCCCACCCCCACTTTTCAGTCATCAGCTTTGCATCTTTATGCTTGGTGCAGCCTATCAGGAGTCACACTGAAGCCAGTCTCATACCCTTCTAACACTGCAGTGCCTCTTTCAAGCCTGCTTCACCAAACACCATGGGATCTCAGGTCAGAGCAGCTAACCACTTCTCCTAGCGACACCCATCTCAGATGGCAGCCACTTACTGCAGGGTTTTACTTCTCCTGTTGTACTGGGGAATTCCTTCCTGCCCCCATCTTATGATCATCTTGTACTTTAAAGCATGAAGATTGGAAGCCATGGGCATTTTCTGAGCAAGAATCACTGTGGCTGCCATTTTGATCCACGCTGGGTGTGGAGTTTAGATCAACTGAGATACATTCATCACCCCAGAAAGCTTCCTGCTCCATCCCATCATAGGAGTCACGGCCCAGCTATACCACCACCTAGCTCTTGTAGATTACAAAGGTTAATATCCTCATCCCTATTTTATAGATTGGGAACATGAGGTACAGGGAGAGGAAAAGACTTGTCCAAGGTCACCTAGCAGAATTGTGGCAGACTTTGGAACAGAGCCCCAGTCCACTGCTCTATCTTCTAGGCCAGGGGTGAGCCAAGCTGCTGTACCTGGCCCCCAGCTGCCTCACCAGCACCCTTACTACAGAACAGGAGCAGCTGCTTTAAAGAGCAGGCAGCTAATTGCTCTACAAGCTGTGCAGGGAGGAGGAAGCTTCCAACACTGTCCCCGCCCCTAACAAAATCCCCCAGCTCCCATTGGCCAGTTTTTGGCTAATAGGAGCCAAAAAATTTTGTTGAAAACTGGGCAGCTGTCCTTACTCCCCCTCCCAGGCTGGTGCAGACACACGTAGAGCAGCTCACGCAGCACACAGGTAGGGAGTCTGCAGGGCTGCTGGCTGGGAGACACCTAGGTAAGCGCCCCCCAGCCAGTGGCTGCCTCTGGCACCCCTCACTTCCCACAACTACGTGCCCCAGGCCATCACCTAAACCCCCTGTATCTCCTTTCCCCACCTCCTTCAGGTCACAACTCTCTCCCAGTCCCTGCACACACACTCCCCTTCCACTCCTCCCCCAGGCCAGAATCCTCTGCTGCACCCTAAACCTCTGCCCCAGATTATAATCCCTTCCTTCACCCAAACTCCCTCTCAGACCCCACACTCCCTCCTGCAACCTAGTCCTCTATCCCAAGCTCCCTTCTATTCTCCACCTGCTGTCCCAGACACCGTGCCCCGTTCACAGAAGTGCAGTCCTTGACTACTTTCCAAAATCTCAAAGTGGCGCACCCCTCCCCCCTCATTAAAATGTATTGCCCGCCTCTGCTCTAGGCCATGCTGCCTCCTGTGAAGCGTGCCCTGTTGCAAGACAGTACCTGTTGCCCAGTAGTAAATGTCCCAGTCATTGGTGGGCTCGTTGATAAGGCGATCATAGAGGTTCAACTGCTGTTCAGTCATGCTGTTCAGATTCTCCTTTGCAAAGAGGCTAAATGAGGCAAGAGAGAAGACACAAAGCATTAGAAACATAGGAAGTGCCATGCTCACAGCCTGGGTCTGTCCAGCACAGCATCCTGTACTAAACTGGCCAGGGCCAGGAGCAGGCAGATAATCTACCCTTAAGCCAATCTCTAGTTATTAAAGTTCTGTTTGACCCTGTAGCTGAAAAGTTTAATAGTCCTGCCAACATCTATTATAAATAACAACTCTGGACATTCTAATTGCGCATGGAAATGTCCAGATGCTTTGGAAACTTACCATGTTCCTGGCCTCACCAACTTCTCATGGTAGGGAGTTCCACAGGCTAAATAGGCAATGTGTGAAAAAAGGATTCCCTTTTATCAGCTCTGAACTTCCCATCATTCCATGTAATTGACTGTCCCCCTTTGTTTGTTAGGAGACAGAGAGAACAGAAGCTCCCAACCAGGACTTTGTCAAGCTGGGACTTAAACACCTCTAGGGATGGAGACTCCACTGCTTCCCTAGGTAACCCATTCCAGTGCTTCACCACCCTTCTAGTGAAATAGTTTTTCCTAATATCCAACCTGGACCTTTCCCACCACAACTTGAGACCATTGCTCCTTGTTCCGCCATCTGTCACTACTGAGAACAGCCTTTCTCCAGTCTTTTTGGAACCTCCCTTCAGGAAGTTGAAGGCTGCTATCAAATCCCCCCTCACTCTTCTCTTCTGCAGACTAAACAAACCCAACTCCCTCAGCCTCTCCTTGTAGGTCATATGCTCCAGCCCCCTAATCATTTTGGTTGCCCTCCACTGGACCCTCTCCAATGCATCCACAATCCTTCCTGTAATTGAGGGCCCAGAACTGGATACAGTACTCCAGATGTGGCCTCACCAGAGCCGAATAAAGGGGAATAATGACATCTCTGGATCTGCTGGCAATGCTCCTCTTAATGCAATCTAATATGCCATTAGCCTTCTTGGCTACAAGGGCACACTCTTGACTCATATCCAGCTTCTCATCCACTGTTTGTCGACCCCCTCAAAGAACTCTAGCTTACCGGTCTGTAATTGCCAAGATCATCTCTAGAGCCCTTTTTAAATATTGGCATCACGTTAGCTATCTTCCAGTCATTAGATACAGACGCTGATTTAAAGGATAGGTTACAAATCACAGTTAATAGTTCCACAATTTCACATTTGAGTTCTTTCAGAACTCTTGGGTGAATGCCATCTGGTCCCAGTGACTTGTTACTGTTAAGTTCATCAATTTGTTCCAAAACCTCCTCTAATGACACCTCAGTCTGGGACAATTCCTCAGATTTGTCACCTGAAAAGAATGGCTCAGGTTTGGGAATCTTTCCAATATCCTCAGCCGTGAAGACTGAAGCCATTTAGCTTCTCCGCTATGACTTTATCATCTTTGAGCTCTCCTTCAGCATCTCGACCATCCAAGGGCCCCACTGGTTGTTTAGCAGGCTTCCTGCTTCTGATGTACTTAAACATTTTGCTATTACGTTTTGAGTTTTTGGCTTGCTGTTCTTCAAATTCCTTTTTGGCTTTTCTTATTATGTTTTTACACTTAATTTGACAAAGTTTATGCTTCTTTCTATTTTCCTCACTAGGATCTGACTTCTACTTTATAAAAAATGTCTTATCTGTTACTGCTTCTTTTACTTGGTTGTTAAGCAAGGTGGCACTTTTTTTGGTTCTCCTACTGTGTTTTTTAAAACAGCTGAGGCTGCACTACTGATTTATGGGATGGCACTGGAGTATTTTATCAGCATTGAATTTCACTTGCCACTATGCTGCCCATTCCCTTAACAGGGCTTGGTCTTGCAAAGGTGCCACACAGCCCCCTGCAGCTTGACTAATGTTAGTAACTTCATGTCATCCGTACATTGTGACTCACACCTCACTGCCATCTCCAGATCACTAAGAACAGCTACACTGGATCAGTATCCTGTACTCCAACAGCAGCCAGTGCCAGGTGCCCCAGAGGGAATAAATCTTTAAGTGATCCCTCCCGTCACCTATTCCCAGGCTCTGGCAAACAGAGGCTAGAGACACCATTCCTGCCAGTCCTGGCTAATATTCCCCATGAATTTATTTAGCTCTTTTTTGAAGTGTCACTGAACCTAAAGGCAACCTTGGTTCCCCACTGTGGGGAATGGAGCAGCCCAGTAGAGGCAAGCAAAGCCGGGAGAGCTGCTGGGGAGGAGGAGACTCTCATGCCCCTCTTCCCTCAAGAAGGTGTAAGGCCGGCTGACTGAACCAAACCTGGGTTTCTGGAGCTTAGTACACAAGCGACCGCAGCTTGAGCTAAAAGCCAGCTGGCTCTCAGGTGAAGCTGTAGAACAGGGGTGGGGAACCTTTTTGGGGTCAGGGGCTGCTGACCTACAGAAAGTCAGTTGGGTGCTGCACAGAAGTGAAAAGCCAAACCAAAAAAAAAAAAAAAAAACCAAGCCCGGAACCCTCACTGACGTGGCCCCCGACTGAGAAGGAGAAAGACCCTCCCCGCACCCGCCTTGCGCATCAGAGCCTAGTAGGACCCAGGCTTGCAGACTTTGTGTGCTGCAGCTCCCCAGTGCTAGGAGGGGAGCCCTGAGCCTGGGGGGCCGGATCCAGGCCCACGAGCCTGAGGTTTCTCCTGCTGCGTGTACAGCAGACCCACGCCCCGCCTGCGGGGGTCTGTGCGGGGGACGCGGCGGGAGCCCCGGGGGCGCTTACCTGAGCAGCAGGCAGTTCTCCAGCATGCCCCGCTTGCGGCTCTCGTAGAGGAGCCGGGCCCGCTTGCGCGGCAGGGGCTCGCCGGGGCGCGGCTGCCAGGGCGGCAGGGGGAGCGCCCGCAGGTCGGCGCGCGAGTCGGCCGGGGAGTCCCCGCGGTAGCCGCGCCGGGCGGGGAGCAGCCGCCGGGACAGAGCCAGGAGCTGCCGAGAGAGGGGGCGCGTCACGGGCCAGGCCTCGCTTCGCCTCCTCCCCCAGCCCCGCCACCGCCCGCCCCGCTTACCCGAGTCCCTGCCGCCGCCATCTCCGCTGCCTGCGCCCGGCCGCGCTACCTCGGCCTCTCTATGGTCCCTCCCTCCGGTCCCGGCGGGGCGGGCCGGAAGGGGCGTGGCCTGGCGGCGGAAGGGGCGTGGTCTAGCGGCGCAGGCTGTGGCGGTGAGCGGTTCGCGCGCTTCGGGCCTGCTCGGAACGCTGCCCCCCCTCCCCGCGCGGTAACGGCCTGGCCGAGGGGGGGAGGGGTTCCTGGGGGCTCGATGCAGTGGGGATCGGGCCCGCAGAGGAGGGGGGGCGGCGGCGGCAGGACCCCCCCCCCCGCCAGGCCTGGAGGAGCCGGGCCTGGCCCCTGCTCGTTGTGGGGGGAGGGGCAGGACGGGGGGGGCCCAGGCGGGGGGAGGGGGCGAGTGAGGCGTTCCGGCGGAGGGCTGGGGGGGGTCAATCGAGGCCGGGCGCACATGGCCGGCCCGTGTGACTGAGCCGCTTCTCCCCGCAGTGCACCTCCTGCCTCCCTCCCTGCGCCCCCGGGCTCCCGCCGCTGCCAAGATGTCCGAGGGGGTGGATCTGATCGATATCTACGCCGACGAAGAGTTCAACCAGGTGAGCGGCGGGGAGAGCCCCACCCGGGGGGGGGGGGGGGGGGGAGCCGAGGGGGGGGAGCTGTTTGTAAAAGCCCCCCCCCCTGTGAAGGATACTCCGCTCCCGAGAGGGCGAGGCTGGGAAGAGGGCAGCAAGGGGGCACCGATGGGCTTGTACGTCTCCGGTGGCCAAGGCACGTGATGGGGTGTGTGCGCCAGCCCAGGAGCATTGAGGTGCTGAAGGGTGGTGCTACAATTCCCCACAGTCCCTGTGAAGCCTGGAAGGAGCAGGTGAGGTGGCCAAGTTGTGATCTAGGTCCCTGGATGGAATCTGTAGGGGACACTTTTTTGCAGCTGGAGTTCGTGCTCGGTTGGTTTGCAGTCTGGGCAATAGGGAGAAAGAAGCGGGCAGCTGCCTGTTGGGCTGAAGCATTCCTTAAGCCAGGGACATCCGTGGAGTTGGCGAAGAGGGAAGTGGTGGATACAACAGATTGAGAACCTAACCATCTTCTTTTACAAAACTTGAGGGTAGGAGGCAGGAAATGAAACCACAAAAGAGCTGTGTGGGGCATCCACTAGAGGTTTTCTGGGACTGTAGGCGCATGCACACAAAAGCGTATCCTGGATTTGCAGTGAGAAAATGATTGAGAGTATAACAGGGAAGCTAGGGAGCTGTTTGAATTAAATGTAATAAAGAGCATGAATGCAGTGGCCCAAATGTTAGGTTTTAGAGAAGTAAATATTGGAGAGTTAAGAAATCTGGACAGGTGGGTATAATGGAAGCAAGTTCAGCTCCTTGAAGATGAAAATGCTAAGGAAGTGATATGTCTGAGATCATGGAAGAAGCCTAGATATTCTTAGACAGAAAACGGCAATCAGTCTTGATTATTTTCCAGGAACAAAATGCTAAGAACAAGAGACTGCCAGTGTGGTCTCACAAAGGGTTGAACAGAAATTTGAAGGCAGTAAACCTCTGTTCTGAAAAGATGGGAGGTTACAAAATAAGATTATGCCAGAAGTTAAACCTTTAGTTAAAAGTTAACGGTGCTGAATAGAGTTTTAGTTGTGACATGGATGTTAAGAGAAACGTGAGAAGCTTTTGTAGCTATCCTGGGAGAAATAGTAGTGTTAGACTGGAAGCAGGCGCATTAAATGAGTATGAAATTGAGGCTAGTTTTAAATGGCTGAGGTCTTAAACTTTCTCCCATCTTACCATAATGCTATGCAGTTTTTTAAAGGTATTTTTGTTCTATGTGACCTGCAATAGCCAAGCTTTATCTTGCACTGAAAGCAGTTTTAACTTTAAAAGAAATATTTCCTGTTGTTTGGAAGCCTCTTGGAACTTTCTGATAGACTGAAAGCATCCTAGAGTATAGCATGGTTATCCAAGGCGTACTGGATGGATGATGATATAATGATGGACAAGAATTACTTTAAGGGATGTGGCCATTGAAAAAGTTCACCATAGAAATATATTTAATTCAGTTTTCTTGCAGTTAACCTCTAACAAGTAATATCAGGTAGCTTTGGACTAGGGTTGTGAACATATAACAGTGTAAATGGTTAACTGATAAGCCTAGGCTTACACGTTAACATTGGCGATTACACACAGGTCCCACCCTAGTCCTGGGGAACTGACTGTCATCCTCCACTGCTGCCTTGGATACAGCCGGCTCCTGGTGCACACTGGCTCCCAGGGAGCCGCTGTGAGTGCATGTAACTGCTACTTCAGGGCTACTCAACTTTGGAAGCCCCCTGGGGCGACGATATTCACAGCACAAGCTGAAGGCCAACACTTAAATGCAAATATATATGCAAATAGCTTCCTTTACCCTGACGGGTATGAATACAAAGGTTAAGGCAAGACTACACAACACGCAGGCCCCGTTTAAGTCAGTTCTGCTGATGTTAATAAAATGCAATATTTACCCGATTTCCACCCATATGACAGCACTTCTAATGAGCAATGACAGTCCAAGAATTTAACTACTAAAACGCATATCAACAGAAGATCGTTATATTGACTTGCCATTGTGGAGTGTGTTCCCAGTGGAGGCCATCTTCAAAGGATCCCACCCGTGGGGCACATGTTGAGCCCTGTGTGAACCCAAACCACACCGTGGGGCACCAACAAATGGTCTGCGGGCCACGTAGCCCTGTACTAAGTTTTTCAGCAGTTACAGATTTACGCAGTTACCCACATAACATCCCTACTTTGGACAGTTGAGCAGAATGAGAACCTAGTAGTTACTCATGAAGAGTAGGTATGAGAGAATTTGGAAAATACAAACATAGGGGGTACGTCTACACCTGCCCCTTTTCCGAAAGGGGCATGCTAATTTTACAGGTCGTAATCGGGAAATCCGCGGGGGATTTAAATATCCCCCGCGGGATTTAAATAAAAATGTCCGCTGCTTTTTTCCGGCTTTTAGAAAAGCCGGAAAAGAGCGTCTACACTGGCCCCGATCCTCCGGAAAAAAGCCCTTTTCCGGAGGATCTCTTATTCCTACTTTGAAGTAGGAATAAGAGATCCTCCGGAAAAGGGCTTTTTTCCGGAGGATCGGGGCCAGTGTAGACGCTCTTTTCCGGCTTTTCTAAAAGCCGGAAAAAAGCGGCGGACATTTTTATTTAAATCCCGCAGGGGATATTTAAATCCCCCGCGGATTTCCCGATTACGACCTGTAAAATTAGCATGCCCCTTTCGGAAAAGGGGCCAATGTGGACGTAGCCAGGTAGATTAGTCCATCTGAATTACAGGCATTCTAGTGTAATGGAAAATGACTAACAAATATATCGAGTCATTTCTGATTATTTTGAAAATTCCTGGAGAAAGAGATTGGAGAAAAATAAATGTGCTGCTGATTTTCAGAAAAGGGGAAAAGTGTGACCCTGGCAATTATTGTTTAGAAGATCTGTCAGTTCCTAATTAAAATAATATTCCATAAACCTCTCGAAGACTAGCAGAGATATGAGCAACGTAAGCATCATGGAATTAAAAAGAAAAAAATCAAGCTCCTCATTTGATGCTTTTCTGTTGTTTTGATTTTAAAGCACTTATTGTGCAACAGTAACTATCCAGATTGGTTTGGCTGTGAGTATTTTCATATGTCTTCAGAAGTGTCTGGAAAAGCACTGCCGAAGAATGGAAATAAAAGGCAATGAATTGAATTGGGAGGAAGATGTTTATTGGATGCAGAAAAAAAATCTGTGTTGGACATGTTCTTATACTGTTATTCAACAGTTTCAGTGATTGAAAGTAAACAGCATGATGAAAACATTCACAGATAAAACAATCTCCAACACACATGAACAGATGCAGTTTTTAAGTCCAGAAGTGAACATTGTGATCCATTAATCTAACTTTCTGCATAATAAAGGTTATAAAATGTTATTTTCAATGGGGATAAAAAACCTGGAAAGCAGCAATGCTAAGAGAGATGCTATGGTGTGATTGTGGATAGTTTGCAGTAGGGACGTAAGAGTAACCGTTTAAACAGGTAACCGATAAGCTTGGTTACACAAATGGTTACACGCTGGCTCCAGGGGAGCCGACTGTCACCCTGCAGCGCGGAGCAGCGAGCGGGATCTGGTATGTCCAGCTTAATAGATGGCTCCTAACGCGCATTGGTTCCTAGGGAGCTGGCTGCTGATTCTGTATAAGAGTCTGCAGTGTGGGTTGGTAACTGATTCCCTGGGAATGTGGCAGTGCACTGGCTGCTAGCCTCGTTCTTGGGGAGCCAGTGTGTAACCGCTAAAATTATTAATGGCCACACTGTTACAATAAATAATTGCTTTTTAATATCCCTAGCTTGCAGCAGTGCAGCTGTGTTGGTCCACGGATATTAGGTGAAACAGGGTGCGTCAGATGGTGTCTTTTATTGGACCAACTTCTGAAAGAGACGGGCATCACCACCAGAAGTTGATCCAATAGAAGACATTACTTCATCCACCTTGTCTCTCTATAGTAAGTTGGGGCCAGGTTCACCGACAAATAATGGAGGGGCTAAAGAGGGCAACTGCCCTGGGGCCTGGCAATTCAATAGTGCCCAGGGTTCCTGGCTACTTTCCATTGCTGGAGCCCCAAATGGTGCTGAAGGGTTGGTGGAGGGGCCTAGCCTCCCGTTGCCCTTTCCAGGACCTCAGAGGCCCCTTCCTACACACACCTGGCTCAGGAACCCAGCAATTTTGTCGGCCTCCCAGGTTGGGGTTTCTATATCCAGCTGTGTGTTGTACAGGCCGTCCTCGCTGTAAGTCCAAGATACGTTCCAAAAAACTTGGACTTATAGCATAACAACTTAAAAGTGGGGAATATTTTTCCCCCAGCTGACTTCCGCTTAAGCAAATGGTGGGGAGTGTTTCACACGACTTATAGCGGGGAATGGGAGGACTTATAATGCATCAGTTCCTACAAATGTCAGCGACTTCCGTGTGGAATGGATGTATACCAGGGCAACTTATAGTGGGGACGCCTGGTATCTCAATTCTGTGACAAAACATGCCTACTCCTGACTCCTGCAATGAGTGTTTCATCCTGTGGCAAAGTAAAAATCCTGTTGTCCACAAAATAATTCCAGAGCACAAGATTGCTTTTTAAAATTTAATTACACCAATTAATCAAAATACAACTAAGCAAGGGCTCAGTCCTGGGAAGGTTCAAGTAAAGACACATTTGTGGGGATTTTAGCTGCAGACAAACCATTGCTGCCATACTTTCCAGGAAGGAATGGGCTGTAAAGTGTTCTTTGTCCTAGTGCAGTGGTCTCCAACCTTTTTAAGCACAAGATCACTTTTTGAATTTAAGTGCAATCCAAGATCTACCTCAACCTAAATACCCTTGCCACCACCTCCTTCATGCCCCTTCTCCGAGGCCCCACGTCTGCTCACTCCATCCTCCCTCCTCCCTCCCTCCCTCCCTCCCCAAACTTCCCTCACTTTCACCAGGCAGGGAAAAAGGTTGGGGTGCAGGCTCTAGTTTTGGATTAAGGGATTTAGTGTGAGAGGGGCTCTGAGCTGAGCTTGGGGCAGGCAGTTGGAGAGCTGGAGTGGGTTCTAGGTGCAGGCTCTGGGAGTGTTTTTGGATGCAGGGGGACTGGGGCAGGGACTTAGGGTGCAGGAGGGGGGGTCATGAATGGGGTAGGGTTTCAGGATGTGGGCTCCAGCTGGGCACTGCTTACTACAGGTGGCTTCTGGGTGGTGGTGCAGTGGGGCTAAGATTCACCTCTGCCCTGGCACTGCACCACTTCCAAAAGCAGCTATAAAGTCCACCCCAAGTCCTGTTGTGCCCCCTCTCTGTTCTGTGGAGATAGGATACAGGGTGGGAGAAGGGGCACCTTGACATCAGCACCCCTCCTCTCCGTTCCCAGGGGTGGGGGAGGCAGCTCCAAGGCAGGGCAGGAGGTACATTGCAGCAGGGGGAGGGGCAGCTGAAGTACCAGCACTTGATAGCCTCTTGGCCAAACCAATCAGGATCACCTGTCAGAGGCTCCAAGATCTACCAGTAGATCCTGATCTACTGGTTGGTGACCACTGTCCTAGTGAATGAGATGGCAAGGGCAGTCTTTTATAGCCAGCCCATGGCAAAGTGGGGAAAGGCCCTGAAAAGCCAGCTCTTTTCAATATCAGGGTGAGATAAGATGGAAAAGTGAACAAACCTTGTGAAGATCATTGATAACTTATAGCTGGAGCAGCAGCAAGTGGCGGAATTAAGGCTGCAGAATGGTTTCCATTCCAACCCTTATTTTTATGCATTTGTAACTTTCTGAAACTCATCTTTCAAGCTTGGTCTCTGCACAAAGATGACATTTTTGGGGATTGGGGGAAGTGCGGAGGGGGGGGAGTTTAAACAAAAATAGCTGAGCAGTTTTTGAGACTGCATATTAAAATATTTCCCTGTTAAAATTTGTGCAACCTTTTTTTAAATCGCCTCTGCAATTGAAATTGCTGGAGGTGGAAAATGGAAATTTGGCTCGGAAATATTGCATTTGAAAAGGGCTTCTGCAAATTCATTTCACACAGTTTTAAAAGTATTGAGTAGTTTTGTGGCACCTTAGAAACTAATAAACACAGAATCATGAGCTTTTGTGGGTAAAATCCTCTTCCTTCAGATGAATTGGAGTGGAAATAACAGAAAACAAGATAAATATAACAGCAGAAGTACCTGTTAATTGTAGGACCCATGTTAATTAGGCTAATTTAGTGGGTTAGCTGTGTCCCATTCATAGCTTTAAATGCTGCGTGTTGTGTGTCTCTGCTCTCTTTCCCAAGCTCGTGAAGTGCCAGACTGCTCACATGTGCATGCTCAACTCCCTTAGGAGAGTGTAGGCTGAGATTTCCAAACAGCATGGAGGTGCAGACATAGCGCATTGATTTTAATTGGAAGATGTAGCTGTGGCTGGTAGGAGCAGGAGCCAAAACAAGGACCTCTGGATGTTCAGATAACCAACTTCCTATATTTTGACTGGACTTGCAGATTGTCTGTTTGCTCCAACCCTCCCCTCCTTCATAAACTCTTCAGTTCAGCTTCACTCAGTCTATACCTACCTCATCCCTCTTTGCCCTTCCTCCACTTTCTAATTTTCCATTTAGTTGATTGCCTACTAAACAAACCCACCTCTCCCCCTTCCCCCCCAAAAATTGCAGTATTAATATGACATTTGCTGCCATCACACACTACAATCTGCTTGTGTGTTCTATCCCTTTCCCTCACTCTGTGTTTGTCTTATCTATTCAGACTGTAGGCTGCTCAAGGCAGTGACCATTTACTACAGCATGTGCGGCCACTGCACAGTGAGGCCCCACTCTTGTTTGACCCTGGGCACCACCATAATGCACATGATTAATAATATATTAGCCCCTGGAATGTGTTGAAAATCTCAGGCATAGTGTAGCTCTTTCCTTAACCCCTGCACCTCTTGAAAAGTCTCTGTATGATGCAGTAAAGTCCAGTTTCTTCTCTTTTCCTTGCTGGAAACAGGCCACTATTTCTGGCTGAAATATAGTGTTAGGAGGAAGGCATGATCAGGGTAGGGAGGCAGATATGGAGATGGAGGGTTCAGAGGCCTGCCTTAGCCTTTCTGTACATCCTTAACTGGCATTTCCCAACTTTACGTTGCCTAACCTTGCAATCTTGGCATCCCCTTCTGTATGGAATGCAGTGAATCTTGCAGTTCTTTGCTACAGCCTTAGACATACCTGGCACAGGTTCAGGGCAACTGCAGCTGTATCGCCCTTTTACAGGGCACCCAGGTTAATTTACAAAGAGCCGAGCCTTGTACTGTGATAACCCCAGCAAGCCTGACTGTCTAAAAAGACCAGCTGCTGTGGTCTGCTGCTTCTCTCAAAGATCTATGGCCAGTGTATTGACAGCAGTTACAAGTCACCATGCAACTCCTTCTAAGCAAGCACATTTATTCTTAAAAAGTGTTACGGAGAGAACCCAAAGACAACGAATAGTTCTGCAGTACCGTAGAGACTAGCAAAAAATGTAGATAGTATCATGATTTTTCGTGAGCACAATCCACTTCAAATGAACGGAGTAAGGGGTCCAGGGTACAAATAAATAGCGGGGATGGGAGGGAAAGAGAAGGGGAAAAAATATTGCCAGAGTGTCCGTGCTAAATGAGACTAATAGGGTGGGCTGTAAGTATTCGGTGCTTTGTTTTTTATGTCATTAGGATGTGGAATGTTGCGGCCCATCCAGGTCAGGTCTTCATTCAAACCTTGATTACAGGTGTCAAACTTGTAAATGAAACCAAGTTCTGTTAAAACAATAAGAAAACCGTATGGGACTGCTCAAAAGCTCCCACCTAGGACTGATCAATTTGAGTCCTTCAAAACCCACAACTCTTCCCCTCCCTCACATCCCCCCATTATAAGTTCATCTGTCTTATGTCCAGAATCCCTGGCTGGGCAGATCAGCTGTTTCTTTATACAGCTCTGCCCTTTGATCTTGCTGTAATCAGCACACTTCCCTGGCACAGGCTCAAGGTGGCTCTTCAAGAGGCTGGGGTTTTGCATAAGTGGAGGGGGGAATTTGCATCAGGCTCTCCCTAGGGATTCCCCAGGAAATCCACTTCACAGCATTTGCCCCCAAAATTCATACATGCTTGGCAGTTTTTCAGTATAGGTCTCTCATCTGTCACATCCATACCTCCTCCCCTGTTACAGTACGGGCACCCACAATAATTTATGAACTTAATACAAGGATTTTCCAAGAAATTGCCATATCTACCTCAACTCATTACTTTGACTGTCAGCTCTTTGGGACAGGGACTGTCTTTCTATGCTGAGTTTGCACAGTGCCTTGGACAACGGGGTCTTGTCCAGGACTGGAACTACTAGCCACTACTGCAGTATGAATAAGGTAACAGTTTATAGCCAAGGCAGATCTAGGCTGTTAAGTTTTGTGGCTAAGAAACTTCCTAGTTAAGTGGCCTATCTCTTTGGTTCCATGCAAAAGGTGACCGTGTGGATTTTTTAAAAATGTCGTACCCAGACACTGCCATGATGATCAAAACACATTATATCTGACCTATCAGTCCTCCTCCTCAAAGGAAACCTGCACCACACCTGAAGATGAACTTGGAAGCTTAAATTCATAACTTTGCTGGTTACTGAAAATAGGGATGTAATAAAAGGTCAAGCAGTTACCCAGTAAACATTAGTCTTACTAGTGTGCTTACCTAGTAACCAGTTAACCAGGGGATAGGGCGCACGCCAGGACTGCAGCTGGTTGGAGCAGGATCCCAGGCTGGAATAGGACCCTGACTGGCTGGAGCAAGGTCCTCCCCTCCCTTTCACCCCCTTCCCCTGCAGTACGGCAAGACCCTGGCGGGCTGGAGCAGCCCCTCCACTTGTAAACTGGCTGGACCCCAGCTGCACAGTTAAACAATTACAATTATGTTGCTTAATAGGTTAACTACGTTAATGGATATTTACATCCCTAACTGAAATCATTGGCTCAATCAAGACACTGGATTTATGGCTTATTACAACAATCTAACCCACTAATTACTTCCCAGCTGCTTCCCCCTTTCCCCCTGCTCCCTTTCCTCCCTGTGACTGGAGGGGTGTTAACAAGCAACTTCACACTGAATAGTCCCTTGAAATACATGTTAACTACTTATGCTTCCAGCTCATCTGAGGAAGTGGGTTTTGCCCAGGTGCCACAGGAATACTTGTTGTTTTTGCAGTAACATAGCTACCCCGTGAGACTACTTATGCTTAGCAGTCTGCTCCACCTTGTATTTAGCTGTGATGCTCTAAGTTTCCCAGCCTGGAAGAAGAGCTCAGTAAAGCTTCAAAACTTGTGTGTATCTCAACAGAAGTAGAGCCAATAAGAGATTACCTCTCCCATCTTGTGTCTCTAATCCCCTGGGAGCCGTGTGGCTATAACAGTGCTGCATACAACACAAGTAGATCTAAATAATGGTATACTGCACTTTGATGGCAATGGGAGCAAATACAAAATGCTACACTTGTATGTCTGAGATTGGAGAAGAGAATTGCCTGCCATATGCTACATGGGAGAGCTGACTTGCGGCCCTGGGCTTGCAGGGGTCTGAGCAGTGGCACAGAGATGACTTTGGGTGGTTTGACCTGCAGAGGTGGGTTTTTTTCATTGAGCCCCTACTCTTTGGCATGCCTTTATAAAGGTCAGGGTTTCTGATTGCTTTTTTCCTTCAAGTTGCTAAGTTTGGGCTGGCTCCTGGCAGATGTTGGGAGCACAGTCAGGCTCCCTTCGCATTTCATGAACTGGGATGGGGCAGAACACATGAGCTGGGTTAAATTAAATTAACTGGGGGTGGCAGGGTTGGGTGGAAAAAAACAGCACCATTTATAGGCAGAAACTAAAGAGGAAAATCCATGGGGGGAGGGGGTATTCGAAGATGTGACCCTTAATTTCTGTTGATTAAGAATATAAGAATGGCCAAACTGGGTCAGTCCAAAGGTCCATCTAGCCCAGTATCCTGTCTGCCAACAGTGGCCAATGCCAGGTGCCCCAGAGGGAATGAGCACAACAGGGAATCATCAAGCGATCCCACCCCTGTCAAATATTCCCAGCCTCTGACAATCAGAGGCTAGGGACACCATTCCTGCCCATCCTGTCTAATAGCCATTGATAGATCTAACCTCCAGGAATTTATCAAGTTCTTTTCTGATCTCTGTTCAAGTCCTGCCCTTCACAACATCCTCCGGCAAGCCGTTCCACAGGCTGAATGTGTGGAAAAGAAACTAGAGGATTGCAAGTGTTAGGCACCTAACACCATGTATATCTGTGAATATCTCCCCCTTTGTGAGTGAAAGCTAAAGAAAGGAAGCTAGGCTCTGCTTTGGGATGCTAGGTTCAGTCTTCCTCCTGCAATCACAAGGGTAGGTAGCCAAAAAGAAAAGGAACTTTGAGCCCTGTTTTACCAGGTATGCTATTGATTGGTTGGCTGGAGGGCACGTGGTTTGACTAGGGTGGGAGAGACAGGCTGCGTAAATGGGCAGCTGGACACACACCACTGCACAGAACAGGGATTTCTGTGTTGGCTGGGGAGAAACCGCACTCTATGTGGATTCTACAACTGAGGAATCATAGCGCATGCGAGATTCTGGATATTGATTCAGCGATTCAAAGGCCAAAAGGGACCATTGTGGTGATCTAGCGCCTGACCTGATGAACAACAAAGGCCAGAAAACTTCCCCAAAATAATTCCTGGAGCTGAACTTGCAGGAAACCATGCAATCTTGACTTGAAAATTGTCAGTGATGGAGAGTCTACCACAACCCTTGTAAATAGTTCCAGTGGTTAATTATGCTGTTAAAAATCTGTGGTTTATTTCCAGTCTGAATTTATCTCCATTCAGCTTCCAGCCCATGGATCGTGTTCTGTCTTTTCCAGCTAGACTGAAGGGCCCATTATTAAATCTTTGTTCCCTGTGTCAATAGTCTTATCAGACACGGAGATTGACCAAACCAGTTTGCGGCAGCCAGGGGTCAGCATTCTCGTTGTGCGCCCCAGGGTTACCCGGCTGCTGATGATCCAGACAATGGACTGCATTCAAAGTCCTTTCTAGGGCTGAATCTCCGTTTTTTGCCAGTCGTCCTTCCTGATGTAGAGACGGGCTCAAGTTACCCCTTACCTAGCTCTTTGCTAAGAGCCTTGCGTCCATCCCTGGAAGGCAGGTTTTCGAACCCTGTAATGATTCTAGCGGCTCTTCTCTGAAGTCTCAGCAATGTATCAGTATCCTTGCTGAGCTGTGGGCACTGGGCCTGGGCACCACATCCCTGCAGGTACAGCCCATTACCACGTGGGGGCGGGGAGGGGTCCTCTCTGAACAACTCCAATGGGGGATGCCAGCTACAGTGTTCAGTTCTGGGCACTTGGTTATCGCAAAACTGGCAATAAATATATTGGGGCTGAGGGGTCAGAATAGGGCAGGAACAACACCCAGGAATGGGGGGGGGGGGGGTTACAAAACCTTTGCAGCTTGGTTAAGTGATGGATTGGGGGGGGGGGGCGCAGAACTGTTATCCAGAGCCATGGCTCCTTGCAAACTTAGTGTTGGTAGAAGGTCTAGCTTGGACAAATGGAAAGTGATCGAAGGAGGGTAAGTCTCCAGAAAGGTACCACTGTGGAGACATTCGTAGGAGTGGTGTTCCCTGGTGGGATGGGGGTTGCTCTCCCTGGACTGGTGCGGACACTAGAAAACAGCTCAGAGAACACTCCTGCACCTGATCCCAACACTTCCAGGATCGTAGAAAAGGGAAGGGACCTTAGGAAGGTACCTATTCCATTTCCTAAGGCATGTCCCTCCCACGCTTCCAGGGACCGGAGTCTAGAAATGATGCATCAAGTCTGCTCCTGCCCAACTGCACTTGTTGGCTGTGGTAGCCTTGATTTTATTGGGAGCAGCAGCAGGCCCTGAGATCCATGTAATAGCTTTAAATGGCTCCTTTCTCAAAGGAATTGTCTTCCTGATCTCATGCCCCTGGCCTGGCCTGGATTTACACTCACCCTGATATTGTCTGGGTACAAGAACAAGCATGCCCTTGATGAGTTAAGATAATTATCTTCAAGCATATGAAATGGCTGCTAATGCATAATTAACCTGTGGCCCTTGCTGCTGTGGGGTGTCAATAAAGTGAATTGCTTTCTAAGAGTTTTGAAAGGCCCATAGCATTTGTTGTAACAGTAACTGGGATAAAATGCTGAGCTACGGGCTCTGATGCTTTAAGGGTTATGAGCAGTAGAAGGCAATTGCCCCCCATTGATTGCACTGCTTCCTCAAAGGCCTCAGGCCACCTCAGCTTCAGGACTCCTCTAAGTTGAGCCTGGCCAGCAGACTGCCGAGGAAAGCCCAGATGCTGCAGTAGGGGGCAGTCTTTCCTATGGGGGCTGAATCCGTGCCGCAGAAATTAGGGATCTCAACGTGTAATCAACTATAAGATTAACCAATAAGCCTGTTTATTGGTTAATTTTATTGACTACATGCATTTCCCCCCGCCCACCCGCCCCCCCCCCCACCCACTGCCTCTGTGTCTGAGGCAGTGGGGGGGAAGTGGGAGCTGGTGCCGTGGAGAGCCAGGTTTTAATAGGTGCTGTTGCTGCCTCAGTTCATGCAAGTCGCCTCCTTCACACCTCACACTGCTGCCTCTGTCAGAAAGAGCAGTGGGGGCAGAGGAGCCTGCCATGGAGCAGCCTCTGTCCCCAGGGAACTTGGGTCCCTGCAGACCGAAGCTGCTGCCCTACTGCGCTGCTGCTCCTGTATCAAAGGCAGCAGCGTGGGGCAGCAAGCGGGAGCTGCTCTGTGCTGGGAACTGGTTTTTAAACCAGCTCGCCTTGTGGACAGGCTCCCACCTGTCCACCCCATGCTGCAGCCTCTAATACAGAGGCCACAGGGCAGGGTGGCTGGGGATTCCCCAGGAGTGGGGCTAGGAGTGCACTGGCCCCGCCCCTGGGGACCATCAAATAGCCATGTAACTGACAATATTTTGTGTGGTTACACAGTTATTCAAGTAATTACTTTCTAATATCCCTACCAGAAATATGGCCAGGCGTGCTGTTCCTCTGGGGTCAGGTATGAAACCTGTCCTGGCTGCTCATGGTCCGAAAAGGAGCATTTACCATTGTGCTCTAGCCAGATTCCAGTCTGCCTTTGGAAGTTCTCCCTCCTTTCATTTGGATACAGCTTTTTTCACTTCCTGTCCTAAACCTTTGGCCTCTTTGTGACCCCAAGCGAGTCCCGTTTGCCCACTGACACAAACGCCACTCCCATGCGGCGCCAGAGCCCACGCAGCTGTGGGGATTGAGCTGTGCTCCGCTGTGCCACCTGCCTTGGCAGGTCTCTTTTCCACAGCGGGGGAAGCGGAGCTAGTGGGAGCCAGTCTGAGGGACTCTGGGAGAGGTGGGGGCAGTGAGGCAAATTCTTTCTTTGTCGTGAACTCTTTTGTCATCTGAAACGTATGGCAGGAGCTTTGCAGGTGTGTATGCGAGCTGGAGTCCTCTCCCCAGCCATTGACAGCCTAAATCAGATTTAGAATGAAGAAGACACAAAGATGCCGAGGAACCAGGAGGTCCCTGTTACGGGGTATTTCTCAGCCCCGTGGCATTTCTTCCCTTTGGCTTCTGAGAGTGAGTGTTCTGGTGAAACTCAGCCTGGGCAGGAGAGAATGATCCCTCCCAGGGATTGTTCTGTGTTTGGTGTTGAATCTCTGGGGGAGCACGGGCTGCTTTCCAGCAGATGAGAGCCACTGGGCAGGGCCAACCTCTGGCCTGCTGGAGTCTCTCCCTTGAGAGACGTGCCCCTCTGGCTTCATGGGCTCGTCGCGGAAAGGCTGACCGATCGCTTGTGTGCCCTAGGACTCTGAATTCAGCAATGCCGACCAGATGGATCTGTACGACGACGTGCTAGCGGCGAGCTCGCAGCCAGCTGAAAGCTGCACCAGCAGCTCGGAGGCACAGTCTGAGATGCGCCAGGAGCAGTCAGCCAAGCCAAACAGCAAACCGCCCGCCATCCTGTACACCTACAGTGGGCTGCGCAACAAACGGGCAGCGGTGTACGTGGGCAGCTTTTCCTGGGTGAGTGGGGTCACTGGTGCCCACTGGGAGCACCTGGCTTAGTTGGACAGCCTTTGCTTCCTGGGGACAGACACAGGGAATTGCCATCTGGGCTGCAGTCTTAGCTATCCAGTGAAGTGAAATCTAGCTTGGTTTGCACATGGCTGGGGAAACCCAGGTTCTGCAGAAAGGGGCATGGGGTGCTCTGTCAGCACTGAACCATCCAGGGACTGCAAGTGCCAGTTACTGAGGGGTGGTAGAATAGAGACCTGGACCACCTGTGCTCAGTGGTGATCTCAAGGCATAGTCTGCATGGGGCGGGGGAGAGTGATGGCTTTGGGCCAGCTGGCGTGCTCTTGTGGCTGTGGGCTGGCTTAGCTGACATGAGGTGTGGGCTCTCTGAAGAACAGGGGTCCCCACCGCATGAGTCACTAATGCTAGTGGGACTAGTTGTCCCTGAGTGGGCCTGGGAACTGAACTCTGGGCCAACAGCTCCCGTGATCCTTCTTCCTCCAGGCGTGTTGGTTGGATTGGCACATGGTGCTCAAACTCGGCTTGTACACAGAGCCCTTGAATCCCCACAGCTCTCCACTCTGCCTTTTCCCAGGACTTAAGACTTTTGTGTACAGCTGCCTCCCTGGGGATTGGTGTCTCCTAGACAGGGTTACGGGGCTGGTTGTATCCCCTCCCTGCTGAAAGCATTTGTGGCCTCAGAAACTGGAGCCTGTGCTAAAGATCCTAGGGGGAGATTGAGCGGGGGGGGAGGGGGGCACTCGGTGGAGATGAATGATCGATCATGCTAGTCCTGGAACAGGGATATGCAGCCCAGAGATCTTGCCATTGGGCCTCAGCTGTTCTCTTCCACTTGTTCTCAGTGGACAACTGACCAGCAGCTGATCCAGATTATTCGCTCAGTTGGGGTCCGCGATGTGGTGGAGCTGAAATTCGCAGAGAACCGAGCCAATGGCCAATCCAAAGGGTGAGCGCTCTTGAGGGGATCCAGAGGGAGAATTCCCAGGGTCTTCTGGCGGTGGGCCACTCTAAACGTGAACGCTGTTGGAGGAGACCCGGCACCTTTTCTCATATGGTCCTGTCGCCAAAGGCGACCTGCCTGTTCCCTGTGGGCAGGGTGGCCAGAGGCCTAGCTGGGGAGGAGAAGGGGGGCTTTGCAAGGTGCCCATATGATGGAGCTAGTGTGTTGAAGTACAGGGGTGGGAGAGCTGATGGGAAACAGGTAGGAATAGGAATGCCCGTGCCCCTGCAGTGGTGGGCTGGGTGGAGTTGCAGACAGACAACCACAGTGAGAGGTGAGGGTTGCTGCTCTCTATTCTGCCTGGATCGTGGGGAGAGGAGTACATTGAGGCACCCATGGCTGCTTTCGGGGTGATCCCCACAGACTGTGGTGGGGGGAGGAGGGTGGGCTTAGTTGTACTGGCCTGCCATCATCTGCTTGTCTCTGGCTCCCCACAGGTATGCAGAGGTGGTAGTGGCCTCCGAGAACTCAGTCCACAAGCTCCTGGACCTGCTGCCTGGCAAGATCCTCAATGGGGATAAAGTGGACGTGAAACTGGCCACGCGGCAGAACCTGTCGCAGTTTGAGGCACAGGCCCGGAAACGTAAGTGGGGCAGGCCCGCTGCCAGGGCGGGGAGGGGCACAGGGTGCATGAGGAAGGGGAGACTCCAGTTGGGCCTGGCGATCCAGAGCAGAACTCTAGCGGACTGAACCCACCAGAACCCTGGGGTGGGGGCTGATTTCCCAGGAGTCTCTGCGTGTTTTTCCTGTTGCTGCCGAGTCTGACCCGATCCTGACCCGAGTCTTTATGATCCCATTTTAGGTGCTCATAGACTGCGAAGATCCCTCGTAGCCTCCTCCTCCTCCTCCTCCTCTCCAAACTGAATGGGCTTAAGCTCTTCAGCCTATCATCATAGCTAAGACCCTCCATATCTATTAATAGCTCTTCTCTGGACCTTCTCCAGAATTTGTACATCCCTGCGGAGGTAAGGTGCCCAACACTGGACGCAGTACTCCAGCTGGGGCCTCACCATGGGCCTTGTACAATGGCCTTTTTCCTCAGTCTGATGGCCCGCCCCGGCCCCGCCCCAGCTAGGGGGCGCTGTGCAGCCGGAGGGGCCATCTTTCTAGGGAGACACATGACAAAACTGTGACCACTTGTGGTCGTTGTTGATCCTGTGGCACGTTCTGTGAGAGAAGTACTGCCCCTCAGCGCCCTGGACAAATTCCCACTGGGTGACTGTCCTTCAGCCCTCACATGCCCCCAGACAGCTGCAGTGGAACCCCAAATTCTCCATTGCCCACCATGAATTGCCCAAAAGAAGTGCAGTGCTCTGTCAGACTGTGCCACCTTCTGGCGTGGAGGGGGCGGCATGTCAGCGGCAGGTGAGAGGTTCCTCTCGTCTGTCCCTTACCACAGGGCTATTGTGAGGCTGTTGGCTTTGTCTGCACTGGGGAACTGCCCTGGCTGTAGCTGTTGGGGTCGCTGTGCTCGCCCTGATGACGCTGACCAATATCTGGCATTCATGGAGCTTCTACCTGGATAAAACCAGGCCAGCTCCTAGCAGTTCACCAGTGGCTGAGACAGGACTGCTCACCAGGGCAGGCAAGGCCCCAGGGAGTCTCCAGCCCTTTGATCCTGGGCTGAAAGAGGCTAGAGAAGGGAAAGTTTTCTTGGAATATGAATTTGCCTTGGCTTGTTCCCAGAACTCTTCAGACATAGCCTCAGGTCCTCTCCGTCCCCATGGCTGCGGATGAGCAACATCTCCGTGTCTCCTGCAGATCTAACCCCCTCAGGTTCCCTCGCTGTCAGCCTCTGGTTACTTGCCCTCCAGGGCAGGGTGGCCCTGGGAGCTTTGGATCCAGACCGTGTCTCTAAGTTTGTTCACATGATAATCTCATCAGCCCTTTCTGGATCCGCCCCCCTAGGGGATTACAGACTCTCTGGGTCAGGCTCACCTAAAGTTTTGGCAGGATTTCACTCTCTCTGCCGCTGTGCAAGCCCAAACCAGCTGTATTAACCAGCTAACAGGCAAGCTCTGACTCGCGCAGTGTCCAGGGACCTCTTGACTGCGACCTCTTGCCAGTGGTTATGGCTTTTGGCTTCTGCCCAGGCAGCCAGTTTGCTTTGCAACTTCCATGCCCTGTGCTTGCCATGGAAGCTTTCCTGCTGTCTTGGTGGAGAGCTGTCACGCCCTTGCTGAGGCCTGTGGAAGTGGAGGCTACGTTTGGCTGGCTGGATCTTTCTCTCGGCACCTCAGGCTCCGCTGAAATCAGGCGTGTGACCGTGGGCGAGGGGTGTCCCGATCTCAGGGTGTGGAGGCTGATACAGAGCTGAGGGGGTGACATGTCCCACCCTCGGTCACTTGGTTGCACGTGTGGGGTTGGGAGGCCTGCCGCAGTTAGCTTTCGTCAGGTGGCTTTCCCCTGGGAGCGGTCGGCCCCATGCTCACAATCTGTTCCTCTTCTCTGCTGGCCGACAGGGGTGCCGCCGAGGGCTCACTCCCGGGACTCGTCGGATTCGATGGACGGCCGAGCCACGCCGACGGAGAATGCTGTGCCGTTCTCGCGTGCGGAGAAGCCCCCTTCCGTGCTGTCTTTCTTTAACCGCCCCCCTGCCGCCATGCCCCTCATGGCCCTGCCACCTCCCCCGATGCCTCCCCCACCGCCTCTCTCCTCGAGCTTTGGAGTGCCACCTCCCCCTCCGGGAATCCATTACCAGCATCTAATGCCCCCTCCTCCACGACTGCCCCCTCACCTGGCCGTGCCACCTCCAGGGGCTGTCCCACCCGCCCTGCACCTCAATCCTGCCTTCTTCCCCCCACCAAACGCAGCACTGGGCCCCCCGCCAGACACCTACAAGGCCTCCGCAGCATATAACCACAGCAGGTGAGAACAGCTCCAGCCTTTGCTGGACTGGGAAAGGACGGGCTGGGAGGATTGGGCCAAGAGGCCGTGGTACAGTTGTAACCATGTGCCAACCAGATCTGGGCCTTCTGGGTCCCAAGAAGGCAAAAGGTACTGCTAAGGGGAGTCCTGCCAGCTGGGCAGTGGGCCTGGGGTACCTCCTATTCGGTGCCCTGGGGGAGCCTTGCCAGCTGGGCAGTGGGCCTGGGACACCCCCGCGTTGGTGCCTATGGGGAGCCCTGCTAGCTGGACTTTAATCCTTAGAACCTTCCTGGACACTCATCGGGGGCAGGAGCTCTCTCCCCGTGCCTGCCTGACGGGCACATGCTCTGTTCCGTTCAGTCGAGAGCTGGGCCCGCTGCCCGCCCCGGTGAGCGAAGCCGAGTTTGAGGAGATCATGGACAGGAACCGGGCGATTTCCAGCAGTGCCATTTCCAAAGCGGTGTCTGGGGCCAGTGCAGGTAAGAGCTGCTCCCTGCCCTGTCGCCCTGCATCCCCTCTCCGGGCCCTCCCCTCACCCTTCTCGTGTCCCACAGGGGATTACAGTGACGCCATAGAGACCCTGCTCACGGCCATCGCCGTCATCAAACAGTCGCGCGTCGCCAACGACGAGCGGTGCCGTGTCCTCCTCTCCTCCCTCAAGGATTGTCTTCATGGGATCGAGGCCAAGTCCTACAGCATGGGCGCCAGCAGCAGCTCCTCCAGGTAAATCCTCGCCCCCCCAGAGCAGGAGGGGGGGAACTCCCTTCTCTCCTGTTGGGCCTCTGGTGGAGATGGGGAGTGGGGGCCCAGCTCACTGCCCTTTGGGGAGACTTGTGGGAGCAGCAGCCCCTTTGAAGGGAAGCCCGTCCGGGAGAGACTCAGCACCCAGCCTTGTCTTCCAGAAAAAGACACCGATCTCGGGAGAGGTCACCCAGTCGGTCCCGCGAGAGCAGCAGGAGGCACCGGGACCCGCTCCACAATGAGGATCGGCACGAGGACTATTTCCAAGAACGGAACCGGGATCATGAGAGACATCGGGACAGGGACAGAGAACGGGACCGGCACCACTGAGAAAGGTAAGCTGGCCCAGGGCCCTGGGTCTTCAACCCCTCTTGTGCTGCAGGGCCATCCACCTGCTTCCAGTGGGCGCCCCATTTCCCTAGAGGGACGTGGTGCATTCCTGGGAGGCAGTCTGGGCGTTCTGCAGTCCCTTTGCCCTGGCTGTTAGCAGCTGGCGCTCTATGGCTAACAGGGCGGTCCTTCACTTAGTGTGTCAGTCATATAGCCAGTGGCAGCCCTCCAGGTCTCAAGCAATGCATGATCTTTCATTGCCTGCAGCGTGAGCCCCAAGAGGAAAATGCTTCCCCAGGGGAGAAGAGGAGGGAAATCTCCTCTATGATGGCCGCCGAGTTACCAGCCCTGACGTCTCATATTGGCGTTTTTCTGTTGGCACAGCAAGGGGCTTGGTGCTGCTACTGATTCACATGCATCAGCAGAGGCATTCCTGGCCCTGCTCCTCTTGAGCATGGGGCTAGAATTCCTTCCCGTGTCCTCGCTTGATGGAGCCTACCCTGCCCGCACTGGACAGCAAAGAGAGCGCCTAGCCCTTGGTGCTCTGTCCTCTCTCCTAGGTTCAGTCTGGCATGGCTGGGGCAGAGTGGCTTTGCCCACGTGGTGGGAGCTGGGCAGAGTATGACTGATGGGTTGCTGGGTGGTTAGGGTGTCAGTACGAACCGCACGTCCATCCCCCGCAGTGCTGGGGGACACAATAGTGTTCTTCCGTACTGTAACCATGCAGAACAGTTTTGCTCCCTTGCTGCAGGCAGCAGGGCGAAAGGCGAGGGGATCAAGTGACAGCACTGCCGATTTAGATTCAGTCTCGGGCACAGTTTCTGAGCTGTGAGAGTAGCACTGCCATGGATCAGACACTTGGGAGGTCATGGAGGCGCCTGCAGTTGCGGTTTCCAGAAGGAGGCTGGAGAGAGCTGTCTTGGGTGGCTTGGGCCCAGTAAATCCTGCATCCTGGCAGAGGGTTAGATTAGATGACCCTCCTGGGCCTTTCTAACCCTATGAGTTCTGAGGCTCTACTGGAGAGGGCCGAGCAGCCTTTCAAGTTGAGGCTGATGGCTCAGGGCTGCCAGGTTCACGCCACGTGCTGCTTCCAATCCACCAAAGCTTTGTCACGCCTACCATGTCAGAGCCACGTGGTGGTGGAGGTATTGTAGTTTCCTTGTGTTGCCCACGCGTACGGCCTTTGTCCAGCCTGGCAAAGTGGCCCATGCACTGTGCGCCCCCCTCTGAGGGAGACTGTCCCTCAGGCACAGCCCTGCAAATCCGCAGAGGCCCGCTTTCTGTCCGGGGGTATCTGCATCGCGGATGTGGCTGCGGGGATCCGTGCCTCGTTTTTGCGGCTGTGGGTACAAAATTTTGTATCCACGCAAGGCTGTACCCTAAGGAACAAGCTGACTCTCCAATTGCAAAGCACCCCATTGTGCCTGGGACAGCTGGGCTAACGCCAGGATTTCTGCTGCCTCCCCTACCTCCAGCTATACAGAGGTGGGCGGTGTTAGAACTAGCCTCCGCCATCCTCTCGCGAGGCCACGGTGTCCTGGTCCCACTCCCTCTGTCCCTGCAGGACTTGGTGAGCTGCTTGGGATGCCTCTGGGTGAGACACAGGACGGCGGTGCCCCTCACCTGCTGTGAGGGCAGCGCTCGGCGGTCTCTGCTTCTTCCCGGGTTTGCTTGGCATTGGGCTGGGCTGCCTCAAACATTCCGCCTAGTGCTGCATGGTCTTCACCTCAGAGCAGGCTCCTAATTTGTACCAGGGTCAGGCCATGAGGCCCCCACTGGGACTGGGCCAGCTCTTACCCACGCCAGCCATGGGCCTCATGGGGAGCCCTGGATTTCAGCCCCATGATTGCCGTGTGCTTTTAAATGTTCATCCTCCGCTCCAAAATATTTTCAGTGTGCGCCTTGTCCAGGCATGCTGGTGGCAGAAGGGATGGACTGGGAGTCAGGGGTGGGGATGGGGCCCTGCAGTCTTTGCCACTGATTGATAGTGAACTTTGGCAAGTTCCTTACCTTTTCTGTGCCTGTTTCCTTCTCCCCCTCTCCCTCCCCCCCCATGTCAGCAGCATTTCCCTGCCAGCCACATGCTTCTGGCTTAGCCCATTACCCTTGTGAAGCGCTCATCTCTCTCCAAGTGCGCAGTGTAACACCCAGTGTCTTGTCAGTACGTCCTTTGGTGGAGGGAACACGTCCCTTCAGCAGAGTCTCTGTGGCTTGCAGGATTTATTCTGAATCGGCTGAGTGTACCTCAGGCCTCATTACGTATCCCAGGCAAAACGACTCCCCTCTAGGCCACTGGCTCCTGCCCGTCCTGGGTTGGCCGGGACCTATGCATGTCGGTCTGGTTCCTAGTGCACAGTTGGCCTGTTGGACATGCCTTGGCCTCCTAGGTGGCATTCTCGGTTGCCATGGAGATGGCATGCCTGCCTCGCCCCAGAGGTGGCCGTCCAGGGTAGCGGCCTGGGGGAGCCTGCCCTGGGGACAGAGGACGTCGCTTTCCAAGGCTGTGGGTCCTGTTGACCCTGTCAGCACCAAACGCGCAGGAAGACAAATGTTAAAGGCAGGTCTGCGGGGGGGCTGAGCGGGCCCCAGGAGGCTCCTCGCTGGCAGTTCAGTGCCTGCCCAGCGCAGCAGGGAGACTGTGACCTGTTGTCTTGTTCTGTCCCTTTCAGGAGTTTGGTTGGCAGTAAGTGTTTTTAATGGACTTGTATCTCCTCACCTCGATCAGGACTGAAGGACGGAGGCCGCTCCACCCCTCTCCTCCCCACTGCCCCCAGCTTCTTCCAGGCACCCAGGGAAAGTCACGTCGCCTGCAGGACTCCAGCTGGCACCCGGTGGCCTCGGGACCCACACTCGCTGCTGCTGCTTCCTGGGGCAATGCTGGAAGACGTGGAGTTAGGGAGGGATAGCGTCGGGGCCACTGTGAGCAGGGCGTGCTCCCATCCACGGATACTCGGACCCAAAGAGAAATGGTGCTTTTCCATGGAAGCTTGTGAGCTCCTTCCTCTCCGTGGCCCTTCTGGGGACAGCTGGAAGGGAATCTATTGCCTCCTGTGTGCTGGGGAGGGTTGGTGGGGTGCAGATATCCCTGCGGGGTGTCTGGTGCCTGGCCTGCTTGGCTCACTGGGGCCAGTATCCATGTCCTCCCAAGGTACACTGTCTTCTCGTCCTGGGGGAGCTCTCCTGAGGAGCGTGATCCCTTCTCCCAACTAGTTCTAGGCCTGGCTTGTCTGGCCCCTTGTACTCAGCTTAGAGAACAGCATTTCCCCTTGCCTCGTGGGGAGCAGGTGGGCTGCTGCGCCCCATCACCTCTTTCTGCTCCATTTCTGTAGTCGCCTCTGAGCCCTCTCCGTCTGCTCTGCGTCCTCTAGGAGGCTTGCTCCAGAAAAGAGGCGAACCCTCTTGGCTGGGCTCAATGCCTCCGGCTCTCCATGCTGATCTCATGCAATAACCGTTCCAGTCCATGTTTTTCCCTACTGCAAGCCCCAGCCACCTGATTCTCCAGAGCCAGTCTCCTCCCAGCAAGGCTGCCTTCCTTGTTTTAGAGGAAGCAGCTTGGGCAGAGATTCGAGTGTTGTGATGTGGGGGGCGATGCAGGAGGGGTGGGCTTGGGGGCTGTCTGGATGAACCAAACCACTGATAACCTTGCGAGCTGCTTAGCCTTTCTGTGTGGTGGTGGGAGGTGCACTGATTCCAGGAATGTAGGGCTCTGCTGGAGACTCCTGCCTCTTCCTAAACTTTCTAGGAGTGGGAGCTCCCATTCAAGCCGTGTGCGTGGGGGGTTATTTAGACAGCACTGCCGCTTGCCTTTGTTCTGTGGTGTGTGAGCGTGAGCAAGGGTTTGGAGCAGCCGAGAGTTGGTTTGCACCTAGCCAAGGAATCTTGGTGTCTGTTCCAGAACTGGGCTCTGATTGAGTCCCTGAAGGGCAGGGGAGGTACATAACCACCATTTCCACCACAGCCTGAAGTCTTAGCTGGTGATTCTGGAAGGTGGTGTGGAAGGAGCCATGTTCCCTTGAGCAAAGGATGCTGTAGGGTACAGGTGGCCAGAGAGTAGCCTGCATGTGTTGCACTGTTGTGGCCATCTGAGCTGCAGCCTGTGGAGGGCACACATCCCAGCATGCACTTCTCCAGTCACCTAGCGCACGCTGACACCCATTGCATGCTGGGACTTGTAGTCTCCAGAGGCTGCACTTTTATGGAAGACTGAAGACAGCAGCCACCATCTGCGTTTCATGCCGATTCAGTGTGGCCCTTGTGCTCCTGGCAAGTTGTGGACACAGCTGGGCAAAACCTGGGCACCATACCTCCCAGCAGGGGTCTCGTACTCCAGTTGGGCACATCAGAGATGGTGGCATGGGACAAGAGGTGACTTGCAGTGTGGAGTGCACAGGGCGAAGTGAAGTGGCACCTCCGTACGAACTGTGATCAGTGAGCAAAGGCCAGCTCTGGGTGTCTTTTTAAAAAGAAAATGAAAAAATGTGGAAACAATGTGAGGTGACAAAAAAAAGTGTAAAATACCAGAAAACCCTTTGACAGGAGAGTGTTCTGTTTTTTACGTAATGACACACATTTTTAGTTTATTTCAGAATAGTGTGGAGGGGGGAATAATAAAAAAAAATAACAAGCAAAGCCCCAATTCCCTTCCCCCAGTTCTCGGTGATTTGATTTGTTTGTCTCTTTCTGATAGGTTGGAAATTGTGTAATAAACTTGATGACGTTGTCAATCTTTTATACCGCATTGTATGTTTTCTTTATTTTCCTTTTGTAACGAAATTTTTTAAATAATAAATGGGGTGTGAGCTGTTTTACGGAACCTGCATTGGATAAGAGTGGTGGTATTAGTGCTGTTGATGGGGGAGCTAGGGTTTCTGGACTCCTGTGCGCTTGACCTGGCTTGTGGTCTGGTTTTCAGAGGCACCAGGCCCTCAGACCCAGCATTTAATGGTCAGACATTTAGGAGGCTGCCTAGGACACTAGGCCAGCTCTGTCTTCTCCCAGCCAAGAGGGCTGTGTAGGCTTCTGAGGCTGCTCCCCACACAACAGGCCAGGGGCAGAAGCTACACTTCCTACCCTGCCTCTGTTCCCTGCCTTGCAGCAATGTCTGGGTCTGAGAGCAGCCGCTGGGCCCTGACTTCACCCTGGCTCTTCCCTCCTCAGGTAGGAGAGTGTTCAGGGGTTTCTGAACTTGCCAGCAGCAGTGTTGGGAGTTGTGGATTTCTGCCTTTCAGCCAGGACAGCATTCAAGACTCCAGCGCTTAAGAGCACCACCCTCAGCACTGCTCTTAGGCAGTACCATTGACCTCAGCGGGCCAGTCCCACGCCTTGTGACGTGTAAGGAATAATTTCCCCACCAGGTCCAGGTGGTCAGAGCAGTTTCTGTGGAATGCTTTGAGAACCACTCTCCAGAGGGGACAGAGGTTTGGTGCTCCAGCAGACTGCCCATGCTGTACGTCAGGCCCTTGCTCTCCAAGAGGACACAGACATAGTTTGCTTTTGGGTGAGTGGAAACTGCACCATTCTGGGTAGGGCTGAGTTAAGGTTAAAATAATCCCAAACCGGCAAGTCAGAGGTTCCGAAAGAAACGTAAATGCCAGAGTCTGGAAAGAGTCACTGAGGTGAACATGTCAACTGGCACTGCTCCTTTCACCTTCCGTTACTGTTCCCTCCCCGGCTACTTTCCCACTGTCAGCTGCCATCCCTGTTCAGAGCTGGCATTACAATAATAGAGTTCTGTTGATGCTCTAGCCCCCTGGATCAAGGGATGGTGACCTGCACGTTCGTGGAGAATGTAGGGAAACTTGACCAAGGCTTGGCACTACATTGTTGGGGGTCCTTGGAGCTTTTTGGGAGGGTGATGGGCAGAGCTCTTGCTAGTGGATGGGGACAGGATATTGGACAGATCCAGGGTGTCCAATGAGTTCTGAAGCAGTAGCGCTATGGCAAATGAGCCACACTCAGCTGGCCAAATAGCCACATGTGGCTAGTGTGTTGGACACCTCGGGGATAGATCGTGTGCAGGGTAATGTGAAGTTTTGTCTCATGCTGCCATGGCAGTGGCTGGCTTTGGCCGGCTGCTGGTGGTCTGGCCCCTAGTTGTGGATAGTGGTTGGGGACACTGTTACGGTTGGTGACTCTACCTTACAGAATTTCCACAATCGCTGGCTTCAGTTTCTTTGAACTACAGTGTTCTAAAACAATGCCAGTCAAACCTTTTTAACCTATCTTCATGTCTCCTGAGTTTCACATAGCTTAGTGATTGCAGCTGCATTCTGGTATCCGAGTGGCTCATTTACAACCTTCCTGGGTTTTTTGGTTGGGAAATTAACAAGGTTTAGGTGATGGCTTTTTATAATGTGTAGAACTTTCTATCACTGGAGTTGCTGCAGGTGGGAGCAGTTTCCTCTTCATCGCCTGTGGGGTGGTGGTGCTCTGGAGTTCACAGATGCATCCTGCATCATTTGAGACGCACAGATTCCTACACCTCTGCCTCACCGGGTCCTAGTCAAAAACCTGCCTTTCCTGGCTGCTGCTCAGAGTTTTTGGTTAGGGCTGAAACTTGGCTATTGCAATGGGTGCAAGAGACATCAAGTTTAGAAGAGCCATGCAAAATATCAGGTAACCTAAAAAGCGCTTCAAATCTCCACACACTCCTCCCTCAAGAATCTCTCTTCTGATCCCTCCCTGAGGCAGCTTTCTGGCAAGAGGCAGCTAAGGTGAGGTGGAGAAGGGTGAGTGTTGGCACGGTGGGACAGAAGGCTAATTCCAGACTCCCTTAGGGAGAGGATCACGCAGAGGTGAGATCTGCAGAATGATCTCCCAGGGGAAGTGAGAGGAAACCCCAGCCCTGAAGACACCTAAAACCAACGCCCTAGAGACACATTCCCAGAAGACGCACTGTAGGGACCAATCCTGATGGACTAAGTGGGGCATGATTAGCCCTTCCTGGGTTGAATTGCTATGGTGAGACTCTGTACAAGGATGTCTCTTGGCACCTGTAGATGCCTGGCATCCCTGCACTAGAGGTTGACCCTTGGTCTCAGTTATGAACTGGCTCTGGGCTAACTAAGCACCGTATTGTGATGTGTGCTTGCAGGAAGAGGGGAGGGGATCCAAGCTATCGGGGAAGGGGAATTCTGCTAGGGTGGTGGTGACCTGTGACTTACATGTCAGGCTTGATCTGATGGCCCCTCAATGGCTATTGCTGACTGCTGTGGGCAGCCCCCTTCCCCATGCTCAAGGATGGGTGGGCAGTAATTTTCACAGGTGAGGCCACTTAATGAATTTTGGTGTGTGGTTATGGGCCAGTTGCGCACACCCCCTCTCCCTGGAAGGGACAGCGCCTGGGGACTAGCCTCCCTCCAGACTTGTCTGAGGCCAGAGGCTTGGAATTAAAAACACAGCAAAGGATTGCCGCTCCCAGCCCATTGCTATCATGCTGCCTGGCAGCTGGCTGGGGTTGCTGCAGTTATTTGAAGGGCTCACGGCTCTAGCCCCAGCTGGGGTAGCACTGCAACCAGGAGCCAGTTAAATAGGATCCTGCTGCCTGAGCCACCGCCTGGAAATTCAGTATCACGGGCAGCAGGATATCAATAGAAAGTGACCAGATGAAGTCCGTGGGCTGGATCTGGCCTCTGGGGCACATCTTGCCCATAGTCCTGGCCCTGCTCAAGGACCCCTCAGCAGGGTCTTGGGGAAGAAGAGGCAAGGAGAGAAGCAATTGCTAAGATGGGTCAGTTGCCCAGGCCAGCTGGGATTTTGAGGCCTAGTGAGACCCTTCCACACCCCAGTGACTTGAGGCAGAAACTGAATGCAAATCCTCTGCTGAGAAAAGGCCAGTCCCTCTGAGCTAATAGAGGGACAAGGGAGGTGCAGGGCTGCTCGGCCTGACCCCAGCGTGACAGCCCCTGGGCTGTGGCGTGCAGGGCTGGGCCCCAGGGGGTGATACCTTCAAGCTGAGGGACGTTTGGGTCACACGTGACACGGGGCCCTGAACGCTGAGGATGACACAGGCTGGCCAGTGGCTCCTGCGTGGTACCCATCACACAAGCCACTGCCCTTTCCGAACTCTTTCCTGGGCAAAACTCTCCCTGAACTGACTGGCTATGCTGGGCATCTCAGGGCGTGGGCTGCTACTGCTGGTGCTCTACAGCCCTTCCTTGTGAAGGCTCAGTCTTGTCCTCTTTCAGCATCTCCCTGGGGCCATAGCTCTGAGGGGGGCTATTGGGCCCCCAACTTTCCATGCCCCCCAGGAATTGGGGCTGGTGCAGAGGTGCCCTGGAGCCTGCAGGAAGAGGGGAGCAGTCTGAGACGCGGTCCCTGGAGTGGTATGTGCACTCTCACCATCTCCTGGCCCTCGCCCATAGGCCTAAGGGCAGCAAGGACACCCTGCCCCAGCTTAGCCTAGGAGTGTTTGGGGTCAGAGTCAAAGGCTGCTGGTGGGTTTCTGCTCCTGATGTGGGGTGCGGGTTGGGCTGGGGCAAGGCCCTTACCAGCACGTGTGTCATCCCCCTGGGCTATAGGGACGGAGCCTGGATGTGGCCCCCTCCATTTTGGATGCTGTTCTGTGAGTGACACATCCTTGAGTGAGGTGGGGGAACAGCCGTAAGAGCCTGAGTGGGGCTCATCATGTGGGGAGGGTGCCATGGTGTGAACAGGGCTAGTGCTATAGGGTGGGGGCTGGGCAGTGTCTGCCCAGTTGCCTGCTGCCAATTGTGGGGTGTCTGGGCTGTATCATCCCCATCTGGGGGTGGAGCTCTGGAGTGGGAGGGACTAATAGGGTGCAGGTGGAGCTGTGGAGTGGGAGGGGCTAATAGAATACAGGTGGGGCTGTGGAGTGGGGGGGCTAGTAGAATACAGGTGGGGCTGTGGAGTGGGAGGGGCTAGTAGAATACAGGTGGGGCTGTGGAGTGGGAGGGGCTAGTAGAATACAGGTGGGGCTGTGGAGTGGGTGGGGCTAAGTAGGGTGGGGCTGTGGTGGGTGGGGCCATGCAGTGATTGCCTAGTTGCCTGGTGCCCATTGTTGTGGGCGTGTCTGAGCAGTACCAGCCCCACAGAGCAGCCTAGGTGGAGGGAGTAAGAGATCAGAGCCCCATGGCTGACTCCACTGTGCCGGTTTCACTGCCCTGTGGCTTTATCAATGCTGCTCACCGGTACCTGAGCGCTGAGGCCTTCCGCTTCCAGGTGGTGGCCACGGGCTTGGTGCTGCGGCCCCGCCAGGTCTGGGTGCTGCGCTTCGTGTCCCCGCAGGGGGCCGGGGCAGCCGGGCAGGACGAGGAGAGGGGGCAGAGGGTGCATCTGATCAGCTCACTGCAGCGCTTCCTGGCGGCTGATCCCAACGGCAAAGTCACCTGCGAACAGGAGGGCCCGGGCTCAGGTGCCCTCTTCCTGCTGCGGTACTACCCGGATGGCAAGGTGTGAATCCCCGAATAGCCCCCACAGCTCCAGCTCTGAGCCTGGTGCCGCAGGAAAGGTGTGAGCCACCCCTACCAACTGCCCCAGGCTGCCCACCCACTTCCTGCAGCTGCTGCGAGCTGCCGGACGGTGCAGCCCCCACCATGGGCAATTCCTCAGAGCCCCATTATGTCCCCCCACCCTGACAAAGCTGGGTAGGCACAAGCCGGCAAGCAAAGGATACCTGTGGTATTGGCCAAGCCTGGGGGCTCCCCGCAAATCACTGCCCTGGTGTGATTCAAAGGGGACCCATGTGCGGAGGCAGGGCAGGGGGAGCGCAGACAAACTTGGCTGCCAGGTCAGTTTGCTCTCTGCTCTGGCCACCTGCCGTATGGCGCCGCCCCGGCTCAGAGAGCGGCCGTGGGCCACTGCCACACAGGCTGGGGGGTATCATTCTGACCCCCTGTGTGGTGCCCCGTCACCCCCAGCTTCTGCCCCTTGCAGTGTGGGTGGGGAGGGGGACTCGGCCTGTGTCTATTCAGCTCCTGCAGCCGCCAGGGGGTGGGACAGGCCCCTCAGAAATGCCCCTTTCCTGTGCCTGCAGTGCAAGGTCCTGGCTGGAGGGGACTGGGTGCTCTGAGGCATCTTTTGCCTCCAGGCCAGTGACTGGAGTCCAGCAGGGGCTGGGAGCAACCATAACCCTTCCCAGGGGCTGGCTGCTGAGGGGCCCGGGGCAGACAATTTGTAGGCACCTCACCCTGGGAGCCGCATCCCTCCCACGCCGCAGCTGGGAGCCCCGGGACCAGGCATGGGCAAGGCACTGGGTGTGGGTAGAGGTGGAGCCAAGGGCATGATGGGGTTACGCAGGCCCCGCTCATGGGTGCGATGGAGCCGGGGCCTGAAGAGCAGGGAGACCAAAGGAGCCTTCAATGCTCATGTGTCAGCACTGACCGGGGCCCAGACACCCTCTCCTGAGACATGGGCCCTGGGGGTTTCCCACCTCTGCCTTGTCAAGGAAGTGGGGGGGGGGAGAATCTGGCAGATGCCCCTGGAAGGCAGGGAGCTGGGTGCCACCGGGGCCTCCATGCTGCACTGCAGGTGGGAGAGGACTACATGGGCCAACCTCCAGATTGAGAGTCCTGGGTCCTCTTCCAGCTGGCTTGGCCTGCCTGGTTCCTGAGCCTGACTGGTGGGGCAGTACCAGCTTCCTTCCTCCATGTCCCACTTGCTCCAGTCCACCTGGGGCCTGCTGGGCCCCAGCCCCTCTTGACTTGGCTCTCGGCTCTGCCGCCCTGGCACTGACAGGCTGCCCCTCCCGGCAGGTGTCGCTGCAGTGTGAGCTCACCCAGCGCTACCTGGGCGGGACCGAGGACAACGTCACCTGCTTCGCCCAGGCGGTGAGCGAGGGCGAGAAGTGGAGCCTGCAGCTGGCTCAGCACCCCAACGTGCACCTGCTGAACCTCGGCAAGAAGCGTTACCTGCGCCTCGACCCGCACACCGGGCACGTTCGCTGCAACCGCGACCTGCCCTGGGGGATCGAAGCCATCATCAATCTCCGCTTCAACCCCAAAGGTGGGCCGCACCGACCGCCCCACCCCCTTCTTGCCTGGGACGGGAGCCTTCTAAGGAGATCTTGGAGAGGGTGGGGGGGAGGTGTTGGGTTCTGCGACGGGTGCCACAGGGGAGCAGATGGGTTGGGGAGGGCTGGGATTATGAAGGGGAGCAGGGCACTGGGGAAGGATCTGGGGGTGTGAGGGAGAATGGGGGAGGCCAGGGGGCTGAAGCCTGGTGGCCCGTCGTGCCTGTCCCCCAGGCCTTGCACCATGATGGGTATTGCCACCGGCTTGGCTCCCGTACAGCCCTGAGGGCGTGAGCCCGGCGGCACTGAGCCGTGATGCCGGAGTGACAGGCTCTCCCTCTCTCCTGGGGCCCCCCTGCCCCGCTAGAGAACAAGTATGGGCTGTGGACCGCGGACGGGAACCTGCTGGCCGCCGACGGCTCGCTGCAGCCCGAGGGGTCCCCTCATACCCTCTTCCGCCTGGAGGTGCGGGGTGGCCTGCTGGCCTTGCGCGACGCCGACGGCAAGTACCTGACCGGGCGCGAGGCCGTCGTCAAGACCTTCAAGACGGACAAGCCCGGGCGCGACGAGCTTTTCGTGCTGGAGCCCAGCCTGGCGCAGGTGGCGCTGCGCACCTTCCACACCGGCGTCTATGTCGGCTGCAAGCCAGGTGAGCAGGGGCGGCCGCCGGGCCTGGGGCTACTCCCAGACACTTGGCCAGCGGCGGTGGCTGCCATGCCGTCTCTTTCCCCTTCCCTCCACCAAGGGCTGCACGTGCTGCAGCAGGGGAGGACCTGGCAGCCAGGCCCCATGTCCTGTGGGGCATTCTGCATGCGGAAGGCTCAGTGATTGCAGCCCTGGGCCAGGACTGGTTCTGGTTCATTTCTTGGCTCCCTGTAGGACCCAGCTTAAGTCACTGTCTTACCTCATCTCTCTAGGGCAGGGAAGCGTAGGCCCAGGGGCCAGATGCAGCCCTTGGCTTGCCTGGATCTGGCCCCTGAGGCTCAGGGCTTTCCCCCCAGTATTGGGGTGCTGGTGCTCCAGCCACCCCTTCCCCCTGCTGCCCCATTGCGGGGCTGGAGTCCACACAATTTCCTAGCCTGGGCCCCACTAGGCTTTGGTGTGCGGGGGGAGTGTCTTTCTCAGTCAGGGGCCTTGTCAGTGAGGGCTTGAGGGTTTTGTTCGCTTCTCATTTGTTTGTGGCCCCCAACTGATTTTTTTCCCCCCATGTGGGTCAGCGGCCCCTGACCCAAAAAAGGTTCCCACCCTTGCCTCCGTTCCCCAAGTGCAAAGTGGGGGATAATGATCCTCCCTTTCTCCATCCCGCCCCCTCCTTCCCCCCCAGCTTGGCTAGTGAAACTGAGACTTGTAGGGCAGGGACAAGCGCTGTGTCTGTACAGCCCCTTGCACAGTGGGGCCCTGATCTTGGTCTGGCCCCAGTGGTTATCTGTGTTTAAACTCAGGTGCAGTCTGAATTCTGGAGCAAAACCTCGTGGCCTCTGCCAAGGACACAAGTAATTTGGGATGTTGCAGCCGTTGGGATGTGGAAGTCTGTGCTGCACTGTTGACTTTTGGGTCGGTCACTGTACACTGTACATGGCTGCCCCATGTATTGAATGCAGGCCGTGGGGTTGGGCGTTGACAGATTGTGAGTAGGTTTAAGGGTTCGGCTCAGTGGGTGCCTCCTTGTCTCACTGAGGTTTCAGGCTGTCTGGCTGCAGCCTCAGGTAGCTGTCTGTCTTTGGAACCCGCTCTCCGCTCCTGTTTTCAGGGGGGCTCTGCCTTCCGTGGGCAGCCGGGGTCTCTTCACAAGGCCAAGGGACTGGAGTAGGTCTGGCTGTAGTCAGCAGAGGGCAGCACTGTATACCCACAGAGGCGGGCATTATTAACTCTCCAGGGTCCACGCTGGCACCACGCTGCCTGCCCTGTTACTGTGCGTTTCTTGCTGCCCACAGGGGCCGACGTTAGTGCCGGCGCCACGGCCGTCGGCGACACGGAGGTTTTCCAGCTGCTGATAAATGAGGCCACCAAGGAGACCTGTTTTCGCAGCTGCTCCGGCAACTACATCGGTGTGGTGAGTACGGCCAGAGCCAAGGGGTTGGCACAGCTCGAGCGATGGGAGGAGACGGCTAGAACCGTTGGCTGTGGCCAGCTGCTGGGGTGCTGCTCTGAGCGCTATCACTCATGGATGCAGACAACGGCCAGCCTAGGGCAAGGTGGCCCCTGGTTCTCCCCTGCCCTGCTAGCCAATCCCAGCCACTAGAATGTTCCCCGTTCTAGGAGTGCCCCACTGACACGGTGCCAGCTCGTGAAAGTGATAAACCCCCTTGTTCGAAACCCTCCTGCCTAGGCCCCTGAGCCTCAGTTCCTGTGTTCAGCTAGTGCCCTCTTTAGCCTTGTCCCAGAGCCATGTTCTCCCCCTCTCCTAGCAGGGACTGGGGGAGGAGGGATGTAGCCCCAAACACCGGACCTAGGCAGAGATTTCTCCCCTCCCCACCCCAGGAACAGCAGCAGCTCCTGGCCCCCAGAAAGGGGGAGTGCCAGGGTTCAGCATCCATCCCCACCCCTCACGTTGCCTCCTTGCAGGACTCCAGTGACATTCTGGTGAGCACCAGTGCCCAGGACAAGAGCGTCTGGTTCTCACTCCAGTACCAGGCGCAGAGGGCGACGCTGCGCTCAGCTGAGAACAGATATGTGACCATCAGGCCCAACCAGCGTATGATGGTGTATCCTGATCTGCCAGGTAGGGTGGGGAACGGTTGCTCCCCTGGCCAAGGAGTGGGGTTGGCAATTGAATGCAAGCCCTGCACATCCCACCCAGCCCTGTAGCAATGCTGACACATCCCTCCTGTGCAGTGGCTAGTCAGGGCTCATGTGCGAGCCAGGGCATCTCGGCCCAGTTCCCTGGCACTAACTGGCCCCCCTGGTCTGGCTTTGGAGCAGGGCCCTGAGGTGGGAGGCAGGGCAGAGGGAGCCCAGCACAGAAGCCAGGCCTTTCAGGGGCTTGCTTTCCAGCCACCATGGTGGTGATGGACACACTGCAGTGTTGACCTCCCTGCTCAATTCCCTGCCCTGGAAAGGTGGGTGGGGCAGAGGGGCTCCAGGGCCCTGCTCTCCAGGGGGAACAGGCCCGGGCCTGTTCATATACTGAAGGGAGGGTTCTCAGTCTTGCTTGACCAAGGTTTGGCCCTTTCGGCCTCCGCTCAGGGCCTGCAGCCTCCACCCCTTGCCCTGTGTGGGGCCAGCTAGGGCTAATGCTGCATGCGGGATCTGTGCCCTCAGGCAAGGTAACGGAATTCCTGCTCATGCTGGTGAACCGGCCGTTGGTGATCCTGCAGAGTGAGTTCGGCTTCGTGGGGCTGTGCCCTGGGACACAGCGTCTGGATGGGAACCGCCCGGACTATGATGCCAGCGTCATGATGATCACTGAGGATGGCCACTACCGCTTCAGAATTGGTGCGGGCATGGGGTCCCTGCCAGGGGCTGGGCTGTGGAGATGCCAAAGGACTGAGGATCCTAGGGGCTGAGGGGTACTGGGGAGGATGCTGGGGTCCCTAGCAGGGCTGGAGTGTGGGAGGACAGGGGATGGGGGCGCTAAGGGCTTCTTGCCAGCAGGGCAGGGTGTCCCCATTTTGGAAGGGGTTGTGTTCAGGATAACCCTGCCAGGGCTGAAAACACCCTTTCCCCCATTAGTGGGGGGACAGACAAATGAACACAGCCAAAGACCTCAGATCCTCCCCTTGCTATCTGGAGAGCACTTCAGAGGAACAGGGGGAGGGGGAGGGGAAGTACCCCCTTGCTGCTCCTGTAATCCTCCATCTTGACTCTAGCACAGCTCTGGCATGCACCTCCTGCTTCCGTAATACCCTGTGGCAGTACCTCCCCAGGTTCACAAGCACCCAAGTGTGCCTCTTCACGCTGGGTCCCCCCCGCCATGCCTCCTCCTCTGCCCTGATCCATAAATCACAAGGCCCTAACCACCCCCTGCAACCCACAGAGAACAAGAACTGGACCATGGACAAGGATGGGCTGATCATGTTGACAGGCGAGCGTGGCAGTGACTTCATCATCCAGTTTGCCTCTTCCAGCTGCCTTGTGATGAAGGCTCCCAACAACAAGTATCTGGTGGCAGAGGCAGGGGGCCGCCTGTGGGCAGGGGCTGTAGATGTAGCGTCTGCCACTCCCTTCCGCTACTGAGGGACTGTAACCCCTGAAATAAACTCCTGTGCTGACTCGGAGCGCCTGACTGTTGCCAGGACCTGCACCCCTACCCTCCCTGTACCCCACTGCTGCCTATGCAGCAGGTCAGGGCAATTAGGGTAGGGCTTGAGCTGCCACCAGCTGGGGAGTGAGAGACGGTGGTGAGCTGAGGAGGCTTCTCCCAGCTAGACCAGTGCCTGTGCTTTGAAGGGGTGCCTGCCAGGCTGGCTGCTAGTGGTCTGGGGAGAATCCTGAGTCTAAGGAGAGAGCAGCTGCCGTAGCAGAAAAATAAATATTTATTGGAAAATAGTACTGATTTGAAGGATGGGGTAGGAGGACAAAAGTGCCAAGAGTCACTGCTACAGCAAATAACACTGAGTCTGAGGAGTGGGTGCAAGCACCTCCCACTCGATTACTGCACACATGATACGGAAGGAGGTGGGGGTGGTGAGGTCTGCCCTGTCACACCCTGCTGACCTAGGACACAACAGGTGTAGGCATGATCTGTGGGGGTGTGGCTCAAACAAGCTTTAACCCCCATCCAGCAGGGCTGGAACAGGATCCAGGACAGCTTCTGACAGCCTCCCTTCTGTCCCCCTCGGCATGGCCCCAGATAGGGGTGGTGCCTGGGCACAAGGAATGGCTGCTTCACATGGTACCAGGTCTGGGAAGTGAATTAAAGTCTCTTTCCAAGCCGCTGGGCACCCCGGCGGTGGCTCTCTGCCTGGCCGGGGCTGATGCAGAATGAGGCTGCAGCTGGATCTAACGCCAAAGGACTGAGAGGCTGCCATCAGACCAGCCATGTAGGGAGCGAATGTGTGGCCTCCGGCCCCAGGCAATGTGTAGCCTTGTCTGGCCTGGAACAAGCCTCAGTACGAGTCCACCCTAGAGGGAGATAAACAGCAATGAGCCTGGCCATCACTAGCAAACCTGCGGTAGCTTCCAACCTCACCCTGAACTGGGCTCTGGCTAAGGGGAGCTTCCCTCACAACCCTGGGCAGTCCTGTCACCCCACTGGCTTCTCTCTCTCAAGAATCTGTCCTCATCCTGGGGAGAGGCAGCCCATCAGAGGAGAGGCATGCAGGTGAGGAAACAAGCAGGGGCAATCGGGAATGGCACCCAGAAGTCCTGATCCCTAGGCACATACAGGAACTGCCTGTCTTGGGTGTCAGCACCATTTTCTCTCCCCACTTTGCCCATCCCCTATTTATGCCCGCTCCAGCCCCAGAGCTTGTTTTCACCCTGAGATCCAGTCTCCCTCCCAGCCAGTTTGTGCACTCCAGCCCCTCTCTCTGCCACTCAATCTTCCACTGCCTCCCAAGGCAGGAGGCAGCAGGGGAGGGGTACCTGGAGAAGGAGGCCAGGGTGAGGATGCCCAGGAGCAGTTCGACGGCATAGAAGAGCAGCAGGATGGCGTTGAGGATGGCCTCCAGCCGCAGGGCGTAGGTCTGCAGCAGCAGGTAATAGGCTGCCATCACCGCTGCCGGGAATGTCAAGGCCAGGCTGATGGAGAGCGGCACCTTCCGCTGGCACAAATTCCCTTTGGAGCCTGCCACATGGCACAGTGTGTGAGGCAACCGCTCCCCACCCTGCAGGCATCCATGCATGCAGAGTGCTGGGGAATGGTTTACACAGCCCTCTCCCCTTTAGGGAACAGGCTCCAATTCAACCCCAGGCAGGGGGCTGGGAATGGGACAAGGGCATTTCCTTTCCAGGGATCTGGCTCCAATCTGGTCTGGGCGAGGGGGCTGGCTGGCTCAGGCAAAGAGCTCTCCAGTTCTAGGCACTGATCCATCTCCAAGTTGTGAACAAAAGGGAGTTGTACTGACTGCTTGGCAGTCCACTGAACTCAGGGTACCAGCCTGGGCAACTTGCCTTGCTGTTCCAGAGCTGGCCATTAGTCCTAGGCACTCACCAAAAAATATCCGGGTGACTTCAATGCCGAGATAGAGGAAGAGCATGACCAGATCCAGGGCTAGGTTGGCAGAGGGGTATGGTAACAGCAGCCCTAAGGACACAAAAGTCACCTGTTTCAGGAGGAGCACAAGACCCTCAAACTTTCCCGCAAGTCTCATGGACAGCCCTAGAGAGGTCCAGCAAGGACACAGACAGGCTCATCTAAAGGTCCCAGTCCTTGCCCAGTAAAATGTTAATGACTTCTTTTTACACCTCCTTGTACTAGGGTTGTTAAATATTTGTTAACCAAATAGTCGATTAACCTCATGAGTTCCTATCGGTTAGTCAACTATTCTATAGTCCCCAGGCTGGGGCTGGCAGCCAGTGCACTCTGGCCCCACTCCCGAGGAGCCCCCTGCTACCACACGCTGCTGTGTCTCTATCAGAGGCAGCAGCATAGGTTGCCAGGTGGGAACTGCCTGCCACGTTGTACTGCTGCCTCTGATACAGAACTGAGCCGGGCTGCCTGGCATCTAATACGTTTTAAATGCAGAGCCAGAAGGGGGTAGGTCCCGGACCCAGTGCAAGCCAGGACTGAGCCAGGCTGCTGGCCAGCCTGCTAAAACATTTACTGGCAAGGGGCAGAAAATGCATGTAGTCTGTAGTATTAACCTATAAGCTTTTGCTTATTGGTTAATTTACTGTACTATTACAACCCTACCCTGCATCAGATGCAGCCCTGCGAGGGAGTGGGGCTGGCCAAAGCGTTTAAGTCAAATGACACTCCCCTGGGCTTGTCCTGGGATACCTGATGCCACAGCCCAGACAGCAGCCCCTGCTGCTAAAGGCAGTTCCATGGCCCTGGTGATCTGAGATGGAGGCTGGAATGGCAGCCGAGGGAACTCACCTTTATAGACAAATATGAAGATCTCCAGGAGGAAGTAAGTGGCGTAATACCACCCATTAAGGAAGAGCAGGATTTCCAGCGGGGTGGAGGAGAGCTGACGGCCTGGGGGATGAACAGCATGAGTGGGCAAGGTGCCACTCCCCAGACAAGTCTGCTGGCCTCAGTCTTCTCCCAAAATGGGCAGAGGAAGCCAGAAGACCCTGAACTGCGTTAACGCCAAAGGTGAAAGTGAGTGAGTGTCGCCCCAGTGCCCTTGGAATCTGGTACCGGGGCAGCCCAGCCCCCAGCCCCCCCCCATCTCCTGCCCTGAGCCCCCCCCATCTCCTTGGCCTGACCCCTGCGCTGGCTCCGTGCATGGGGTGGGGCAAGGGGAGGCAGGTGCCCCCCCCATGGTGCCGGGGTTGGGACACATGCGCCCCTCCCCCCCAGGAAAGGTCAAAGGCCACCCCCCTCCGATGGGGCTCACGTGACACCGCCCTGCTCCCCCCCCCCCCCGGAGGAGGGGCATGTGGCAGCCCCAGGGAGAGCAGGGACGTGGGGTCACGTGGCGCCCCAGCTAGCGGAGGGGGAGGGGGACGGACCGCCCCGAGGGTGGGAGATGGGGAGGTCACGTGCCTTTCCCACATGAATGAGGGTCACGTGGCGCCGCCCCCCCCCCCGCTCGGTGAAGGCTCCTGAGGGGAGGGGGAGGGGGGAGGAATCCGTAACCGCCCCCGCTCCTCTCCCCCAGCCCGGCACTTACTTCTGAGCGCCATCTTCCATCGCCATGGAAACTGTCACCCAGCGACATCGCTTCCGGGTACGCGGGCCGGCGAAGCGGAAGTGCGGGGGCCAGAGCGGCCGGTGCCCTGCGCCGCTCCGTCCGGCTCAGCCCCGCCGCTCTATGGTGCTGGAGGACCCGCCGGGCGCCGCGCCGCGAGCTCAGCCCGAGGCGAGCGAAGACTCCGCCCCCAGTGCTGGTTTAAAGGGGGGGGGGTGTCTCGTGCCCTACCCCGCCCTCTGGCTGCAGGAGCTGGGGCGCTGTGCTCCCCAACATGAGCATGTAGCTCCCCCCCCCCCCATGGGGACCTGGACCTGGAGCCCTGAGCTGCAAACCCAGCTGAGGCTGTGGAGCTCCCTTGTTCTCATCTCTCCCTGCCAGTGGTCCAAGTGCCACTACCTGGGACAGCGAACCACACTAGGGCTAGGGCTACACTCGCGGCTTCTTCTTGTGCAAGGGTTCTTGTGCAAGAAGTCTTGCTCAAGAAAACATCCACACTGCCATGTGCGAGCGGTGCTTTTGCGCAAGAGCGCCCATGGCAGTGTGGATGCTCTCTTGTGCAAGAAAGCTCCAGTGGCCATTTTCTTGTGCAAGAAACCCCTGCCGAGCGTCCACACTGCCCTCTTGCGCAAGAGGGCTTACACCTGTTAAAAAAGAGCATAGCTCTTGCGCAAGAAGCCCTCTCTCACCACGCTGTACTGTAAATTTTCTTGCACAAGAGAGGGTGGGCAGTGTGGACGCTCTGCAGATTCTTGCGCAAGAACCTGCCAGTGTAGACATAGCCTAGCTGGGTGGGCTACAGTAGCAGTTTTCAAGTACCTGAAAGGGTGTTAGCAGGAGAAGGGAGAAAAATTGTTCTCCTTGGCCTCTGAGGATAGGACAAGAAGCAATGGGCTTCAATTGCAGCAAGGGAGATTTAGGTTGGACATTTGGAAAAACTTCCTGTCAGGGTGGTTAAACACTGGAGTAAGTTGCCTAGGGAGGTTGTGGAAGCTTCATCACTGGGGATATTTAAGAGCGGTTTGGAAGGGCATCTATCAGGGGTGGGGAACCTAAGGCCAGGGACCAGATGCAGCCCCCAGCTTGCTTGGATCTGGCCACCAAGACACAGGGGAAAGTGAAGTGTCTTTCTGCATCTTAGGTTTTTTTTCCTTCTCACTTGTGTGCAGCCCCCAACTGATTTTTCTGTGGGTCTGCAGCCCCTGACCCAAAAAAGGTTCCCACTCCTGTTCTAGATGGTGGTTGGTCCTTCTGTGAGTGCAGGGGGTTGGACTAGATCTTTCCAGGTTCCTTCCAGTTCTATGAGCCTATCAAAGAGTTAACACTACCATTGGCTCTTCCTCTGATCTCGGGGCTCATGGCTAATATTGGGGGCATTACATGGTATACACTCTCTTCATTGTCCCATATGAACCCTGATTTCCCATCAATTGCCAAACAGCAAGGCTGGTGACTACAGTACCACTGGCAGCTTCTGATGAGACCCTGCCCCCTCCTTCAGCATCCCAACCCTACTCCTCCATTGGTGTAACACCCATTGCTCACCAGTCCAGTGTTCCCTGTAAGCTGAAAATCAGGTGCCACCCAGCTAATTAGCAGAGCACCCAGTCAGCAGCATGTGTTTCTACTGGTGGAGACACTTAACAAAATGTATTCTGCATATGGATGAAAAAAAAAAGAGGGAACATTGCCAGTGACGCCCCCTTCCTTCTCCCCAGGCAGCATAATGGGGTCATCGTCCAACAGTCCTCCCCACTTCCCCCCATGCAGTGCAGCCCCACAGCCTGTCTGGAGAAAGGAAATAACATGGTTCTTCATTATGATATTTATTTCTAACTCCTGAGCTGTACTCCCTCTGCTACCCAGGCCCTTTCTCCTCGGGAATAGGCAACTTGGAAATAAAACAGTGCTGAAAACACAGTGCATTGGCAACCTAAAGGGAACCTGAGCTTATTTCTAATCTGAGATCGTTAGGCTAGCAAGTGCTCCATGTTCTTGCCCTGCCAAGCAGGGCAGCAATTTTGCAATGTCCACAATGCCCGCACCCCTCCCCAGCCCAAAGTCACTTCCCCACCAGCCTAAGGCTCTGGGAGGGAGTTTGAGTGTTGGGTGCAAGGGAATGAGGTGCAGGACATGCAGGCTTTAGGAGGGAGGTGAGGGGTTGTGCTCTGAGTGTGAAAGAGTATCTGGGCTGCAGGCTTTGGGCAGGAGTCTGTGTGCTTGCGTACAGGCTCTGGGCTGGAAGGGAGAATGCAGGAAGGAGTAGTCTGGGAGTTGGAGGGAGTAGTGGCGGTGGGAGAAAAGACTGGGGAGGGGGTGGGGCAAAGGAGGAGTGCAGAGGGAGGGGTTGGGGTGCAGTGCTTACCAGGGGCACTCCTCTCTGGCAGTACCATCCCGGCAGCTTCCCATGGACCACACAGGAAGGGGGCAGTGTACAGAGACACCTCCCCTCTGTGGAGCCGCATGTGCCAGCAGCCACATGGAACAAGTGGCCAGAAGCCACTGTAGCCCTGCTGCACTGCCACTGGTAGTGGTGATGGGGGGGCAGTTTTAAATTGCCCAAGGGCTGCAGGTTGGACTGGGGAATGCTTCAGGGGAGGTCCACGGAGATGGCAGGTGGGATCAGGGACAAGACCCAGGAACATTCCTAGTGCCCAGACTCCATGTACCCATATAACTCACCACCCATGCTTCCAAGACTGAGTAGCATGGGATACATGGGCTGAATGTTACAGTGCCATTCCCAGTCCACACCTCTGCCCTGGCCTTTACTAAGGCTCTGCATCCTTCAGATGCAGAATGGCAGAGGAATTCAACCCATGCAGTAACACCTACTGTGCAGATGGCACACATACTGCTAGTCAGGGTGACAGGGTATGATCTTATTGTCTTCTGCTTAGATTGTCAGCTCTTTTGGGGTGGTGACCATCTTTGTTCTGTGTTACTATAGTGCCTAGCTCTGCAGGGCTCTGATCCATGACTGGGGAATGACTAAACACCACAGGCAGCTCAGCAGCTGCAGGGAGGGTGTCCTGGCCACTGGGCTCCTGTCCCCAGTAGAATTAGCTGCAATGTGGGCTAGGACACAATAATGCTGGAGCGAGGGGGAGCATAGTGGGGCATATGCCCTCAGTACAGTACAGGGCCTGGGGAAAGGAGGGTGCACCCAAAAAATGCAAACACACAAGGAGGTTTCTGGAAAAGGGAGCCAATTTACTGTCTCATAACTTATAAAAATACGCAGGTACAAAAGGAAGTTCTACCACCAGGATAGAGTTCCCACAGGTACAGCTAGGGCAGGCTGAGTCCTGGCACCTCATCCCACCAGATATGCAAAGCAGAGCTGAAAGGGGTTGATAACAACAGGACCCCATTGGTCAGCCGGCAAGCAAGCTGTGTGTAGGGCTGGGGGTGGACTGTTCTGGATAAAGAGGAAAGGGGGCTTTGTGCCAGCCAACAGGGAGCAGCCACGGACCGGCCATGGCTCTGGGTCCGAGGGGAAGCCATCAGCTGCGGATGTGAGCAAACTCCTTGCGCAGCCATAGGGAGTCCTGGTAGAAGCGGGGGTCACCCAGGTGCAAGGCCGTCCTCTTGTAGAAGTAGCAGTACAGCACGGCCGCTGGGGAAAGCAAGAGGAAGATGAGACAGCTCAACCCGTTCAGAATGTCTTCACCCCCACCCCCTCCTCTGTCTGCTGGATCACCCCAGTGTGTCTTGCTGACCACCAGGGCAGGCAGAGCCTCATCGAGATCCAGCCCCCATGGGAAGGGTTTGGTACGGCTCAGGGGAACAGAGATGCCATTCCTTAACAAACCCCAGATCCCAGCCTGGGAGACAGCAGGGAAGGCAGATGGGGCCAGCTTTCTGGTAGCTCTCCCTGGGTCTAGGTGTCTGTGGGTGGTTGCTTGGGGGAGTTGAAGGGTCCAGAGCGGAGCTTGTCTCTTACCCAGCCGCTGGAACACAAAGAGGGCCTGCAGCCCATCTGTCCACACAAAGCGGGTGGAGTTTTTCCAGCGCAGGTTCTGAAAGAGATAGAGGGGCACAACGGACATTAAGGGCAGGAAACAGATGTGAGAGCAACTGTGCAGCCCCCCACAGAGCTCAGCACACTGGGTCCCTTTACCCACTTCCTTGCTCCTCTCTCCCAGGGGCTGCTCCATTCTGTCATTTCCTCCAGATCCTTAATGGGAAGCAGCTCCCTATGTCCAAAGGGTTAGAGGGCTTCCCCTAGTGGCCATGGGGGAGAAATGCACTGTCACTGTGGTCCACTTCCTAGTCTAAAGCAACCCTGCCCACCAAGAACAACCCCCCTCTGAGCCCATCCCTGGGGCCCAGGCATACAGAGGCCTCCTTCCACCTCCCTACAAGCAGGGATGCAAGTGCCAGGGAGCAGCTCCGGGAGCACACAAAGGTTAATCAGATCAGCGGATTTATACAGAACACCAAGACCTAGTCGAGCCTCCCAACACAGATCCTAGAAAATCCTCTTAAATCCTGCTGCCCAGTTAGGGCTCATGGGCAGTGCCAGACAGGGGAAGCTCCCAGACAGAGACCTTGCATTGGCCCCTCAGAAGGAGGGGTCGGGTGCTCTGAGCACAGGTTTGGGAGTCAGGACACCTGGGTTCTGTTCCCAATTCAGTGGCTCCCTAACTGTGGCTTTGGGCAAGTCATCTAGGTCCAGCTCCACAGAACTGCATAGATGCCCAACTCCCAGCAATTTCAGTGGGAGCTAGGCACCTAAATCCCTTTGAGGATGTGACTCTTGGCCCCTCTTTATGCCTCAGTGTCACGCTCCGTGCAGCATAGGGGGTGAGGATGGTGGCTCACTTCCACGGAGGGGGAAAGATGCTCTGAAATAAGGATGTTAAGGACTAGTTGACTTGTCGATTCCCCCCCTTGCTGCCTCTATCAGATAGAGGCAGCAAAAGGCGGGGGGGAGGGGGTTCAGAAGAGAGGGTACTTCAAAGCAGCAGCGCCGTACAGAGCCCGGGATCATCCGTGCAGCGCTGCCGCTTTGAAACGCCATGGTGATGTTTCAAAGGGGCAGCGCCACACAGATGATTCCTGGCTCTGTACGGTGCTGCTACTTTGAAGTTCCCTCTCTTTGCCCCCTTTGCTCTCCCTATCTGATAGAGGCAGCAGTGGGGGGACTCGACTACCTGATAAACATTTGCTTATTGGATAGTCAACTAGTCCTTAACATCCTTATTCAAAGGGGCAGCACCGCACAGAGCCTGGTATCAGCTGTGCGGCACTGCCCCTTTGAAACACTGCTGTGGCGTTTCAAAGAGGCAGCGTTACGTGGAGCCCGGGGTCAGCTGGGGACTCCCTAGCTGCCCCCGCTCTCCCTGCGGCATTTCCACGGAACCCGGAGTCTGTTGGGGGATCCCCAGCTAATACCGGGCTCTGTGTGGCACTGCTGCTTTGAAATGCCGAGTGGAGCCAGGGATAAGTCCCCAGCTGACCCTGGGCTTCGCGCAGCATTTCCACGGAACCCGGGATCAGCTGGGGACTCCCAGGCTCCAGCGCAGCATTTCGAAGTGGCTGCACCCCTGAGCTCCTGGGGGAGGGGGGGGCTTTATCCTAGGTAAATGTATCTTATGTGCACCCATTAGTGCTGCTCCCTAAAGGATTAGTCTTGTTTGTGGGGAAGCCATTCAAAGCAAGACTCTAAAGCAGGCTTAGGAGCGATCCAGGGCAAGTACTGCTCAGGCCAGACATTCTAGTCACTATCCCTATAACCGTAACTCGTAGGGCTCCCATACGGGAGCCAGCCCAGGATGCACTTGTTCATCTGGAGACCAGGAATGGCTGGGCTGGAGCAGTTCCCTGCCTGTGCCCCATGTAATCGGTTAACTGGTTACTTATAATGTTTAATCGCTTAATCAGTTAAATGGGATTTGACATCCCTAGTCTGCTGCCTCCTTAAGAGATGGAGAAGTTCCATGGAGCAGCGATCCCCTCCCTCTAGACCTGGAAGGGAAGAGGGGGGCCCCAGAGAAAAGTTCTGAGGTCTCCAGGCTAAGAGATCAGGCCTCCTTCCTCACAGGCTAAGCTGATCTCCAGCAGGAAGCCAAGAAGACACACTGCTTACAGCCTGTGGCAGGACTGGCTTGGTGCGCGATGGCAGATTTTGGCCTTCTCTAAACCTTCATGTCAGAGGGGGTTTAGCAGTGAGCAGATGGTCTGGTGTTTAGCAGGGAGCAGAACATCAGGCCAGCTGGTTGGTCTGGGAGTACAGGAAGTGGATATCATACCAGATGCATCAAGGTTCCAACTGTGAAAGGAAGGTGTTGAGGCCTACCCAGAATATGTCAAATGAGCACCAGTTTAGTAGTAAGTGTAAAGGAAAAGCAGCATTGTGAGATACAGGAGATGTAAGTAAAAAACCAAAATTTGATTGGATGACCAACAGTAACCCCGCTTTTAGGGAAGTAAGTAACACAGACTGCAATATGCAACAAAGTGCTGATAACTCCTAATGGAGCAGATGAAAGTTTTGAAAGGGCAGAATGAGACAACAAAAATCTAACGTCAGCAATTGTCAGGCGAGTGGAGGAATACCGAAATACGGTATATAAGGTTGGATGGAACAGACCAAGAGCAGATGGGTTGCGAATCCAAAAAGCCAGGCATGATCAACCAGGGCTCCCTCCCCGGCACTGAATTTCGCTGCCACACATAAGCTCCGAAAGGGGAACAACACTGGTCGTAAGTTGCAACGAAAAATCCCAAAAAAGGAGAAACATAAAGAAAAGAATATCTCCTGAATCTAAACAATGCTTCTATCTTTCTTAACGTGAGTATTATATATTTGATAACTCCACAAATTGTTTAAAGGTAAATCTGGAGGGTATAGCTGTAGGAGGAGTTATTATTTCTTGTTTTTTAATTGTATTGTTTTTCTACTTTTTATTTGTACGTTATGCTATCTTAAAAGAATCAAAGACAGTTAATTGATTTAAATGAAAAATTAATTATAAAAGTAAATAGAAAATACAAATCTTTGTTTAACCCTAAAAAGAAGTATTCCTTGGTCTGTGGTTTCAAATCCTTTAAAGAACCAAACCCGGCTACCGAAACCAACTGCTCCAGAAGAGGGTGAGCCACCCATCTTCTAGACCAATGTGTACAGCTATTCCTATGCCCCCTGTGAGATCCCAAAGCCCAGCCCCGCCTTACCATGACCCAAACATGGAAGGCGATGCTCAGAGCCAGGTAAGCCGCTGACAGGATAATAGTTCCTTTGAACTTGTGGAAGAGGAGGTTGACCAGGCCAGCCTGGAAGACGAAGGTGTTGAAAAACATGAGGAAGATGATGATGATGTTGAAGAGGATGGCAATATCTTGGATGCTGTGGGGAGAGAGATGTCCTGAGCACACAGCCACTTCCAGAGACCACAGCCCTCCCTGGGGCCCAATGTGCCAACGTAAGCATTGCTCTCTGCCCCGGAGGCGTCCCAGCTGCCGTGGCCTACACAAAGCCTGCCCGGGACCAACACTGTGCACTAGGCCTCTGGGAGGAGAAGCAGCCAGGTCTGGGTTGTCCCTCCGACCCACAAAGCCCTTCCTAGTGCAGTAAATTGCTGCTTTCATAATTGATCTGGGCAGACACAGATGTTCTTCCACAGATCTTTATGTAACAGACACTTGGCCTAGTGCCAAGAACAAAGGCTGGCTCATGGAATGGAGCCACTAGACCAGCCTCTCCCTGCAGCTACTACCCTCTTCCAGCACACCAGCAAAGCCAGCTAGTAACTGATGCTTCAAGGGAAAGCAGTTAGGTACTTCTGTGCACTACAGGGAAAGTGGATAAAATGTCACCCAGGTCCTTCCCCTTTATTTCAATTGCCTTAGTCTGTCCTCTCATCCCCCTTACGTCCCTCCCTCCTCCGCATTTCCTTGGACACAGTGGCCATGAGCCAGAAGAGAACTCAGGGCTTCAGACTCCCAGTATCCCCATTCTAACTACTAACCCCCACTCCCTCCCACAACTGAGGAGTGAGCCCGACTCTCCCAATTCCAACCACTAGCCCCCGCCACCTCACATGAAGAGCACGAGCTGAATGACAGGCGCCACGCGGAGCAGCTCCGAGAAGGAGTTGACAAAGAGATCATAGACAAGCAGCAGGAATTGCAGGGAGAGCACCAGGCTGTAGTTACTGGTCCGGAGCATCTTCCTTTCCCAGGGCTGCAGGCCCTCAGTGTGTGCATCCCAGAGAGAAGAGCCAGCTCATCCTCAGGGCCAGAGGGGCTTACGGTCACCTTGTGCACCACAGCCTCTCCCTGTTTCCTACAGCTGAGCTCTGGAGTCTGGAAAGGAAGATCACAAGTGATTTATCTCCAACAGGGCCCAATCTAGGGGTGATGCTGCAGCTCAAGAGGGAGCCCAGCTTGGTTAGGGGGTCACCCCAAACTGCTTTAAATGCCTCCAGATAACACGCAGGCCCAAACACGTGACCCTCTCAGCTACTCAGCAATCATGCTCTGGGTAAGGAGCCAACGATGTGTATGGGAGGATACCCTTAGAGCAATATTCCCTCTATTTTTCCTATCCATGTGCAGAATACATTTTGTTATGAGCATTAAGGCATGTGCAGATGTGCACCACCAAAAGAAACACATGGTGCCGGCCGGGTGGCACCTGAATCTCTCCTGAGCGGCCGCCCAAGCACATAGTTTATAGGAAACACTGCCCTAAGCATCATAGCTGTATCCATGGAAGTTTCATCACCCGAACACCTCGCGATGGCAGGCATATGAGGGAAAAGCTCTCAGGGGTTCCATGCAGTCTTGCCCTCACTCAGGAGCCAGCCTCCCACAGATTCTCTAGCCCAGGGTGCTCTCCCTAATCTGTGGATGAGAGGGGTCAAAAGCTCTTGATCTGTCTGACTCAGGTTACCTCAGGGTAGGGCAGGCCACAGACGGAGAGAGGAGATGGAGAATGCACGGAGGAGGGGGGAGGGAAAGGACAAGCCCCTGGAGGAGGAACGGGAGGAGACAGATCGTGTGGCGGGTGCCCCTAAGGGCGGAGCAGCTGATCACACACGCGTGTGGGGACGGGAGGGGCAGCCAGCGGGGGCACAGGTGTGAAGGGCCACAGGACTGGGCGGGGAGGGAGGTTCCTCGGGGCACGCCACGGCAGGGCGCGGGGGACGAGGAACAGGGGCGGAGGCCACCCCGGGGAGGGGCTTTTACCCACGGGGGGGGGAGGGGGGATACGGGCCCCTCCGTAGGAGCAAAGCGAAAAGGCAATTCCCAGCCGGCCCCCTGCGACGGGGGGGGGGGGACAAATTGCCCCCCACGCGGGAATCGCGCGGGGGGGGCAGGGCGCCGCCCCCCCCCAGCGCTCACGGGGGGGAGGGGCGCGGTTCGGGGGCAGCGCAATTGTCCAATGAACTCGGGGTCTCGCGGAGCCGGGACCCAGGCGCCTCCCGCCCCGCCCAGGGCCCCCTGGGCCGTGGTTACGTAACCCGGGCGCAGCTACCTCCCCGCCCGCCGCCGGGCCCGCACGCACCTCCAGCCGCCATCTTCCATCCCCATGGAGACCGCACCGCCAGCGGGGACAGGCCGGCGGAAGCGGAAGCGCTCGGCGTGGCTGGGATCATAGAGAGAAGGCAAAGAACAGGGAGGCGGCTGCACGGCGGAAACCCTATTTCCCATAATGCCGCGGGGTGAGCCGGAAGTGCCTGGCACGGGGGCGGGGCTTTAAGGGGGCAGCCAGCCGATTGCGTAGCAGCCCCTCATGGTGAGTCCCGTGGGGGTGCGAGGCCCTTTGGAACTACCACTCCCAGCCTGCCCCGCGCCGGGGCCGGAAGAGAGGCGCGCGAGCGGGAGGCAAGGGGTTGTCTGGGGAATCGGGGGGGGGGCAGCACCAGACACCGTCCCCCCGCCGGGCCTTTCAGGCTCGCGAGGCCTTTGCTGCGAAGTGAGTTTGCAGCCCCAGGGAGCGGCCCGGGCCCTCGCTCCGGTTTCCGTTTACACGGGCCCAGTGGGGCTCGCGATTCGCTGCCGCTCCTGGTCCGTGACTCGGGCTCGTGGGTCTGGCGTAGGGATGTGACCCCCCTCCCCCCGCGCTTGGTTCACCGGTTAAATGTGCCGTTCGCTTCACGCTTAACTGTAATTAAGGGTGGGGCTGGAGCAGCCCCTCCCCCCCGCAGCAGCTGGTCTGGAGCAGCCCCTGGCTGTGTCCCCCCCCCCGGCCCACCCCAGGGGCTGCTCCGCGCGCCAACGCACCCCCTGTCCGTGGCGGGCCCGCAAGGCCGGAGCAGCCCCTTTTCCATGGGGAGCAGGGAGCTGCTCCAGCCCCACTGCTTAACTTACCGGTTAACCGTTCACATCCCTGGCCTGGAGTTCCAGCCTTCTCTTGCCATCCTCTTCCTCCTGTGCTGGCCAGGCTCCCAGTCTTAACGTCAAACCTGCGCCAGAGCTCAGAGCCCCACATTCAGCCGACCCCGAACTTCTCCATCCTCTGCATAGTGTTTTCTGTTAGCCATTTCTTTTTCTTCCATCTCTGTCAGATCCATGTTTCTGAACTGTAGAGCAGGCAGGGACAAACGCAGGCGGCCTGTACATTTCTTTCTGGCTTGTTAGTCAATTGCCGGTGCTGTCACCCATGCACATTGGGTTGGGTTCCCCTCCACTCCTTTTCTGGTACTAAGTGTACTGCTGTTTTTCTGCCTTGCCTATCTGCACAACCGTAATCTTTATGTTTACCTTCAAACACAGAGGCCCACTCTGAGATGACATTTACTAATTCTTTGCTCTCAACCATAAGGGCCAGATCAGAAGCATCTGTTAGCTTTCTCTGTTTTCACAGACTTGGTTCTCATGCTAATTAACTCCATAACTGGGAAGAAGAGAAGTGGACTCAGCATACTTCCCTGTTTTAATCTGATTGTAAAAATTCTGAAATTTCATGTATTGTTTCCACCTCCGTTCTTGACATAGCTCTTTTATCATCACCACTTGGAACACTCCCACACGTCTATCTCAATACTGCAAATACCAGCTCCCATGGAACCAAGTCATGCTTTCTTAAGATAGCATAACAGCTATGTAGCTGTTATCTATTTATCATTCTTTTAAACTTCCTTCTCACTGCAAATATTCTGTTTCTTCAACTCCTTTCCTTCCTAAAGCCATGCTGCTCCTCTCATATCTTTTCTCCACCCTGCACCTCAGAGACTTTCCCTTGAAAACTTTTTCCAGGACTTTGAGACTGATTTGATAAGATGGTGTTTTGGATCAATCATTTGCATCACCTTACCCATCCAGAGAGGCACAATCAACCCTATCTGCAAGTCATCTGGTATCTTAGCTTGACCCCAGCAAACTATGAGTAATCTCTGATGCTGCTTTTTCAGTATCATACCGACAGTTATTTTGTACAGTTACACAAATGCTAGAAGTCTAAATAATATGATCGGTGAACTAGAGTGCCTCGTGTTAAAGGAGGATATTGATATAATAGGCATCACAGAAACTTGATGAAATGAGGACAATCAATGGGACACAGTCATACCAGGGTACAAAATATACCGGAAGAACAGAAACAGGCCATGCTGGTGGGGGAGCGGCACTATACGTGAAAGAAAATGTACAATCAAATGAAGTAAAAATCTTAAATTAACCAAATACTCCATAGAATGTCTATGGGTAGTAATTCTGTGCTCTAATAAGAATATAGCAGTTGGGATATATTATCAACCACCTGACCAGGACAGTGATAGTGACTATGAAATGCTAAGAGAGATTGGGCCATCGAAATAAAATAATAGTAGTGGGGGATTTCAACTCTCCCCATATTGACTGGATACATGTCACCTCAGGATGGGATGCAGAAATCAAATTTCTTGATACCTTAAATGACTGCTGCTTGGAGCAGCTGGTTCTGGAACCCACAAGAGGAGAGGCTATTCTTGATTTATTAGCTGGTGCTCAGGATCTGGTCCAAGAGATAAATGTAACTGGACTGCTTGGAAATAGTGATCATAATGTAATAAAATTTAAAATCCCTGGTGGAAAACACCTCAGCAGCTCAACACTGTGGTGTTTAATTTCAGAAAGGGGAACTAAACAAAATGAGAAGGTTAGTTAAACATAAATGAAAAGGTACAGTGACAAAAGTAAACAGGACTTTTGTAGGGGTAAAAAATGAACTAGATAAATTACTGGAGGTTAGGTCTATTAATGCTTATTAGCCAGGATGAGTAGGAATGGTGTCCCTAGCTTCTGTCAGAGGTTGGAAATGGGTGGCAGGAGAGGGATCACTTGATTACCTGTTGTGTTCACTCCCTCTGGGGCACCTGGCATTGGCCACTGTCAGCAGACAGGATACTGGGCTAGATGGACCTTTGGTCTGACCCAATGTGGCTGTTCTTATGTCTTCATCCCCAAATGTTTTGTGTCTCTTCATCCTGTTCAGCGCTGCTTCTGCCTTCTCTACAATGATCAATACCTGTGGAAGCTTCCCCAAAACTATCAGTGGTGCTTGTACTTGCAACTCTTCTCATTTAACCGTCTTTAGAAATGTTTTTTCCTTTGCTCCTACCACCTGTTTAGGTTTCGTTACCACACAGTTCCTATCCTCTTCATTTCTTGTGCTTTAGTGTTCCTCTTTTTTGCCAACCCAAAACCCGATTTCCTGCCCTCATCTTCTTGCAGCTTTCTCTATAATTCCTCTTCAGCCTCCATGCATGCTGAGCAACTGCCTTTTCAGCCTCTTTTGGCCTGTTTGTATGCATTTTTGATGGCCTCATTATCACAACTTGTTCCTTCAGGCTCTTTTGAGTAATTAATTCATTTTTGTTTCTTTTGTGCCTCCATTGGCTTGTTTTCCCCAAATGTATTTTTTTAAGCAGTCTCATGATTTTTAGAGCTGGACTTGAAACTTGTGGATGTTTTTTGGTAAGATTGTGTAAGACTGAACTTTCTGTCCCTTGGAAATCCACCCTGCATCTTTGGAACATTCTTTTCCAAGGGGTTTGAGCTGGAATTGCTCCATTTGGGTCAGACGCAGCAGGGGTCCTTCTGGTCCCCTCTGAAGCTTTGTGGGTTTAGCAGGGGGCTGGGAACCGGTAGCTTCTAGGTGCTGTTCCCAGCGTTGCCTTGCTTCATGAGTGTAACACACAATACGTTTGTACAGCACCTCCCGTCCAGCTTGCTCTCTCCAAGTGCTTTGTGCTCCTCCATGGCAGCAGGCAAGCATCACGATCCCCACTTTCTGGTGGGGAAGCTGAGACTGAGGGGCTACAAAGTGAGTCAGCAGCAGAGCGGTTGGTGCAAATGATCACGAGTACCACTGCTATGCATGACTCCGATTAAAACCAATTAGTTCCTGCTGCGCTGCGAGGTACTTGCTGCCTTGACTGATCACTTAGCAGCCTTATCTAACCTCTCAAAGGGCAAACGCGCAGAGATCCTGTCTAGGAAATGATGCTCTTCCAATCACAATCCTGTGGTGCTGGGCACTGTGCATGTAAGAGAGTGTAGTATTAGATCTAAAGAGCTTTTCATTCATTTAAAAAACCCCTGCCTGACCTCCAGACGTTTGAACCTCTGGCTAGCCAGCAGGCAGGATTATTGTGACTGTAGACATTAAACCCTGTATCCCTGCCCCGTTAGTTGTGTGCACTCGTCTGCCCAAACCACAGTGGATGGGACTGAAGGGCCCTGCATCTGCAGACAAGGAATGAGCCTGGACTGGGCTATGCAAAGTGAGGTGCAGGGACTGCTGAATTTTGCAGCCACCCACTCCCAGAGATCAGTGGGAGGTGGTGGTGTTCATGGCTAGTAAGCTCACCCATAGGCAGCTCTTTTCCTCCCCAGAGGTGGCTGGGGATATTTTTGGTGGAGGATGTAGATCTGTAAGCAAATGAGGTGCCACCCTCCAGTTCCTGAGAACTTGTGAATGTGCACTTAGTCGGCGTAGTGTGCGGAGAGTCTGTCTCATCACAGAGAGAAATCGCTCCTCATGGCATCAGCTCAGCACAGGAGCAGACTGGGAGTGCTTGAGGGCTGTGTTTACAAATTACTTAGTTTCTTGTAAGAATCGCTCTGTGCCGCTTGACAAAGGGTAACAAGACTATCCCAATCCCGGTGTGTATATTCTGGTTCACCAAAGAATATCATGCGAGTTCTTGAAGGAAAACGGGTCGTGCTGGTCATTTGTGCCGTCGTGCGTACATTTCACGGGCAGCTTTTTACATTGGGCTGTTAGCGTGTATTCTGCAAATGTGTTTCTGAAGTCTCGAGGTAGGATTGACAAACAGGTCTTTGTCAATGGCGTAGCCATGCTAATCCCCGGATCTGAGAGACAAGGTGGGCGAGGTAATGTTGTTTGTTAGCTTGTCTCTTTCACCAGCAGGAATTAATCTCCCGAGCTACAACAAGCTGTTCTTCGGGTCTGGGTTTTCTGTCAGACGCAGGATGTCTAGTCCCCTGTCTGCTGACGGACCAGTCAAGCCCTGTAAATTGACACAGTGGAGCCCACCTGACATACTGATCCAACAAGGGGATGTGACAGCCCCAGGATAGCAAAACACAGGACTGTAAGTCCTGGGGGGGTTTCCTGACTTGAGGTACAAACAGTGAACACTGGGGAAGCTGAGGAGAAGGCAAGGAAGAACATTCCTTTGTCTTGCACCTAGGAAGTACTTGGGTAGCGCGGTCACATCAGGGCTGACTTATCCATTAGGCACAGTGCCTAGGGCCCATGATACTGTTAGGGGCCCACAAAAATGTTTTAATTTCTTTTAAAATCAGAAGGAAAAAAATGAACTTTAAGGGTCGAAGAAAATGTTTTAATTTTTTCTCACATCAGAAAAAAACGAAACTTTTAGGGCCCATGAAAATCTATTAAATTTTGCCTAAACCATGAAAAAAAAATGTTGAAGTACTTAAAGTTATATCAAAAATAATTTTTAATATTGATATTATGATGGTGGGAGGGGCCCACGAAGGCAAAAGTGCCTAGAGCCTACAAAAGTCATAATGCGGCCCTGGAACACATTGACGAAAACAGGATCTCAGCCTGGGCTGAAACACTGCAACAGATGTTTGAGTGGCTATAAAAGGCCTGGAGACAGAAGGTTAACCTGTGTGGTTTTGTCTTTTGGAATCGTGCTAAGGTTTGTTTTATATCTTGGCCTTTTGTTTCCAGCCTTCTCACGATCTCTTGAATCCGTGGGGAAATGTATTATCCTTATTTGCGCTAGAAATATAGCTCCATGCTGTGGTATTAGGTGAGGAGTTGAATCACTCCAGCTGGTGTTTGTGCTGTTCCTGGGGGCACAGCAGAGCAGGTATTACTGTGGGTGTTCAGGGAAGGGGCTGGAAGAAAGAGGAGGCTTCAAAGGGGCACAGGGACTGGGGAGCACCGATTATTAACCTGCAAGGCAAAGTGAGGGCTGGCCTGGCCCAGTGGGGATGGTTTGGGTGTGTGACAAGCTGGCGGTGTTCAGGAGCTGACACCCGGTTAAGCACAGGCAAGGCTCCCACGGGCTGGCAGCTGGAGCTCTGACTGTCTGGGACACCCCAAGAGCTGTCACCCCAGGTTCCACAGAAGGTCAGGCTTAACCGGTCTACTCATTCCTTCTGGCTTTACAGACTCACTCCACCAAGGAGAGGGCTGTAGGAGACCAGAGTAGTGGGGTACTGTCTGCTAGGAACGGGGTGCACTAGGAGAGCTAGTGGAGTAACAGGGCCTGCAGCGGAGCAGGATTGAGCTTTGGCTGAGCAAGGCAGGGCAATCTGCCCCAGTCACCTGCATGCTGTCCCTTCCCTCCAGCCCTGCAGTCTGCTCTCTACTGCTCAGGTGCCTTTAGCGCCGGGCCCCTCCCACTCCCCGTGCCTGTGCACAGTGCCGCTCTGAAAGCAGAAGTGGAAAGGGTCTCATGACCCGCTGCTTCCCACAGGAAGTGCAGGTGCAGCCGCCGGGGTGGCAGGCAGGACGCTGTGGGTGACTGTGACGGGGGCCCTCCCTTTCTCTCCAGGCACCGCGGGAGTGGATGGTGGATTGGAGGATCTGAAGCCCTTGGACTGGATGTTGCTTCCCCTCTGCTGCTGATCAGGTTGTGTTTGCACCTGGGAAGGCTGCTGAGCCCGGCTTGTACTCCTGGTGCCGGTTGGGGATCTGGCCGGATGCTGGTGTGCTGCAGGCTCCTGGCTGTTGGGCTTGACTGGCTCAGCACAGCTCCTCGGTGTGAGCGCTGCAGGGCAGGGACTCCTCTGATGGGGATCCCTGCTGCCCCGAAGGGAAAGGGGCGGGAAAGCTGCAGGAAGTGTCTGCCCCTTCCCCTCTGAGCTCTGGCTGCAGGAGTTTCCTTATCTAAGATCATCTCTGTCCCTGGGGACTTTTCCTGTTGGCTCCCAACCAGCAGGATCTCTCTCTCATGGCAGTCGGCTGCTCCCTCTTTCTCCCCCCCCCCCCCACCTGCTGCTTGTTACTTAAGGCTTCACTTAAAGCAGTTGTTGATGTGGCCTGATTAATTCTGGGGCTCCGCCTGTTCCTAGTTCTATAACCAGCCATCTGAGACACGAGGGCACTGGCTGGCGGCAGTTGGCAGAGCCTGGTGGTGGTGAGGGAGGACAGACGGACGAGGAGCAGTGAAGCAGCTGCAGCCGGGTGGAGCTCAGGGTGCACAGGCAGGCAAGGGGCTGTTGGAGAGGGAAGGAGGGAAAGCAGGTGGCAGAGCACAGCAGAGGGGAGGGGCGGTGGGTGAGAGGCAGCAGAGCCTAGTGGACTGTGCAGGGGAGGCTGTGGGGGTAGTCATTTGCTCAGAGAGCCGCGGGGCCCAGGCTGGGCTGTACAAACGGCGGGCGTGGTTCCCCCTCAGGTGCAGTCCTTGCCGCCAGAGTGATGCCTGCCTTCCAGTTCTTGCCATTCTCAGCCCTGCTGGGCACCGTGGGGTTCCTGTGCGTGACCTTCGTAAGCTTCTGGACCCAGCACTGGCGCGGCGGCTTTGCCTGGGATAGATCTAACAAGATGTTTAACTGGCACCCGGTCTTCATGGTGACGGGCCTGGTGGTGCTCTATGGGGCAGGTAAGTGGGCGCCCTCTCTGGGCTGAGGGCAGGAGTGCCGGGGCGGGGACAGGGGCCCGGGAGTGGTGCTGAGTGAGCTGGCCTCTCCCCCCTGCAGCGGTGCTGGTGTATCGGGTGCCCAGGTCCTGGACGGGCCCCAAGCTCCCATGGAAGCTGTTGCACGCGGCATTGACCCTGGCAGCCTTTGTCCTGGTCGTGCTGGGGCTGTTCGCTGTCTTCCGGTACCACGACGCCAACAGCATGGCCAACATGTACTCGCTGCACAGCTGGCTGGGGCTGGCGGCTGTGCTGCTCTTCTCCTGCCAGGTGAGTGCCCAGCGCCCTCCCCCCCCCAACGCCCATCTTTTCTCCGGCTCCCCCTCTTGCCGGTTGGCTGCCTGTGCCACGGCTCAGTCCACTCTGCCCCGAACTCCTCTCTGTTCCCCCATCCTAGTGGCTCATGGGATTCGCTGCCTTCCTGTTACCCTGGTCCCCTGCCTGGCTGCGGCTCCTCTACAAGCCTATTCACGTCTTCTTTGGCTCCACCATCCTCGCCCTGTCCATGGCAGCATCCATCTCCGGCATCAACGAGAAGCTCTTCTTCAGCCTGTGAGTGCCAGAGCTGGTTTGGGGTGCAGGTGTGTCTCCATTTGGCCCAGGGCTTCCTGCGCTGCTTGCGCGAGCTGGCCCAGACCAGGTCCATCTTGTCCAGCAGCCTGTCTTGGACAGTGGCGCATACCAGACCTTCAGGGCAATGTTCCCTCTCCTTTTCGCCATCCATGTGCAGAATAAATTACGTGCAGCCCTGATTGGCCTGGGGGTGGGAGGAACGCGCCAAGTTTTTTCTGCCCTACCCCTGCCCTGTGAGGATTGGCCTGAGGGCGGGGGAGCTCCAGTCTCCCACCGCCAGGAGCATGGGTGCTTAATGGGAAGGGGGAGGGCAAAGAGGTTCCTCTACCCCCAGACCAATCATGGTCTGTGGGTGGGAAAGCCTGAAGCATCCTGGCCCCACCCTATCTGTCTGAGGCTGTGGAGGCAGGAAAAGGGAATAAGGGAATTTGTGGGCAGCCATCTTGGTCTTGTTAACAAGAGAGCAAGAGTCAGGCTAAGTCTGTGGCCTGACAATGCGAGATCTGTAATTAGACGCTGCCTTTGCCTCTCGCCTCCATACGGAGATAAGGATAGAATGCTGACTCTGGCAGAGACCTTGGGATAAGGAGCATCTGGGTGGAACTAAATAACTATTAACCATTGGTGTTAGTAATGGGAAGGAATTGTTTAATGTTATTATATCTAATGGACAGTATATAAACTGCTTCATAATTGCTTGTATTCGAAGATCTGCTTTGGAGGGGGGGGGGTCCCCCCTCTCTCCCTCATCCGAACCAGTTTTTCCCTTGCTGCAGCTCGTAATAAAACTGCCTCTGGCTACTTGTTGCTTACAAACGCAGAGTGAGGACAATGTTTTCTTCCACAAGGCCCCGTCCCTTCCACTGTGGCCTGGGGCCACTTCAAAATTTTTTGAAGTAGCCCCTGGCAAAAAATTATTGCCCACCCCTGGCTTACAGGGAACCCTGCTTCAGGGAAGTGCACAGAACAGGGCAGTGATCCACCTGTCTTCCACTCCTGGCTTGTTAGTCAGGGGTTGGGTTCGCCCCAAGCATGGAGAGAGTCACCTTGGGGGGCTCCGCCCCCCATGTATGCTGTGTGATTGACAGATGCCAGCAACCAGCTGTATGGTGGCAGCTGTAGAAGAGAAGGGCAGGCTGGGTGCAGAGAGGATAACTAAAGGAAACTCGGGAAGTGCCCCCTGCTCTAGCTAGCCCTTCATGAGGCTGGGGAGCTGCTGTTAGGCAGGAGTAGGTGGTGAAGATGACTGGGCAAGGTGTCCAGGGAAGCGGCCTGGGAGATGGGCCGAGGTGTGGCTGGACTTCAAATAGGAGATGGATGGATGCTCCCCAGTATGGGTGAGGTCCCCCTTGCCCATCTGAGAGGGGAGCTGGTAGGGTTTTCTCCAGAGGGAGCTGGGATCGCCAGGGGCGAGGGTGCTGGTGCTGGGTTGGAATGAAGGCAGCGGCTCCATCTCTCCCCCCACAGGGCGAACGAGACCATTCCCTATGAAAGGCTCCCCCCTGAGGCCTGGTTCGCCAATTCTCTGGGGATGCTGATCTTGGTCTTTGGGTTGCTGGTGCTGTGGGCTCTCGCCACACCGGCCTGGAAGCGCCCGGAGTCTGAGCTACTGGAGGCCCAACAGGTACCGAGTCCATGTTGCTGGTGGCTCAGGATGGGGGCTGGGTTGCAGCTTGGCCGGGAGGGGATGCTGCGGGGCTGGGGAGAAGCTGGGCATGTGGCGTGGTGCAGTCAGGCCAGGTGTAGGGCCTATGTGGGGCTGGGGAGGGGGACGGAGGGTGGGAGATGAGGCTGGAAACAGGCAGGAAATAACAAGAGTTAACTCACCACTGAGCTACCTGGGCCGACACCTACTAATGTGATGAGAGCCAGGAGACCAGCAGCTCAGCCAGTGGGGCAGGTGGGGGCCGTGATCAGACATGTGCCCAGTGTGGGAGGGTGGCACTGCAGGCCAGGGCAGCTCTGGATGGAGCAGCAAGATCCCGCCTGGAGTTCCCTTTGGAAGTTAGCTGGCGCAATGAACGGCTCTCGTGAGCGCCCAGTGGCGGTGATGAGGAGGCGCACGGTGTGCAGTTAGCTCTGGGGGGCAGGGGCTGTTGTCTTGCTCTGAAAAATCAGCCTCTTGGTAAGTTCAGATGAGCACCCCACTCAGAGGTCACGTCCTATTAACCCAGGCGAGGGGCCAGGCTGGTTCCTACCGATCCTGGAGAATAGGAGGTTAGGCCAGTGCCTTGGGGTGCCAAGCACTGGACTGGCTGAGCCATGGGGCATGGGCTGCCAGACAGTACCCTCTTGGGCCCTGGCATGCGGACTGGATGGGAGTGAGGACTGGGGGTGACTGGGAGACCGAGGATTACAACACGCCCTCCCGCTCGGAGCTTTGTCCATAGCTCCCCTCGTTCCCTCACCTACTGCCAGCCAGTGCTGCTCCTGGAGACACATGGGGAGGCAGGGCCAGTGGTTCCATGGTGGGTGAGCGGGTGGCCAGGCCCCATTGGTGGGGTGAGGCCAGAAGGGGGAAATGCCTTCAATGTCCTGAGGCTCCTGGAAGTGGAGGGGCATTGCCCTGTGAAGGGCAGGGGGGCCTGGGCTAAGAGGATCTCGCACTCCTGGGACCAGGCGTTTCTCACAGAGGATCCCTGCTTGTAAAAGGAGGCTGGGTTGTGGGGCTGGGAGGGACTCAGCACTGGACCAGGCGAGTGCCTGGCTCAGAGCCTCTCTCTCTACAGCCTCTGCTCCATTAGGACAAGTGGAGCTGCTGCTCAGGCCTGCAGGGTGACTGACTCCAGCGAGAAGGGCAGCTCGGTGGTCCTGCGTCTGGCACCAAACTGTTTCCAGAGCCTGCCCGGTACAGAGCCGAGGGGAAGAGGTGCTCGCTGTGCTGGGATTCCCTCTCGCCTGGCTGCTCTCGCGGATCCCTGGCTCTCGCCGCTCCCCTGCCTTCCACTCTGGGCTCCTGCACGTGCTGCTTCTCCCTGGGATTCAGCAGGCAGCCCTGGGCTTGCTGGCTCCTCTTGCCAGTGCTGCTGTGCCCGAGGCCCTGGCGGATGCTACACCTTAGCTCACCTGGGACAAACGGCCCTGCTGTGTGGCACTTGGCCTGGCATCAGCTCTGCAGGGAGTGGCTGGGTGGAAGGAGCCAGTGTTGGATGCTCTGCTGTCACAGCATGCAGGAGCCTGGTGCTCAGCAGGCTGGGCTGCGGCCCGCTTCCCTTTCCTTCTGCCTGCCTCCCACTTCTGCAACTCTCTGGCACTGTCCCCGGTGACTCAGAAGAGACTCTGCTAGGACTCAACTCCAGGTTTGCTTCCAGCCCTGGTCATGCTCCCTCCCCCTTCCTGGGGAGCTGTTGTCCCAGCTCGCTGAGTGGAGGACGCAGGTGAGTTTCCTTCTGCCAGGAGAGGCTGTGGAGCAGGAAGCTGAAGCCCTTGTCCGTGCATCGCTGTTCTGGGCTGGGGAGTCGGGCTGTTGTGTCCCAGACTCCCTGGGAGGAATTGTCTGGAGCCATGAGGGTGGCTCTTCTGCCCTCCCTTTGCTCAGCATCCACGAACTCTGCAGCCAGTGCTCAGAATTCACCCACCTGCAGCTCTCCATTTGGATTTAGGCCAGCGGTGGGCAACCCAGGCGAGTGAGTGGGCCGCATGGGAGGCCCTTCTTCAGCTCTGGGCCACAAGATTGTCACAACCAAGACAGTTTCCCAGGATTGGGCAATTTTGCTAACTGCACTTCTATACTTAGAATTTGCAGGGAGGGGGCGACGGAACCGCAGCAGCGCTTTGAGGGGATGTGGCGGAAGCGCACGGCTCTTGGTCAGTGTGTGCAGTCGGCCTGCACCTCTCTTCACGTGCCCTGGCTTTACGTGCGTGTCACTCTGGTAATACTGGTAGGAAAAAAACGACACAGATGGAAACCAAAGCAATCTGGCAACCCTGTGCGTGGGCGAACAAAATGTCTGGCGGGCCACACGCAGAACCCTGATGGGCTGCAGGTTCCCAATGACTGTATTGCCCTCTCTGGGGCTATATCACAAGGCTGTGTCTAGACTGGCAAGTTTTTCCGCAAAATCATCTGCTTTTGCGGAAAAACTTGGCAGCTGTCTACACTGGCCGCTTGAATTTCTGCAAAAGCACTGACGATCTCATGTAAGATTGTCAGTGCTTTTGTGGAAATACTATGCTGCTCCCGTTCGGACACAAGTCTTTTTCCTAAAAATATTTGCGCAAAGGGGCCAGTGTAGACAGCAGAGATTTGTTTTCCACAAAAAAGCCCCGATTGCGAAAATGGCGATTGGGGATTTTTTGCGGAAAAGCGCGTCTATATTGGCCACGGATGCTTTTCCACAAAAAGTGCTTTTGCGGAAAAGCATCCTGCCAATCTAGACGTGCTTTTGCGGAAATGTTTTTAACGGAAAACTTTTCCATTAAAAGCATTTCCGGAAAATCATGCCAGTCTAGATGTAGCCCAACTGTATTGCCCTCTCTGGGGCTATATCACAGCTCCAGCCTGCATAGTCGCACAACCATCTCAATCGCCTTTCCTACCTCACCCGGGGGGTGCCTGGCTCTGGCCTCTGCAGCCCCCGTGCCATGGCTGAGCCCTGAGAATCACCAGCAAGAATTCCAGAGTGCCTGGCTAGAGGCTCTCTGAGGCCTGGCCTATTCCTAGTCTCCTGGGTGGCCTCTCCTGGTTGCTGGCCCAGCACAAGCTGTCTCCTCTACATGCTGACGTGCAACCTTTGGCGTGTTTACCGTGGTGTCTGCATGAGACACTCACTGCTCTGTCGCCTGCCCCAGCCAGCGCTAATGAAAATGGACTCATAGCTTAGGAATCTGCCACTAGAGCTTTGCTGGTCATGCTGAGCTTTGAGCCAAGGTACTGTCCACACAGCACTGGGTCTGCCAGGGGTAGTGTGGGGTTCCCAGGAGAGTAGATTATTTCCCCCAGGACTGAGTGCGTGGGGCGGAGGGGCACTTCCGATCCTCTCTGGCTTTGAGCCCTTATTTCTTGGAATGTGCCCTACCACGGCATGATGTGTCCTGCAAGGCTGCAGAGACGGCAGTGGGGTGGAGGTTGGTGTGAGATGCTGAGAGAGGCAATTAAATGTATTTGTTTAATGTGAGAAGCTGCCTGCTCAGCTGTCATCCTGTAGTGTATTGAGGCTTACGGGAATTGAATGAGGGTGACTCTCTGGCAAAGATAGCTCGGGGGGGGGTAGCCTGGTCCTAGCTCCAGGGACCGGAGCTGGCTCCTTGCTAAGAGAAGTGATGACTTAGAGCTCCAAGTTCATACTCTTTCTTGCGGGGGAGGGGATGAAGTGTATTCCCACCCTGCTGCATGCCTGAAGCATGTGGCTTTGTCTTGCATCTCTAGCAGTAGCCATGTTAATAGGTGGGTACTTCTGATGTCTTGTTGGGAAACTGCATGCCCAAGCGGGCTCTTCTGAAATGCTGGGGCTGCCCCAGGCCATGCTGCCTTTGGCTTAATAAATGGTGTCCTCTTAGAATTGGAGTCCAGGGGGTGTTGTCTTGGGGGAGGTACTTGGAAAGGGGGCGTCACCCAAAACCAGCTGTTGCAGTACCTGTGTGGTGGGAGTAGGGGGCTGAAGTCAAGCACAGGGAAGACTGGCCTGTAGGGGGCATTTCCCTCCATGAAGTGGCTGGTGCTTAATGAATTAGCCCTTTGCTGGTTGGCACACACTGCCCTGCTCCAGGAGGGGAAGGGGTGATGGGTGTATCACAGCCTGGCCTGGAGCCACATCTCCTCACTGCTTTGACTCCAGTGGGCTAGTCACTCATTAGTGCTAATTAAATGGGCTCAGGTCTCAACCCCTTTCCCCCCTCCCTGTAATGCTGCCATGTCTTGCTTGGTTGAAGCTACAGCCTGTGCCAGCAGCCGGAAGAGCTGCTTCCGGCAGGTAATAGCTAGTGCCATGGTGTGTCTCCATTAATCCAGGAACATCCAGTCTCCCTGCTGCCCCATGACCCCCATCAGCTTGGTCCTGGGCTCTGCTCAGCTCTGGCCTTTCCCTTGGATGATGGAGTATTTGCCTGGTCCCCCCTCGGCTGGTCTGTGCTCCAGGAAGCCGCCCTTGTCTGGTTGGACTCATGTCAGTGTACACCACATGCAGGCAGCACCTCGCCCTGTTTCATGATCTCATAGCCTGCCTGCTGCATGGGGTATAGGGGACAACCCTCCAGCAGCTCAACAGGGCCTGTGCAGCTGGGCTAGCAGCTCCCCAGGGCACAGTGGGCAGGTTGCTCGCCTGGTACATTGGACTGGAACAATCTGGCAACGGAGAGGACTTGTGCCTGGCCTCAGTGCTTCCTAGCCACCACCCTCAGTTCAAATGACACCAAGCTAGGAAAGCCCCATGGGAAGGCCCTTGCTCCACACCCTCACTCTCAGGGGGCTGGCCTCTTAAGCAAAGCGAATCCAACAGCCCTCATGACTCAACCGGTGCAGCCAGCAGCAGCCCGTTGCTCAGGACTGTACCGAGGGCAGAGAAGGGAGAAGCTCTACCCAGGGCTGGAATAAACTGCACCCCACAGTGAGGTGCAGTGGGAGCTTGTCAGCAGGACGGGACAGGGGCACGGAGTTCTGACAACCAGGAGTCCCGAGAGGGGCCAGGTAGCAAGGATCTATTTGTGCCAGGTGAGGAGCCCCTGGTAGAATGAGGTGCAGAAAAGGGAGGAAGAACTGACAAGTCCTTTCACCCAATGGGCCGCAGCGCACTGGTGGCCCAGGCCATGCCAGGGGCTGGTGCTGCGCTTAGAGAATCCATTCGCAGAGCTGCTGGAGCAGGGGTGGGCAGCCCCAGCGCCCCTCAGCCAAGCTCCGACAGACTCAGATCTTTCACCATGCCACCCTCTCCCTCCCATCTGCTGCCAGCTTCCTGCTACAGAGAAGCCTGTGCGCTCCAGCCAGGGCCTTGCCCCAGCTCAGCTGTTGCTCCCTGGGCTGGGGGTGGCAGGTGGGTGCAGCCCCCGTGCCTCACTGGAAACTCTGCTGCTCAGGGCAATGGCTGCCCTGTCCTCTCTTGCTGTGGCACAGGGCGCCAGTGAGACCAGTGCACAGTGCGAGGCACAGGCCAGGGCTGAAGCATCATCGAATCACTGTGTGCCTCAGTGTCCCCCTCTGTGCAACAGGGAATCTGGACACTCCCTGACCCCTCCACTTCCTGGAGTAGGGACGATTCATTCCCCAGGCCCTGAGACAAGCTGGTCAGAGAGGAACCTCTGGGGGGTGGGGCTAGTGAGAGAGGGGCCAGCCAGGCCCAGCCTGTGTCCGGGGGGGGGGGGGGCGGCGGCGCTGTTCAGAACCAGAGCGAAGCACCAGCTCAAGCGCAAAGGCAGAAATGCCCCTGGGGAGCGGCTCAGGCAGGGGAGCGCTGCTGCGAGCTGCAGAAATGAATGGGCCATCACCTCCAGAGCAGGGCTCTTTATTACAGCCACCGTACTCCCAGCAGCAGGGGTGAGCTGGGGAGCCCCCCGTGGGTTCAGGGCTGAGCCCCTCTGCCCCCCATTCCTGCCAACGAGATCCTGCTCTGGGCAGATCCCAGAGCCCCCTCCTGCCAGGGACTCTGTGCCATCAGCCCTGGTCTGGCCTGCAAAGGGCCCGGAAGTCAGTGCGGAAGGGAGGAGGGTAAAGTGGGGAGGTGCCATGAAGCAGGAGTCACCCGCTCTGGCTCTGTAACCCTTCCAGCACAGAGCGCAGAATGGCCGCCGCGGCAATGGCCCCTGGGTCCGGCAGCTCCAGGCGGGCCGAGCTGATGTAACTGGCCCTGCCAGCACCTGCTTCCATGTTCTTTGTGGATTCAGCCGCAGCCTCTGCGCTCTGCCGAGAGAGAACAGGAGGGAGCTGGTAATGGATGAGAGTGGCCTGGACCCAGCCTCTGCCCCCCCCCCGCCCCCGGGGAGACCTGGAACGCAACCAGATCGGCTTCCCTCCGCAACTCGCCCGATACCGCCTCAGTCCTGCCCCTCCCCAGGGCTCTGCCGCTGTCCCTCAGCCCACACATGGCCAGGTGTCTCCAGCCATGGCAGCCCCACAGCACACCGGGCCTGGCTGGTTCTCTCAGAACCACCCCCTCCTTTCCTGCAGCTTTCACGGTGAGCTGCCCCAGTGCCAGCCTGCCCCACTTTGCTCATGAGACCGCTAGGGCCACAGCCCCACATTCACCTCCCCTCATGCAGCTTGGGAATCTGTTCAGGGGCCTGCATGGCTGCAAGCTCCGCCCCTTTACTAGCCCCTCCCCTGTCCCCCAAAGGGGCAGGGCTTGGTGGGAAGCGAGCACTCGTACCTGGACTGCCTTATCCAGCACGGTCAGCACGTTGGCCTCCGGGGCCCGCAGGGCGTGCAGCTCCTTAGCAGCAGCACAGAGGGAATCCAGCTGCCCAAGACACAAGGGGGAGGAGTGGTCAGGGCAGGGCAGGCCCAGAGATCCCCAGTAGCACGGTGATGGGCATGGCCAGAGCTTTGCCGGGTTTCCCTTGTACCATGTGCCCAAGGGGCAGGGCAGCTGCTTGTCACTCACCATGGTCCTGTCCCCAGGCGCAGCTCCCCCGTACCTGGCACAGAAAGCAAAGGGGTCAGCACGGAGCAGTGCCACTGCGGAGGGGTTAAGGGTCGCTAGCGGGGGTGGGAATGCCCCATCAAGGGCCTGCTGCCCTTCCCCCATCAGGCCAGGCACTGCTGCCATGTCCCTCCAAGACCCACGTGAGCCTCCCTCTTGCTTTGCAGGCTCTACTCACTGCTGCATGGCTTCAATGCCGGCATCCATGGCAGCAGCCCAGGCCGCGGGGTCGCTACTTCTCTGCAGGGGCTGCGCAGCCGCCGTCAGGAACAGCCCATACAGCTACAAGGGAAACGCCAGGCTGCTCAGCAGCAGTGCCACCCTGACGCAGGGTGAGGGGCCCTGAGATGGCAGGGCCCATACACCTTCTCCCCCCGGTGTGAGGAAATACCACCCCCCGCAGAGCGATGGGACATGCCCCACAGAATCCATACACCCCCCTGCTGGGCTCGCATCTCCTCCCCCCTCTAGCCTCACGCCAGGGGGCCAGGCTCAAATATCCCCACATCCCCATCAGCGGCACTCACCGCTCCCGAGGACCCTCCCATCTTCTCCAGTAGCAGCCTGGCCAGGGTGGAGAGGATCCGGGACGGCTGGGCAGGCAGGGGCGTGGAGTTCAACCACTCCTGTATGGCTGGAGACACGTGGCAGCATGGGTGAGAGGCAGAAGGGCTGGGCTCGAGGGGCAGCGCCCTCAAACCCGCCCCCCCACCCCGAGGGAGAGCGAGGGCTGAAGGGCACCAGGCAGAGCTCACAGGGTGCAGGACGGATCCTACGATCCAAAGTCTGCAGGGGAGCCAAGCCAGGAATCCTGTTCTCTAGGGACTCGGGGAGCCAGACATGGACTCCCATGCCTTGTGGGGACTGGAGCCAGCCTAGGATGCTGTGCCGGTGGGGCCCCATGCCTCCAGGGGGTGTGCCAGAGGGAAGGAAGCCCTACGTCCCAGGGGTAATGGAGCTGGTTCCTGGAAGTGACTTGAGTCTTGGTGAGCAGACAGAGTGCTTGGGGGGGAGGGAGGGCGCATAAGCACGGTCAGACTGGGTCAAACCAAAGGTCCATGGAGCCCAGTGTCCTGTCTTCTGACACAGGCCAGTGCCAGATGCCCCAGAGGGAATGAATAGAACAGGGAACCATCAAGTGATCTCTCCCGTTGCTCATTCCCAGCCCGACAGGCGAGGGACACCATTCCTGCCCATCTGACTAACAGCCATTGATGGACCTAACCGCCATGAATTTATCTAGCTCTTTTCTGAACCCTGTTAAACGTCCTGGTCTTCACAACATCCTCTGGCAAGGAGTTCCACAAGTTGACTACGTGCCCCGTGAAACAATATTTCCTTTTTTTGTTAGTTTTAAACCTGCTGCCTATTAATTTGTTGACCCCCAGTTCTTGTGTTATGGGGGCAAGTAAATAACTGTTCCTTATTCACATTCTCCACACCAGTCATGATTTTATAGACCTCTCTCATATCCCCCCTTAATCTCCTCTTTTCCAAGCTGAAAAGTCCCAGTCTCAGGGTGCCAGAGTCCCAGGCTGCCCAGTCCCCATAGGGCCAGGTTCCCGTGGCTGGGGGCACTAAGGGGTGGCAAGGAAGCAGACGGAGATGCCTCTCCCCAAGGGGGCTGGATCACAGAGGTGCTCCCCATCCCTCCCTGAACCCACCAGCTCCTCTGTCCTCCACAGAGCCACGAGGGGAAGGCTGCCACCCCCCAGAAGCCAGGGATCCCTGTGTCTGTTGTGAGCTCCAGCCCAGAAGAGCTCCTATGGATTGAGAGATAGTTGCTGGGTCCCAGCACTAACCCCTGGCAGCCCGGGCATGGGTGCTGCCGCAGTCGCCGTCGCCCGCCGCGCGGTCCAGTTCGTTGAGCTCCTCCTGCAGGCCCAGCAGAGTACTGCACACCCGCTCCAGAACCAGCCGCCCCCTCTTGGAGGCTGGCGCTGAGGGAGGGAGGGAGGCAGGCAGGGTGCTGGTTAGATGGGGGAAGGGGAGTGCCTGGCTTGACATGCAGGATTGAATTGTCACACTCACAACTGTGTCCCTTGCATGCTCACTGCCTGGGCACTAGATCCGGTGAGGTGCATGCCCACGCCTGTGTGTTCCACTCGGTCTCGCCCCCCTTCCCCCCAAGCCCTCCATTTCGGCCCTCTGCCCTGGCACTGCACACTACAGATGTCAGCACAGCCCCCTGCTCTCCCCAGCCAGGCAGAATGGAACCAACAGCATCCTGTCCTGCAGTGGAGGAAACTGAGGCACGGGGGAGGGGACCTGAATTCCCTTGATCACAGAGCGTCAGCAGCTCAGACGGGAACACCTGCCACCTTGCTCTAACCAATAGACCTCACTCCTCTCTCCTGCTAGACCCAACTCCCCTCCCCTCTTGCTGAATAGAGAACTTGAGCCCAGATGGCCAGCCCTTCCTCCCTGCAGCAGCAATCCCAGGGCTGCTCCATCTCTCTGGCCCGCCAGCCACCTCACTGTTGCGCCTACCCTGCCCACAGCAGGTGAGGTGATAGCAGGGCCTCGGCTGGAGCCCCCAGAGCCTTGTCCGGTCAGAGCCAGGAACAGGGGTCACCCTCCATACCTCCATCTGGGACAGGCTCCTCTGCCTTGGGTCCCTCCTCAGGCGCTGCCCGAACTCTGTCCCGGCCAGTCACGGGCGCTCGGGCTAGGTTGGGCCAGGCCACAGCTGTGGTGTCAGCATCTAGGGCGCAGCAAGACAGCCAAGTCAGGCCCAAACCCAGTCCCTCAGAGGGCCTGGTTCCCAGCCACTGGGAGGGCTGAGGGATTAGCGCAAGGTTGGTCAGGGAACACAGGGCCCTCTTTACCCATCACAGCCCTTGCAGTACTGGGCCCAGCCCCGGCTCATGGCCCAGCCCCAGGAGATGCCACCACTATAGGTGCTGAGAACTGGGCCTCAGAGCTTCCCTGCCTGAGTGTGCCAGAAGTGGACCCGCTGCTGGCAGCCCCTGGCATCCCAAGGGCTCCACTTCTCCTCCATCCTGCCCATGGGGGAAAGATGGCCCTGGATGAGGAGCAAAGGGTCCATCGGCCCGTTTTATCCCCAGCCCTGATGCCAAGAGGGAAAGCCTCAACTCCCGCACAGCGAAGTCTCTCACCCCCATTCTGCGGAACCCCCAGCCCGATGCCAGGGGGAATCAACGCCCCGGGGCCTCACCGATCAGTCGCAACAGCGCGTCATCTGCCAGAAGGAGGGTGAGGGAGACACCAGACATTTCCAGAGCCGTCATGAAGGTGCCGACCAGCGCTCGGGCGATGCGAATGCCTCGGTCCTCTGCAGCAAGAGGGCAGGGAAACCGTGAGGAGTGGGATGGGAACCAGAGCTTGGGAGTGCAGGGGGAGTCTGGGGAGAGACTGCAGGCTGGTGGAGGAGAGGAAGGGAAGCTGTCCCTCCTCCCCACAGCGGGAAGGCAAAGGGGAGCAGCATGCAGGGAGTTCAGGGGGTGAGGAGTGAAAGATGAACGTCCTTGAGGGATGATCCAACCCTAGAAATCCAGGGCAGAGACAGCTTGGGGGGCAGTGGTGAGGGGCCCTAGGGCACATACCTGGGGAGCATTATACACACAGCCCAGGCACAGCCTCTACCTGTGAGGAAGAGATGCGAGTCCCCTGCACACCCTCCCATCGGAGCCCTGCCTCATGCCTGTCCCCACTCTCCAGCTCTGGCTCTCACCAAGGCAGCGCACAGCCGCACCAGCCACCACGCCCAGCTCCAGGAAGGACAGGCCACCCAGGTTGTTCACCACCAGCACCACAGAGGCCCCTAGAAGGCAGAGGAGAGTGGGGGTGAGCCCTGCCCTGCCCAGGGGCAGCCAGGTCAGGGACAGGGGGTCACTCACCGGGCTCCAGGGCCACGCGCGAGGCATTGGAAGAGCTGCTCATGTGATCGAGCATTGTCTTGACGATTTCGTCCGCCAGTGCCATCTGTGGGGAAGGGGAGGAGATGGGTGAGAATGGGGCAGCCACAGGCTTGAGGGCAGGTGTGGGGGGAGCCAGCCTACCTTCATCCTGCGCACGCCTGCCTCACCGTGAATCCCTGTGGAGACAGGAATTGGCACTGATAAAAGGCCTCCAGCTGTCCCTCACCCGCCCTGCCAGCACCTGATCCCAAGCCAGAAATAGGGCCTGGGCCACAGGCAGTCAGAGCAGTGACCAATAGCAGCTGCCTGGCCATGCCGATAAACCCCCTCCGGGCGCTGCAGTGCAACCCAGCCCATAAACCCCCTCCGGGCGCTGCAGTGCAACCCAGCCCATAAACCCCCTCCGGGCGCTGCAGTGCAACCCAGCCCATAAACCCCCTCCGGGCGCTGCAGTGCAACCCAGCCCATAAACCCCCTCCGGGCGCTGCAGTGCAACCCAGCCCATAAACCCCCTCCGGGCGCTGCAGTGCAACCCAGCCCATAAACCCCCTCCGGGCGCTGCAGTGCAACCCAGCCCATAAACCCCCTCCGGGCGCTGCAGTGCAACCCAGCCCATAAACCCCCTCCGGGCGCTGCAGTGCAACCCAGCCCATAAACCCCCTCCGGGCGCTGCAGTGCAACCCAGCCCATAAACCCCCTCTGGGCGCTGCAGTGCAACCCAGCCCATAAACCCCCTCTGGGCGCTGCAGTGCAACCCAGCCCATAAACCCCCCCCCCCTGCCCGGGTGCTGCAGCTGCCCGGCCTGTACCCTAAACAGCGGATTCTTGGGCCTCATTGATAATGAGCATTTCAGTCCCATGGGCACCTCGGCTCTGTAGATGATGGGTACCTGGATCCCCTTTGGAGACCCAGCAGCCAGTTCCCACCCCCAGATAGACAGCCGTGGGCTGATGGGAGACAAGACAAGGGATGTGTGCCAAACTCAGTCAGAGGCAAGGCAACAGGCAGGCAGGCAGGCAGGCAGGCAGGCAGGCAGAGGGAATTCCTCACCCAGGCCCAGCTCCAGCTCATCCTGAGCCAGCTGAAAGGTAGGTCCAGAGCCAGGGACGCTGCAGGGCAAGAGGCTCACGCCCAAGGTACCTGCATGAAGAGGGAACAAAAGGAGCCACGGATAGGAGCATGACCTTTGCCATGGATAGGAGCATGACCAGGACAGGCACACGGATGCCAAGCCAGAGGCAGCTTGTTCTTAGGCAGAATTCTGGTCTCTAGGCTGTAATCAGCACCGTGCCCTCTGGAGGGAGGAAGGGTGAGGTTACTGGCTGGAGCGGTGCAGGAGCAGGTGCCAGGTCTAAAATAAAATCTTGGGACAGGGCACCATCTATGTTGGGACTTGAGAGCAGGATCTCCTGGCTGAGACATCCCCAGGGGGAGTCCACTATTGCTGTGGGGCCACATGTCCCTCCCAGACCTCTCCTTCGCCCACTGACAGCCTCTGGGCACTATGGTGCCCACCCCAGCCATGCCAAGGGTCCCTGCGTGCTCACCCATGGCTTTTGAAACATCTGTCACCTTGCGAACAATCTCCTCCAGACTCGCTCCTGCCTCTGACAGTGCCCCAGCCACCTGCAGGAGAAAGGTTGTGTAAGTGCCAGCTCAGGACGCTGTTCCTCCCTGTTGTCTTCTGGCTGGCATCGGTGCAGGACTGCAGACCGGCTAAAGCCCAACAGGTAGCAAGGCATCCGAGTACTTCAAGTTTCTACCGTAGTACCCAGGGGCCCTCATCCTTCCAGACCCGCCATGCTGGGCACCACATGTCCCCTGTGAGTGAGATGAGGGGATCATAAAATACTAGAATTCTAGAACTGGAAGGATCATCAAGTCCAGCCCTGCCTTCAAGGCAGGACTTGGCATCATCTAGATCATCCCTGATAGGTGTCTGTCTAACCTGCTCTTAAATATCTCCAATGATGGAGACTCCACAACCTCCAAAGGCAATTTATTCCAGTATTTAATCACCCTAACAGGTAGCAAGTTTAGAGAGTAGGATGCCAACAGACACAGCCTGGTAGCTACAGCACTGGGCTGGGACCCAGTTCTATATCTGCCTCTGCCATCGACTGCCGGGAGAATCACTTCAACTCTCTAGGACTCACGTGCCATCCACAAAAAGGGGCCATTTCTTTGGCCTGGCCTATTTCCACCAGACTGTCTCTCGCCTGAGGAACATCTGGTACAACGAGGCCCTGAACTTCAAGTCACCACAGCACTGTCTGTTTAGGGGTGTTTCACAAAGCTAATAATCACAGAGAACCATTCCCTTGCAACTTAAAGCAACATACTCACTCTGCAGACAGCTCTGTGCCTGGATTCAAACCCTCCCCAGAACCTGCTTTGCAACCCAAACATTACAGTTTCTGGCTGGTCCCAAAGCCCCTGCTGGACACTGACTAGATTGGGGTGGGCAAGAGTTAGTCAACGGGCTGGATCTGGCTTCCAGCGAAGCCTCCTTCCTCCCCCTTGCTGGAGCAGAGCTACTTGGAGCAGCCAGCCCAGCAGACAGACATAGAGCCTGTCTCAGGTACCTGCTGGGCTGCTGGCTGGGAGCCACCTAAATAAGCACCTCCCAGCCACAGCCTATCTCCCTGCAACTACCTGTCCCAGGTCACCAGCCCCTCTTGCCCCAGGCCACCCCCCCAACCCTTCTGTATCCCCTCTTCCCACCTCCTCCAGGCCATAACTCCCTCCCAGATCCTGCACCCCCTCCTGCACCCCTCCCCCAGGCCAGAATCCTCTCCTGTACCCATACCCCTTCCTGGACCCTGCACGCCAATCCCTTGCTCCACATCACAGCCCCTTCCTTCACCCAAACTCTGTCACAGACCCCACGCCCCCTCCTATACCCCTGTGCTCTATCCTAAGCTCCCTTCTGCACCCACCTGCCGTCCCAGACCCTGTGTCCCCTCCACAGAAGTGCAGCCCTTGACCACTTACCAAAATCTTGGCGTAGACCCCCCCCATTAAAATTATTACCCACCCCTGGAGTAGATGCACAAGTGGAAATGACCAGGCTGACTGTCCTGGGACAGCAGAGATGGGGTTGGTTCCAGCCCCACCAGCTCCAGGGGTGCAGAGACACAGGCCTGTCTCTCTGACTGACAACACGGCTGTGTCTTTAACCCCTGAGGCTTCATCCCCAGCTGGCAGAGTCACTGGGGCCCTTGATGTGGACAGCCAAATCCCCTGGACAGGCACCACTGATCAGCCCCCTTCAGACTATCCAGGACATTTGACCCTAGCAGGCAGAACTGGACCCGAGGCTGCTGGGAAAGTAACTGAGGGCCGGTGGCTTTGATCTGCAGTGGGCCCTGCTGTGAGTGGCCACTGGGGACCGATCTGCTCGGTGTTTATGAGCACTGTGCCACAGCCTCTGGCACAGTAAGTAGGCTGCCCATCCCACCCACCTTGTGTATGAGCACGGTGCCACACAGCCCTCTTCTCCCCGTCTTCTTCTGTGTGGTGAAAGCGCTGTCGTCGCCTACCACCACCATCTGCACTTTGGCCCCCTCTGCCCGCGCCTGCTCCAGGGCCAGCCCGAAGTTCAGCCGGTCCCCCGTGTAGTTCTTCACAATCAGCAGGGTCCCAGCTAAGGGAGACAGCAGGAAATGAGGGGCCCTAGTTGCTCCCCACCACCCTTGGGTAGGTGAGACCCTTCCACCTGGCACCACGCTGCTGTACCTGAGCCAGCCTGTGTCACCGCCCGGATCGCTGCCAGTATGCTGCCCACTGCAGGGGAGGTGAAGACAGCACCAGCCACCACTCCAGTGAGCATCCCCTTCCCGATGTACCCTAGGAAGGGGGGCAGATAGAAAGTTAGGGGTCCTGATGGGAGAACCTCACTCCCAGCATGCACTGCTCTCACAATGCTCTCCCTCTTTAGCAATGGGATTCTCCACCAGCGCAAACCCTGGTGCGCCTCAGGCAGGACCCTTCCCCAGACTCCCAGCCACCCCTCCAGCCTGCCCCAGCTCCCTGCTCCTGGCACCACAAACCTGCATGTGCGGGCTCATGTCCTGACCCTCCTCCAGACAGCAGTGCCACCCGGCCCCGAACGTTCTCCAGGTCGGATCGCAGTGCCACCCGGTGCCCCTGAAGGAGCTGGATGTCCGGATTACAGGCCACCAGCCCAGCCAGTGCATCGTCCGCACAACCTGGCACAGAGTTCACCAGCTTCTTGGAGACCTGGGAGGCAGTGACAGAAGAGAGTGATGCAGCTCCTGACTGCACTGCGGCTGGGAAGGGGTTGAAGTAGGTGGGTGTTACCTGGGTAGCTGAGCTACCGGAGGCAGATGTGCTTTGATGACACAATGGCAGGGATTCAAACACTGCTGTTGGGAGGACTGGGTGGCTCGGGTAGGGAGGGGGGCAGGAATGGAACACTGTTTCCCTTCAAGGGGGTGCTGGTTCCCATCTGACCCCAGGGTGGTGAGACTGGCTGGCTCAGGGGGCTGAGGAATGGGACGTGGTGCCTTTCCCTTGACAGACACTGGAGTTCCCTGTTACAGGGGAAGCAGTCATGGTTCCCTAAAAGTCCCTATTCCAGCACCACCCCCATCTCTCATTGCCCTATGCTGACACGCCCCTCCCCACGCAACACAGAGTCTCCCCAGTGGATCCCAGCTCTGCTAGGGGAGCTGGGAGGTAAGGACTGGCCCCCAGCCAGCCAGTCTGTGCTCTCGTGGCCCCAGTGTGGCATGGCTGTGCAGCTGCCAGTGAGGGAGCAAACTCCGAGGTCCTTGTGAGGCGTTTACTCAAGTAAATCTCCCAGTGACCTAGAGACCTTAGGAACAGGGCCTGGGAACCAGGCCTTAGGAACCAGTCAAATGCAACCAGGGCAACAGTTGCCCTCGGAGCCTGATAGTAGCAGGGTGCCAGGATACCTCATGCTGCTGGAGGGGCAGATGGACAAGCCAGGCCATGCAGGGCAGAGGATTTACTTCCTCACTGCAGTATAAGTGGGGCCCTACTATAGCCCTCCATTCCACCCCACCCCCAAGCTCCCACTGTGCCCCCCCAAACCTCCTTCAAGGCCAGGACTCACCTGCATGGAGGCAGGATTGAAGTACCCCTGTTAGCAGAGTGGATCCGATCAGGAAGAGGGGGCCTGATTTCTTCCAGCAGAGCTGTCAGCACCTGGGCATGGGGTCAGACAGGGAGATGAAAGTCTGGGGAGGAGCACGTCTGTCTCGTGGCTGGAGAGGAAGGGTGTAGGATTCTGGACAGACAGCAAAGCAGCCCTGTGAGACCGAGAACACCCTGAATCCTGCCTCTGTGGCCATGGACTTCAACCTGAGTCTAAACTCCACCTGGCACCACGAAGGGGATGTTGCGGAGCAGGAGGGAAGGGTGATCTTAGGGACACCCCCCCCCCCTTGCCCTGCTCTGTGCACCAGGGAGGCAGCCGTTCCTTTGCTGCTGGCCAAGCCTCCAGCCAAGCAACATGGGCAGCCGCTCCCCAGACTGGAGGGGCCACGGGAGAGGCTGGCAGAGGGGAGCGTAAAAGGCCATAGCGGCAGGCAGACCAGGGCGGGCAGTGTGGGCACGGCCGCTTCCAGCAGGCAATGCACCACAGAGGGGCACAGCAGGGGGGCTGAACGAGGGACCGGTGCAATGCACTAAGGGAGCCAGGGCATGGGCACAGAGAGCCAGGACAGGGTGCCCCTTGCAAAGGGGTGATGGGGCAGCAAGGGGGCAGTGCCAGGCACTGGGGGGGGGAGGGGACAGAGCAAGGGGGCGGAGCCAAGAACTAGGAAGGGAACAGAGCAGGGGGGCGGAGCCAGGCACTTTGGGGGAAGGGACAGAGCAGGGTGCCCCTTGCAGAGGGGTGATGGGGCAGCAAGGGGGCGGTGCCAGGCACTGTGGGGGAGGGGACAGAGCAGGGGGGGCGGAGCCAGGCACTGTGGGGGAGGGGACAGAGCAGGGGGGGGGGGGGCGGTGCCAGGCACTGTGGGGGAGGGGACAGAGCAGGGGGGCGGAGCAAGGCACTGTGGGGGAGGGGACAGAGCAGGGGGGGCGGGGCCAGGCACTGTGGGGGAGGGGACAGAGCAGGGGGCGGAGCCAGGCACTGGGGGGGAGGGGACAGAGCAGGGGGCGGAGCCAGGTACGGGAGCGGAGCACGGTGCCCCTCCCAGCGACTTTGCAGCGCCCGCTCTCACCCGCCCGCCGACTCTTCTGCTCCCAGCGAGGCCGCCGAGCAGCGCAGAGCGGCCTCTAGGCGCCGGGTCTCTTCTTTTATCTGCGCGCGCGCGCTTCCTGAGTCCCTCCGCCGCCGCCGCGCCTGCGCACGCGCGGGTCCTCCCAGCGCCGTCCCGTGGTGCCCCGCGCGGCGGCGGCGCTCTGGCTGCTGCGGGAGGCGGCGGTGAGGGCTGCGCGGGCCCTGCTCTCTGTGTCTCTCCGGCCGCCCCTCCCCCACCATGTCCTACAACTATGTGGTGACGGCGCAGAAGCCAACGGCCGTGAACGGCTGCGTCACCGGTACCGGCCGCGCGCGCGCGCGCGGGGAGAGGGGGGGAACCCTGGGAGGTGCGGGGGCTGAGCGGGGCCGGGTCGGGGGGGCACGAGGCGGAGCAGACCCCAGCGGGGGGGGGCATTGCCGAGTCCTGCTCTCGCCTGAGGGAGGCGCGAGGTGCTGGGCGGGTCGGTGGGGCCAGAGGGAGCTGGGACACGGGGGGGTCCGGGGGGGGGGTCGGTGTGTGGGAGGGCGGGGGGAGCAGGGTTCTGGGGGTGCCAGTGAACGGAGCGATCAGGGCGCGGGGGAGAAAGCGGGGGGGGGGGGACGCGCAGGGTGCAGGGGGTGAGCAGGCTGCTTTCTCTCGCAGGACACTTCACTTCCGCCGAGGACCTGAACCTGCTGATAGCGAAGAACACCCGCCTTGAGATCTATGTGGTCACGCCGGAGGGGCTGCGGCCCGTCAAGGAGGTGGGCATGTATGGCAAGATCGCCGTCATGGAGCTCTTCCACCCAAAGGTGAGCGTGGTGCCTGTTACGATGTCATTGCTTAAACAGCCCCCCACCCACAGCGCCGTGCCGTTGGCCTGGCTAGCCTGGTGTGGCCCGCGGCACAGCAGGGGGTTGCTCAGATCAGGTGCGCCAGGTTGTGGGTGGGGGCCAGCTCCATGGCTCTGGCTGGGCCCACTGAGTTTGGGGGGAGGGGTGGCGGCACCGCGGCTCCATCTGGGCCCACTGTGCCATGGAGGGCCCGGCTGGACTGGAGCAGTCCTGGACCCACTGTGCCATGGTGGGCCCGGCTGGACTGGAGCAGTCCTGGACCCACTGTGCCATGGTGGGCCTGGCTGGACTGGAGCAGTCCTGGGCCCACTGTGCCATGGAGGGCCCGGCTGGACTGGAGCAGTCCTGGGCCCACTGTGTCATGGTGGGCCTGGCTGGAATGGAGCAGTCCCCTGCCCACATCAGGCAAGGGGCTGGTTCAGCCCAACTGGGCTGCCAGTTAACCAGTTACATTCCTAGTATGGAAAGTATGTTGATGTTCCCTTTTTCTAGGGGGAGAACAAGGATCTGCTGTTCATCTTGACAGCCAAGTACAATGCCTGTATCCTTGAGTACAAGCAAAGTGGTGAGAGCATTGATATCATCACCCGTGCCCATGGCAACGTGCAGGTAAGTTGGGTGGGCAGTGCAGTCCAGTTACCATATATCAAGTACCCTGGATAGCTGATGGATTCTCTTCATGATTGCTGGTTTTGTTTTTCTGTTGACATAGACAAATTATAATTACAAGTGTCAGCCCTTGTGGAGCTTGTAACTACAGTCCTGATCCTGCAGCTGACTCTGTGTCTGATTACTTACACTAGTATTCAGCGAAAACCCTCACCAGCTGTCAAGTCAAAGTAGCTTTCATCTGATTTCAAATGTTGAGATATAATTGACAACTGTGAGGTAGTGGATTGAGCACAGGCCTGGATGTCAGGAGATTTAGTCTGCCAGTAAGTTGCTGAGTGTTTCCTTGGGCAATATGCTTTTCTGTGCCACGGTTTTTCTACCTAATGTGCTAAAAGACCTACAGATAATATCTAGGTCTCTGACATCTTTAGATCTCAGTGTTTTAGAAAAGAAGTATCATTATTCTAATTTTAGTGATGGGGAAACTGAGGCAGGAGGCTGTGACATGACTTATGTGAGTCACCCAGGCAGAGGTGGGAATAGAACACAGGTCTTGTGTATCCCTGTTCAGTGCTCTATATATTAAGCCTTGCTGCCTTCCTAGGAGAGAAGCTGCAATGTGTTTTATGCTACAGGAAATTGAGATTCCAATTATTGAGGCTGGCTGTTTACCTTTGATGGATTTCATGGCTCGTTGGCAGAAAGGACATCCACTTCGAATACCAGGATATTTTTTGCTTACTTGAATAATATGCTAAAGCCTATTGAATGGATTGCAGGAAATCCATTCCCAGCTGTGGGATGTTGACCTTGTTTCTTGTTCTCTCTGAGTGTTCTGTTGGTTCTGTGTTTGGGTCTCTTTCTGATACTGGTTTCTTCTCTTTCAGGATCGCATTGGTCGGCCCTCTGAGACGGGTATAATTGGCATCATTGACCCAGAGTGTCGGATGATTGGACTGCGGCTCTATGATGGCCTCTTCAAGGTCATTCCTCTGGAGCGGGACAACAAGGAGTTAAAGGCCTTTAACATCCGCCTGGAGGAGCTGCAGGTCATCGATGTCAAGTTCCTCTATGGCTGCCAGGCTCCTACCATCTGCTTTGTTTACCAGGTATCCAAGGTGGCTTTCTTGGGTATCCACGAAAAGAGGGTATTGGAAATCATTGGGCAGGGCTGGTATGAATTGGAGCCCATGAATGTCCTTGTAAATGTCCATGTCATTTATGCTGTCCTGGAACCTCTGGTAAGTAGTATTGTGGTCTAGTGGTTAGAGCAAGAGACTGGAAGTCAGGATTGACTTTGTGACCTAGGCAAAACTGCCTCACTTCCTTTGTCTGTGCCACATGGCTATTAGCACTCCACAGGAGATTGAGGATTCCCTCTTTAGGAGCATTGAGGTTCTTGGATGATTGATGCTTTAGATTTGATCATTTCTCATTATTTCATTAGCAGAAAAGTCTTTCAGCATGCATTGGGGAAGTTGAGGAGAGCTCCTTTTGGGTTTATAGTCTCTTCCTATTTCTTTGCAGTTGCTGATGTTGGGCCCTGATCTGCTTCCTTCTCAGAGGTTGGGAGGAGTCAGTAAATCCTGTTCAGGGATATGCTAAGGCCACTTTTCATTTCTGTAGGGGTTTCAAGCCTGTCTTACTGTTAGGGTAGTCTCTCAAAGGGAACAATTCTGAGCACTGTTACATCTCCCCTCCTGGGCGCAGATTATGAAGGGCATCTGCTGTTGCGTACTGTGTACATATTTTGGCTACAGCAGCCTCCCTCAGTGATACTAACTCACAAAATTCACATCGCCGTGTATGGTGTCCAACACACTGGTATAGTGGCTACTGCTTCAGAACTGGTTGGACACCATGGATATAGGCAGGGCTTGACAAACCGTGACAAGAGCTACTCGCCAGCCCCGCACCTCGCATGAGCCAGTGAATGGGATGCATGGAGGGACCGGCTGAAATCTACTCGCCATGGGCGAGTAGAATCAGCGGTTTGTTGAGCCCTGGATATAGGTATTAGTGCAGTTCCTCAGGAAACTGAAGCACCCACACAAGGTTACTACTATAGGACGGTAGAACTCACATGCAACAAAATAAAGCAAATACAGTCCCCACTTCATCACACACTGGGCTGACTTGGAAAATTGGTGGAAGGACACAGAGTCCTTCATCTTTACCTTGCCTGATCAGATAGACGTGGACTGAAAATCGTTGCTTTCTAATGGCTTCTTGCTGGCCTGTGTAAAATGAGTTTGGCCTCAGTTTAGTTCTTAATGTCTAGATCATATACAAGTCATGAGCACAAGTAATAGTAATCTCATGTTTATCATGTACATTTCATGAGTCTATTCAAGTGCTTTACAAAGGAGGTTAGTAATATTATTTCAGTTTCACAGATGGTAAAACTGAGATACGCATGTGACATAGAATCCCTTTCTGAGGTTGGCTGTGTCTGAACTGGGAATGGAACCCATGCCTCCGGACTCCTGGTCCAGTGGTCTTTCAACTAGGGTGCCCTGTGCGGATGGATTTGTCTTGCTGGCAATCTGAGCAGAGAAACAAGGTCTGAACAGATGCGGGACCTTGAGCTCCCCTCTCATGTTTAACAATGATCTCTTCAGGGTGTGGAGAATATTGCTGTGCTGTTGCTTATGCATGTGCGATATTTTGGGTAGACACCTGCCAGATTCTTGATCTGGTGTGCTAATTATCAGTATATTAAAGAAATTTTGCCTGAAAGGGTAAGGGCTCTGAATTACTGGCAATATTAGAAACATGCTCTATTTTCTTTCTAATCAGAGCATAAATTCATGGACTTTAAAGCCAAAAGGTTCCATTCTGATCATCTAGTCCAGTGGTTTTCAAACTATAGGTCACAACCCAGTAGTGGGTTGTGGAATCTCAGGCATAGGGTCACCTTGCTGTAAGGATGATCAGGTGACCAGCAGGGGTCGTTAGGCAGGCTTCTTGCCCGGCCTGGTACTGTGGACCATGCTGCACCCTACAAGCGGCTAGCATCTGGTCCAGCCTCTAAACTGGGGAGGCCACAGGGCTCTGTGCTACTCCTGCCCTAAGCACTCGCCAATGGCAACTGGTGGGGGTGATGCCTGTGGGCGAGAGCAGCGCAGAACCACTTTTGCACCTCCTCTTAGGAGCCGGACCTGCTGCTGGCTGCTTCCATGGTACAAGGAAAGGCAGGAAGCCTGCCATAGCACTGCTGTGCTGCTGACCGGGAACCATTGGTGGTTAATTTGCAACCCCATGCCCCGGTCCCCTGCTCCAGCCATGAACCATGCCCCCCAAATCCAGTGCCCCTTCCTGTACCCCAAACCCGTTATCCTCAGCCCCACCCTAGAGCCTGCACTCCAGTCAAAAGATATGGTTATGTTGGGTCGCAGGCATCAACAATTTTCTTCAACTGGATTGCAAGAAAAAAAAATTGAAAACCATTTATGTAGTCTGATCTCCTTTGTAACATGGGCTGGAAAAACTCATCCAGTGATTCCTGCATTAAAGCTGTGTTACTCAGTTCTAGATGCAGAGATGAAAAAGATCTTGTTGCATTTCCGATTGAAATTACAGTAGAGCCCATCATTTTCCACCACATTTTGTCCATGTAAGCTCAGTAGTGCTGAACCCTTTGATCATGACATCTGCCTGTGATAGTTTTATTATACAGCTGGTCCCCGACTTACAAACGGGTTACGTACCAAACACCTGGCCGTAACTCAGTTTGTTCGTAAGTCGGGAATACATGCTTTTAAATACGGCTGCACTGTTCAGAAGTGCGGATGGTGCGTTCATAAGTTAAGAACCGGCTATATTGGGTTAACGGGAGGTTGGTCGTAAGTGCGAATGGTAGTAAATCGACACGTTCGTAACTCGGGGACGGGCTGTATTTGTGCTTACACATGCTATAGCAATGGGGTTTCTGTAACATTGCACACAGTTTGGGTTGTTTCATAGTATATTAGAACTGGAAGGGACCTTGAGAGATCATCAAGTCCAATCCCCTGTCCTCATGGCAGAACCAAGCATGCTCTATATCAGTGTTTCTCAACCTTTTTTAATAAAGTACCCCTTTAAAAAAAAAATAAGGATCCCCCAGTATCTACAGTTTTCAGACACACAAACATTTTTTCTACCATCACAACACATTTGTTTAAACAACTTAATTGTAGCTGGGTGGGCGATGAAATGTTTTGGTGTAAAAAGTACAAAAATAATAAAGTGCTGTAAAACTTAAAACAAAAATTCAATTTTCTCCAAATTTCAGTTGTGTTGACATACCCCACAGACTTTGCTCAAGTACCCCTAAGGGTATTCGTACCACTGGTTGAGAAACACTGGTCTATATCATCCCTGATAGATGTCCGTCTAACCTGCTCTTAAATATTTCCAGTGATGGAGATTCCACAACCTCCCTGGGCAACTTATTCCAGTGTTTAACCACCCTGACAGGAAGTTTTTTCTAATGTCTAACCTAAATCTCCTTTGCTGCAGTTTAAGCCCATTGCTTCTTGTCTTATCATCAGAGGCCAAGGAGAACAATTTTCCCTCCTCCTCCCTGTGACACCCTTTTAGATACCTGAAAACTGCTATCATGTCCCCTTTCAGTCTTCTCTTTTCCAAACTAAACAAGCCCAATGTCTTCAGCCTCATAGTTCATATTTTCTAGACCTTTAATCATTTTTAAAACAAGAAGTCCTGTGGCACCTTATAGATTAACAGATTTATTGGTGCATAAGCTTTCGTGGGCAAAGACGCACTTCGTCAGATGCGTTCATGCATCTGACGAAGTGGATCTTTGCTCACGAAAGCTTATGCGCCAATAAATCTGTTAATCTATAAGGTGCCGCAGGACTTCTCACTGTTTATACGGATTCAGACTAACACAGTTACCCCTCTGATACTTAATCATTTTTGTTGCTCTTCTCTGGACCTTCTCCAATTTTTCCACAACTTTCTTGAAATGTGATGCCCAGAACTGGACACAATACTCTAATTGAGGCCTAATCAGCACAGATAGAGCGGAAGAATGACTTCTCATGTTTTGCTCACAAAACTCTTGTTAATGCATCCCAGAATTGTTTGCTTTTTTTTGCAACAGTGTCACACTATTGAGTCATATTTAGTTTGTGGTCCACTATGACCCCTAGATTTCTTTCTGCCGTACTCCTTCCCAGACAGTTGCTTCCCGTTCTGTATGTGTGGAAACGGATTGTTCCTTCCTAAGTGGAGCACTTTGCATTTGTCCTTATTAAACTTCATCCTATTTACCTCAGACCATTTCTCCTATTTGTCCAGATCATTTTGAATTATGATCCTATTGTCCAAAGCAGTTATAACCCCTCCCAGCTTGGTATCATCTGCCAACTTAATAATTATACTCACTATGATATCATCTAAATCGTTGATGAAGACATTGAACAGAAGGGACCCCTGCGGAACCCCACTTGTTATACCCTTCCAGCATGACTCTGAACCATTAATAACTACTCTCTGAGAATGGTCATACAGCCAGTTATGTACACACTTTACAATAGCCCTATCTAGGTTGTATTTCCCGCGTTTATTAATAAGAAGGTCATGTGAGATCATATCAAATGCCTCACTAAAATGCCACCACTTCTCCCTTATCCATGTGACTTGTTATCTTATCAGAGAAAGCTATCGGATTGATTTGACATGATTTGTTCTTTACAGATCTGTGCTGGCTGTTTCCTATCACCTTATTTTCTTCCAGATGTACAAACATCTGCAGATGAATTCCTTAATTACTTGCTTCAATATCATTCCTGGCACAGGAGTTAAACTGACTGGTCTGTAGTTTCCTGGGTTGTTCTTATTTCCCTTTTCTAGTCTTCTGGAATCTCTCCTGACTTCCATGATATTTCAGTGATGATAGTTATAGGCTCAGATATCTCCTCTATCAGCTTATTCCAGGATGCATTTCAGCAGGCCCATGTGACTTGAAGACACACAACTTTTCTAAGTAATTTTTAACTTTTTTTTTTTTTTTACATTTTAACTTCTAAACCCTACCATTTCCACTAGCATTCACTATGTTAGGCATCACTATGTCATCAAACTTCTTGGTGAAGACTGAAACAAAGAAGTCATTAAGCACCTCTGCCATTTCCAAGTTTCCTCTTATTGTTTCTCCCTCGTCACTGAGAAATGGGCCTACCTTGCTTCTAATATATTTATAGAATGTCGTCTTGTTACTCTGTGTGTGTCTATCTAGATTGAGCTCGTTTTGTGCCTTTGCCTTTCTTTGGGACTTCCTTAAAGCTAATGGGTATACATAATGGTTTTTACATAGCACTCTGTAAAGTACCAGTTACCCCTGTGAGATAGAAAATCATTACCACATTGTGCTGATGGGGAAACCGAGGCAGAAACTAGCAATGTCTTGATCCAGGTCATAGTGTTCATGTAAGAACCTGGGCAAAAACTCAGAATTTCCAGGTTTGTACTGAAGCAGCAGAGACAAGGGGACTTTAGTTATTCATATAGTCAGTAGGCAAAACAGCTTTGTTTCCACAGATCTAAGAGTTGTAAACATTTCAAATTAAGAGTGAAGCTGTTAATACCCTACTTATAATAAACACTCTTGATATAAGAAGGGTTTGATTTGTGTCTGCCAGCAAAAATTTATGTTTTGATTTGTGTCTGCCAACAAAAACTTATGCAACATGGTAAATTTTAGCCTTGCAGCAGAATGAGAGATGTATTTTGTTGACTCATTATTTCTGACATAAAATATTTGGTTTGTTTTGGTTGCTGTCTCTCTATATTGTGTGCATGTAGGCAGGGGGAGGATTCTGAGTTTATTTTTCAAGTTAATTTTCTCTGAATCCATTAATCCTGATCAGAGAATTTGGCTAGAGCAGATATCAGTGCACGTTGTTAAATGTTGTGGGTTGTTTTTTTTTATTTTATGCCAAAGACTGATATCACGAATATGAATAAAATTCCATAGAAAAGCTGTTAGGAAAACATTCCAGTTGCAGGAACTCAAAATAAGTCCAGGAATGCCTGAGTTAAAATGCATTTTTATGCTGAAAAGGTACTGTTAAAACACTCAGATCTATTCCCCTTGTGTATTCCTTGTAATTGTTTCTAGCTTTATTGATTAATTTTACTGCTCTGATTAAAACTGGGTTACCAGCCCAACCAGAAGAGAATCCAGCTCATGCTCCTTGAGTTAGAGCATTGTCAATGGCATGATTTCAGTTCCAGCTGCATTCTTTGTTGACGTGTGAGCTGTTAGAGATTAACCGAGTAACCGATAAGACAATGCTTATTGGCTAATGTTATCAGTTAAACTCTTCCCGGCTCCTGGGGAGGTGGCTTCACTGTGGGCTCTGCAGTATGAAGCTTATTTATGCTTTATACTGCAGAACCTGCAGTGTGTGTAACCGCTGAGGATTACCTTATTAAAAGATTTTTAACATCCCTAGAAAACCCAGTTTAATGTCAACTTTCTAGAGCAGGCATTTAGTAAAAATGTTTTTACTTAGAAACTGTTGATTTGATCTGCAAATTGATGAGGCACCATACACATAATGCCTTTTGACCAAAAAAAAAAAAAATCATTTTCAGAATAGAACCGTGCTTGTAACCTTAACTGTGCCCATTTGGGCACCTGTACCATTACAATATGGTCTGTAGTTCCTGGATCCCATACAGTTTCTGAAATAATAGTGCTGTGTGGGTGTGTTGTAGCCTGGTAGTACAGAGTGCTGTTTTGTGTGTCAGACAAACATTAGTTCAGAAAGATCATTTTTGTGAAAAGTACTAGTAAACTGTGCTTACTACCGTTTATGATTATTCAACATACAGGCAGTCCCCGACTTACGCGGATCCGACTTATGTCGGATCCGCACTTACGAATGGGGCTTTCTCGCCCCGGAGCTCACAGGCAGCGGTCAGCCACCTCGACCTCCGGGGCGAGAAAAGCTGCTCCTGGTGCCCCTCGTCTTCTGGGGACCGTCTCCAGCAGACCAGGGGCACTGGGAGCAAAGCGGGTCTCGCGCCAGAGCAAAGCCTCAGAGGCGAGGCACCCCCCGCTGCCGCTTTGCTCCCTGTGTCCCTGGTCTGCTGGGGGGGGCGCAGCTAGTGTGCCCCCCCCCCAGCAGACCAGGCTTTGGTTGTGGACCCTGGGGCAGAGCAGCTGGGACGCTGCCGGTTGGTCCCGCAGCGCCGAGGAGCGGTGCTACTGGAGCAACCCAGCAGCACCCCAGCTGCTCTGCCCCAGACGTCCCCAAGTCAGCCGTTGCTGAAACTGACCAGCGCTGACTACAGGAAGCCCGAGGCACAGTTGCTCTGCCCCGGGCTTCCTGGAATCAGCTGCTGATCAGTTTCAGCAGCAGCTGAATCTGGACGCCAGTTCCGACTTACATACAGATTCAACTTAAGAACAAACCTACAGTCCCTATCTTGTACGTAACCCGGGGACTGCCTGTACTGCATAACCTTAAGTAATAGCAAGAGTTTGTGTAACCACCTAGTCAGGGCATGTTACATCACCCTCTCTGAGCCTGATCCACAGAGCATATGAGTGTTACAGCCCCAAGCTACAGGACATGGATGTCTGAGACAAGCTGTACAGATGTATGGGTTTAGCCAACATGCTATCATTCTAGCTTGCATGTTTGCAGCTTGGTTAGGTTGATAGTTAATTGCCTGGTTCCCTAAACTGTATCTCTGGTGTGGTAGAGTGATCAATGTAGTAAGTCAGGATTTACTGTCGTGGTGTCCTCAAAGGTCTCCTGCACCATGAGTGATGATAACCAGAAGGCTGAATGCGTGCGTGCTCAATCATGTGTGCCATGTTGATTTTTGCAATTAGTCAACCCAGCAGACTCTAAGAGAGCCCCCCCAAAGACCACAAATCAGATAAGGATCAAAGGCACCCGGCCAGGTTTATTGTTGTCAGTAGACTGTACCGAATCACTATGTATACGTAAAGACTGTTTCCCCAAGACACCACTTTATATACAGGTACAAACAAGTGACACATCGCTCCTGACATGTCAAGTTGACACCTTCTGACATCAGGTTACTACCCTCTGATGCTACCCCGAACCTCGTTCGATTAGAACATCTCTATCCATTATGCTGTCATTTTAGACTCTTTCTTGAACCTGGGTCTGTAACAGTGGGGAGTGTGGTATCAAAGTCTTTTTTAACAAGCTGGTGGTACCATCCTTTTGGGATGTGCTTTCAACTTATGACCAGTACCAATTACTGTTCTACACCTGGGCCTATTACCAATTAGTGTTTTGCGCACTCAGCCCTGTTCGTGCCAAGTTCTGTGAACAGGGGCCTGCCTCTTGCTCACAGCTTAGCTTTGGTTTTTATTAGCCAAGTTTTGTCCATTGTTAGCTAGGCCTCAGGCCTCAAACCAGGCCTCTGCTACATTGGCTTTTGTTTCAGGCTCTCATCTTACTAAATGTGGAAGGCTGCCCTGCTGGCTGAATAGGAGGTCAGAGTCCATGGGTAAACTGGATTAGTCAGAGAGTGGGTATGCTGAGACCACTGCTTTTTGTGCTGGTCAATATCACATTGTTACCATATGCTCTTCATTTGTTGTATCCACTTGTTGTGTCTCAAATTGTTATACTATAACTCTTTGGGACAGGAGCTGTGATTGTACAGCACCTAGCATAATAGCTCATCTGTGACTGAGGTCCCAAGCACTATGCAGTACCAATAGAGGGAGCTATCATAAATATCAATAGAGAAAAGGCAGTTTATTTAAAAAGACTGTCAGTAAAGAGAAGCTGTGGTAAATGGTGAAATGTAACAAGACAATCTATATTTTCATTGCTTTCTGGGCATGTTAACTAGTGCAGCTCTAGAAAGTACTGCACATGCAGCTAAGGTTGTAGAAAATTATGTTGTATTAGATAGAGTCTGATGATGTGATCAAGGCCTTGCTTAAGCATTTCCACTCTTGACAGTCCTGATATTGGTTGCAGAGGGTCAGACTTTACCCTCCCTATTGTTTTGCGGCTCCTAATCAGACAGTTATGGCCCTGCAGCCTCCTTATTATTGTGCAAGTGATCACGTTGTGTTTGTAATCGAAGACACATCTCTGTCTGCCTGCTGCAGTGATTTCTGTTGCTTCTCTTTCTGCAGGACCCTCAGGGTCGCCATGTCAAAACATATGAGGTGTCCCTACGAGAGAAGGAATTCAACAAAGGTCCCTGGAAACAGGAGAATGTAGAGGCTGAAGCGTCCATGGTAATTGCAGGTTGGTGGTTCTTTATAGAAGATTTTACATACCACACCTTACCTCAGCGGTGATGCTTCACCCTTGTTACAGGTACTGTCTAACGAAGCTGTCTGCATTCCCCCTTTCTGCAGTGCCCGAGCCCTTTGGAGGAGCCATCATCATTGGGCAAGAGTCCATCACCTACCACAATGGAGATAAATATTTGGCTATAGCCCCACCTATCATCAAGGTGAGAGAGTTTCTTTCTAGAATGCTGATCCCTAGAGCCATGGATCCAGCTGCTCCTGGCGCCTGGCTCCCTTGCACTTCAGATTCCATGTTGTGCTTAGGTCCTGCACATAGTAAGGTCTAAGGGCCAGCAGTAGTAAGGACTCCCCAGGCTGGGATTTTGTACTGCTCTCTCTATGGGATGGGACTCCTCTGCTCCCATGTGGTGGTGTAGGGATGTGGCCTTCAGGCGTAGGAATGGTACAGTGGTTGGTCCCTACCTTCAGGCACTTGAGGGGTGTGCCTGTGTTGAAGAAGCTGTGTGTCTGGTCCCTGTAGAGCTGCATATGGGTAGGGCTTCTCTCTGCTTTGAGTGCTTGGGCGGAATACAGTAAATCCCAAAGCCTGTTGGGGCTCATGGTCCCAGAGGACGGAATACATTAGCACAGATAGGTTTGGGCACTGGCTCAAGCCAAAGCAAAGGTGCAGCTGAATGAGACTCACAGTAAAGATAGGATATGTAACAGTGAAAGGTTTGGAGCTTGAATATAACCTTGGGTATGAGAGTGCGCTTGTTTTGGGAAGAGGGGAGGCCAGGTGGGGTGCCTGAGTCAGAGGCATGAGCCTAGTCAGAGAGGTATGAATCTTGGGTGCAAGTTGGAAGCATCAGCTGGATCACAAAGACAATGACAGGAATGTGGGTGTGTTAGGCTAAAAGGAAACCAGAGATACGATTGGAGGCAGAGATGGCAGTGAGCTAGAACAGGGCTGAGCAAAATACTGCTCGTAGGCTGGATCCGGCCTGCCAGACCTTCAGATTCAGCCCTGCAACCCAGTGGGACTCTCGGGCAGGCTGTTTGCCTGCCGCATTCCCCTTACACTGCTCAAAGCAGCTAGCTTGCAGGGACCATGTGTATTTGCGCCCCTGGGGAGGAGGGCTTCATGCACTGCCCCACCTCAGCACAATTTCACATCTTCCATTGGCTGGAAATTGGCCAATTGGAGCTGCCTGGGCTGTGTATGCAGTGCAGACAGCCTGCAAAGGGTCCGCACACAAGAAGTGCGTAGCGGGTAGAGATGCACATGGCCCATTAAGCCAGCCACTTTGAGCAGTGTGTGAGGGCCCTGCTGGGCTGATGGCCAGGATTCAGATAGGGTGAGCACCTCCCAGCCAGAGCCTGCACCTGCACACCCTTTCTGCCAACTCCCTGCTTTTGGTTACAACCTGTGACGGCGTGTCGGGGAGCTGCCCCTCCCTGCACCCCCATCCACAGCAAGATGTGACTCTCCACCAGCCAGTAGAGTAAAAATGGGTTTATTGCTTCTCCAAGATACAGCATAGGCTCAATGTAGGCATAGGAGAATAGGCCAACAGCCCTAGTTCCCTTGGGGGGAAGGGCTTCACAGGCCCCTGAACCCCCTTTACTGGTTTAGTCTGTTTCCTCCATGCTTTCCCATGCTCAGACTGCCCCTTCTCCAAACCACAGAACACTCATCCCCCCAGGTAGCCACACCCCTTCCTTTGTTCAAACTCCTTCCCCTGGCCAGGTGTGAAGTTGCTAGGTCATGGCCTACATGCCTCCCCTCAGGGATCACCCCCTCCCGCTGGGCAGTGCACACAGACATGCACAGTCTCTGCAGATAGCATAGGGCAGTATGGGTCACGCACAGCACAACACAGCAACCAGTGACGGCCAAACCAGACAGGACCCAGGGCCACAAGAGTGGGTAGCTCCCCACTACATCACACAACCCAAACTCCTGCACCTCTATCCCCGGTCACAACCCTGAGCTCGCTTGTACACCCAACCTCCATCCCAGACCCTGCACCTACTCCATTAATATCATAGGATGCGTGTGGCCCGTGGCCACTTACCACGTTCTTGGAATGCTTCCCTCCCCCCATCCTAATGTATTGCCCACCCCCTGGGCTAGAACATTGGGCTAGATCTCCAGGAAAGGGATACTGGCATCATGGCTGCTTGAGTGTCCTCTTCAGAGGTCCATGCTTTGGTGGGGGCTGCATTAATAGAAAAGTACCATGCTGCCTGTGAGTCTTGCCTTATGGGCCCTTAAAGTTTGCTTTTAAAAGGACTGTAGGAGCAGGCTATTGCATCCCAAACAGAATGTCTTGACCAAAAGCCAGGCAGCATCCATCGCTCAGAACACCACTTGCACAGAGACTTGAGAGAAAGCTGCTGTACAGTTCTGGGCCTGAAACAAGGGATGTGAATGTTTAACTGGTTAATTGGTAAGCCTCACCCTTAATGGGTGAGGCTTACAGTTAACTGGTTGGGGCTGGAGTAGTGCCCTGTGGGGCCCACCATGGGCAGGAGAGTTCCAGCCCAGCTGCAGCAGCCCTGGTCTGGGGTGGGAGGAGGGTGCTCCAGCCTCGCCCCCGTGGTTGCCCTGTGTAACTGGTCAAACAATATTTAATCAGTTGACTAATTAAAAGGGATTTTGCATCCCTCCCCAAACAGCATCATGACAGTTCATCCGCTGAAAGCGCTCAGTCAGCAGAATGGGGGCTTCTGAGGGGGTTGCTCGTGAGCTGAGAATGGGCCTAAGATGTTTCAGCTTGACCTGCAATTACTGAGACTGTTCTGCATAATTGATAATGGGGAAGTTCTACCACAGATGCACATACAGTTACTGGCACAGTACACTCAGACAAATCAAATCCCCTGCCACAAAGATCGGGGGAATTCACCAGCTCACACAGGATTGTACAGTTGGCTAGGTGTGTTGTGGCCATGCTCAAGCTGGCACATCTGGTATTGGGGGCTGCTGGGAGCAGGACACCAGGCTAGGGTGCCTGGTAACTCTACCCTCTTTCTCTGCCTGCAGCAAAGTACAATCGTGTGCCACAACCGCGTGGATCCCAACGGGTCCCGTTACCTCCTGGGGGATATGGAGGGCCGCCTCTTCATGCTGCTATTGGAGAAGGAGGAGCAGATGGACGGCACGGTCACCCTGAAGGACCTGCGTGTTGAGCTGCTTGGAGAGGTAGCGCTCTTCCCCCTCACTGCTGTGGTCTCTGCTTGGAAAGTTTGTGAGCTGCAAGCACAGCTGAGGGAGTCAAATGGAGGGAAGCAAGTCCCCAGTTAGACTGTGAAATGTTGGCATTTCATCCCTGCTATTTCACAGCTCTGAACCCCTTGAGGCATCAGGATTTGGAGAAGGGATAAAATGTATGTGCTTGCAAGCATGCCCGCCTTCAGGGAGTGCATTGGAGCTGGTGCTTCAGTCTGTCATTGCGGGGAGCAGAAACTCTTTGGTTGTTCTCGAAAAAGATTTTCTCTCAGGCTGTGGATCTCAATCTCTTTCCAGCGGCTTTCCCATAGAGTTGGAATTAGGGATTGGTGTTTGCAGGGTAAGGGGCCCTTCTCTTGCCTAGGGCTTTCCAGAAGGTTTGAATTGTGTGTCTGCCGCAACCATCTTTCTCTCTAACCTGCTGGCCCATCTGTCTCCTCATATAGACCTCCATCGCGGAGTGCCTGACTTACCTAGACAATGGTGTTGTCTTTGTCGGCTCTCGCCTTGGGGACTCCCAACTTGTGAAGGTGAGAAGCAGCCCTCTCCTGATCTAGTTCTAGCTGCAGCCACATTTGTTCACCTTTCCCTCCCTGTTGGATCCCAAAAGGCATGAATGGGTGGGATGAGAAAACCAGCGCTTTGCTTCATGCCCCCAAGTGTTCTGGGGCTTAGGCACAAAGTGTTAAGGGAGTTTAATACCTGCCAACAGTTTAATCCCTCTCCACCTGCTGCCTGCGTTAGTCAACACAGGGAGCAGCCCTTGGGAGCTAAGGACTTTGTGTTCACAGCTCAGCGTGGACAGCAATGAACAAGGCTCCTACGTAGTAGCCATGGAAACCTTCACCAACCTGGGCCCCATCGTGGACATGTGTGTGGTGGACCTAGAGAGACAGGGCCAAGGGCAGGTAATATTGTCTGTGCCTTCCCTGTGTTAGTGCTGAGTATATCTGCTCCAGACAGGATGTGCCTGCTGCTCGGGGGGAATAAGCTCTGTGCTCCATGCTGGGTGTCCAAGTTGCCTTTGTTTGAGCTGCTCCACAAGGAGATGCTAGAAGGAGGTGGGTACAGCTTGTGGGGTATTCTGCATTGGGAGCAGTGAATGAAAAGTGAATCCTCCAAAAAAAGGTGCTGCAGAGGTCTTAGAATGGCTGCTTCCCGGGGATCTCTTCTCATGAGGGAAGGTTAACCCTCCCATGAGACTGCTCTGGAGGGTCAGACTCTGGGGAGGGGGAGGTGATGGGCCATCTCCAAAAAGCCTGCTCTGGGAGGTAGGAGAGACCAGACCCCTTCCCTCTACCAAGCCCTTGCCTGTATGCCTCTTCTCATAGCGGGAGAGAGATGTTCCCATATCTCCTCTCCTCTCCTCCTCCCCCCCCCAAGTTTTACAGGGAGGAATTGGTGGAATGTTAACAGGTACCTGCTCTGTCTAGCTGGTCACGTGCTCTGGCGCCTTTAAGGAGGGCTCCTTGAGGATCATCCGGAATGGGATTGGGATTCACGAACATGCCAGCATCGACTTGCCAGGGATTAAAGGTGCGTGAATTTGTTGAGTGTGCAGAACATGTGCTCCAGCCTTCAGCTCTGTCTGCCTGTTCTGCAAATCTGTGTTGTAGTGACCCACAGCTTCAGAGGGTGCTGGGGCACATGTCTTGCATGTAGGCTGGGCAGGGTGTGGGGTGTGTCAGGGGCATCTCCTCCAGTTTTTGCTGGATGTTTACATGGAGTAACTGTGGATTCTTTCCCTGTACAGGCCTGTGGCCATTGAGGTCAGACTCACACCGTGAAACTGACAACACCTTGGTGCTATCGTTTGTGGGCCAGACCAGGTAAGGCTCTGGGGTCAATGCTGGGACAGGCTCTGGGCTGTGTGCTCTGGATTTGGTTAATGAGTTCTCTTCCGCCCTCATAGGGTTCTGATGTTAAATGGGGAGGAAGTGGAGGAAACTGAGTTGACAGGATTTGTGGATGATCAGCAAACATTCTTCTGTGGCAATGTAGCCCATCAGCAACTGATCCAGGTACTAGTTAGACCAGTGGGAGAGGAAGGGGCTTTTGGCTGGGTGTCCCCCTAGATTGGAAGGAGCTGTGGGGTATCATAAGAGGAGTCTCACAGAATGTGCTCCCAGTAATGGGGACGGTGGCAGCATTCCATCTGGGCTGAGTGTCATTGGGGGTGAGTGTGTCCTACGTCTGAGGTGCAGTGTTCCTGCTTCCCCAGATCACGTCTACCTCTGTGCGGCTGGTCACTCAGGAGCCCAAAGCCCTGGTGAGTGAATGGAGAGAGCCCAAGGGGAAGAACATTAGTGTCGCTTCCTGTAACAGCAGCCAGGTGGTGGTGGCTGTGGGGCGAGCACTCTACTACCTCGAGATCCAGCCCCAGGAGCTCAGGCAAATAAGGTGGGTGTGATCCCCTTGCCCGTGACCGGTTCCTCTGGCCCCCAGGCTGGTTACTGCCAAGTCTGTTTCCTTTCTTTCCCTGCTAGCTGCACAGAGATGGAGCATGAGGTGGCCTGCCTGGACATCACACCATTGGGAGACTCCAATGGCATGTCGCCTCTGTGTGCCATCGGCCTCTGGACCGACATCTCGGCCCGCATCCTTAAGCTGCCCTCGTTTGAGCTGCTGCACAAGGAGATGCTGGGAGGCGGTAGGCACTACACGTGGGGTGTTCTGCACTGGGGGCCGTGAACAAAGCTATGAGAGAACTCATGGGGCCTTCTCTTTTCCCACCCACAGAGATCATCCCCCGCTCCATTCTGATGACCACCTTTGAGAACAGCCATTATCTCCTCTGTGCCCTGGGGGACGGGGCTCTCTTCTACTTTGGGCTCAGCATTGAGACAGGTGAGTGTTTCACCCTTCCTGGGGTGGCTTTTGAGAGGGGCAAGACTGAACAGATGCCCTTTCTCCCCCTTCTGAATCCTCTCTCTGATCCCAGTGGATGGGCTCCATGGGAAGATGCCCCCCAGCCCTGTACAGGGCAGGGATCTCACCCTTTGTAACAGCCTTGACATCCCTGGGGAGTTGGATAGGGAAGGGCCTGTTCGATGTAGCCATGTTTCCTGCTGCAGAGGGGGGTCGTGCTAGGCCTGCTTTTTGAGGGAGGGCTACTCATCTCTCCTGGGATAGGGAGAGGGCTCCTTATATCAAACCTTCTGTCAGCCCCATAGTGCCGCTGGCTTCCAGGTGGGCCCCTTCCAGCCAGTGTGCCTTGCTGCTTGAGCCCACTCTACCATCCTGCTTCTGAAAGCTCCGCCCCCTTTTGGTAGGGTAGCTCTCACCACTGCTGCTCCCTGACTCTAGGTTTGCTGAGTGACCGCAAGAAAGTGACCCTTGGCACCCAGCCCACCGTCCTGAGGACCTTCCGTTCACTCTCCACCACCAACGTCTTTGCCTGCTCCGACCGCCCCACTGTGATCTACAGCAGTAACCACAAGCTGGTCTTCTCCAACGTCAACCTCAAGGAGGTGAACTACATGTGCCCGCTCAACTCGGATGGCTACCCTGACAGGTGAGCATGCTCCCCCTCACGCCAGAGGGGAGGGGCTTCTGGACTCTGCACTGGCCCAAGTGAGATAAGGAGCAGCATGGATGGAGGGTTCCCAGCTGCATCCTTCTTCTTGCTCTAGTGTCTGCAGGGCACATAACCATGTGCCTTCTCTGCTAGGACTGGCTGACAAGGTAGAAGGTGATGGCATGTTCAGGGAGCACTACCCACAGGCCAGCCTGCAGCTGCATGGAGAATGGGAAAGAGAAACCCTCCTCCCAGAGACCCCTCAAACCTGCTCCTCCTCCTCGCTCACACGCAGTTCAGCTCTTGTGCTGCCCTGAGGGTGTCAAACTAGAGGACATTTGCCATCGCTTACTTGTCCCTCCCCATGTACCAGCTGTGGATTTTCCTGCCTAGGCTGGGGCCCAGGAACCCTTAAAGTCAGGAGATCCAGTGCTCAGTTAGTCTGGCTCTTCTCCCGGCTTCCTAGCTAGGGGGGCACTTGGTTTGCAACCCTGATCACTGGCAGTCTCCTTTCTCTACAGTCTGGCATTGGCCAACAACAGCACCCTGACAATTGGCACCATCGACGAGATCCAAAAGCTGCACATCCGCACGGTTCCCCTCTACGAGTCGCCCAGGTGAGCAGTGGGGAGTAGGGTTTCTGGGTCTGCATCCTGTGTGTGAGTGGGGAAGGATGACGGCAGGGCTCATCTTCTCCAGAGGGGAGCCTCCCATCTTTCCACTGGTGTGTGGAAGAGGTGAGATAGCTCAATGAGATTGGCGTCTGGCATTTTGAGAGCAGCCCAGGGGACATAGAAAGTAGGGAGGCTTACTGTTTAATTGGTGGCTCAGGCAGAGGGCTTCTCCAGTCTGGCTGGGCCCACCGCGCAGTGGGATGCGGGATGCTTGGGCACTCCAGCCCAGATCTGCAGGATCCCATTTCAGTGGTTAACCAGTTAAACTTAAAGTTTAACCAGTTAAGTGATTAAACGGACGTTTACATCCCTAGTAGCAAGGAGATGTCTGGAAACTGAGCAGAGTAACAGCCGAGTGTCTCAGGAGCCTCTGTATTCTCCTTAACCATGCCCTCTCCTTGCGGAGTTCTTTTCCCCATGGCTTGCTCTGGTTGTCCTGCAGGAAGATCTGCTATCAGGAGGTGTCTCAGTGCTTCGGCGTGCTTTCAAGTCGCATCGAGGTGCAAGATGCCAGTGGGGGCACCACTGCACTGAGGCCCAGTGCCAGCACCCAGGTAAGAGGAAGCTCTGGGAAGGCATGTGGGCTCAAGAGCTCAGCCTCTGGAATAGCAGCTGTTGGAAATATGATTGTAAGCCAGGGATGGGGCAATAATTTTCACAGGGAGGCCACTTAATGAATTTTGGTACTGGTCATGGGCTGGCTCCACCTCCTAGAAAGGGCAGGGCCTGGGCGGAAGGGGTGGGGCTGGGCCAGGGGCTTTGAAGTAAAAACACAGCAAAGGGCTCCCGGGTCCTGGCCCCACCACTGCCGCGTTGCCTGGGGCTGCTATTGCTATTTAAAAACCTTGTGGCTCTGGCTCCTGCTGGGGTAGCGCTGTGGCCGTGAGCCATGAGCCGTTTAAATAGGATCCTGCTGCCTTAGCCACTGCCTGGAAATTCGATGGCACAGGCAGCAGGATACAAATAGAAAGCGGTCAGATGCAGTCCATGGGCCAGATCAAAGAGTTATGCAGGCCGAATCCGGCCCCCGGGTCTCATCTTGCCCAGCCTTGCTCTAAGCCAAATGGCAATACGCGGTGTCCTTGGATTCTTGTCATCCCAAGGTTGAGTACATGGACACCATTGCCCTGCCCTGTGGGTAGGAAGGAGGGTGAGAAGACAGTCTCAGATGGACTCTTGACTCTTTCTGTCTTTAACAAACTGAGGCTTCCCCTATTACATACTCCCATTTTCTCCCAGTGCCTCTAGACTCCTTCGTTTCCCTGGGCCTTACCATTCAGATTGATTGTTAGATGGGATCCCAGATCCTTCCTAGGCAGTTTTCTTCTCCCCACGGCTGAGCCATGAGTCCTCTCAGAGGTTGCTATGAAACCTTCCATCTCATTATTCTGTCTCTTCCTTAAAGGTCCCTTAGCCTGAATTCTCTTCTGCTGTTCCATCAGTCTGGCCTCAGAAGACTCTGAGGGAATGTCCAATGTGCCTGTGTGCCCTTTAGCAGCGGTGTCCGGAATTTCCCATGGGAGTGTTCCCCCACATCAGTGGCACATTTGGCCAAGGGGCTTGTCTAGGATCTCATTCATCTGCTTACCCTTAATCTGCCTGTTCAGCCTCTCTTCTCTCCCAATGTGCTAGGCTACTGTGAGTAGCTTAGGGTGTGATTGCTCTCTCTGTGTCCTAGGCCCTGTCCAGCAGCGTCAGCTCCAGCAAGTTGTTTTCTAGCAGCACTGCCCCGCACGAGACATCCTTTGGTGAGGAGGTGGAGGTGCACAATCTACTCATCATAGACCAGCACACCTTTGAAGGTACCAACTCCAACCAGGACCTTCTTCCTGCCCCCAAGAGGGGGCCTGGCTCATCTGCTGAACACTTCCCATGCAATGCACATGTGGCAAAGGGGCGTGGATGAGACCAGCAGCTCTGTGCAAAAGAGGCTTTATCAGAAGGAAAGACAAAGGAATGGGACTCTTGGAGGAGGGCTGGGTGTAGGGTTAAGGAGGGTGTACTAACTGGAAGTGCAAGCTGGCAAAGAGAGGGTGTCTACGGCAGCTCTTGGCTCTGCCACTTGGGCACATGGAGGAGGCTGGTCCAGTAGCATGCAGAGGAGGGACTGTCAGCTACAACCCATTTGCTTTTCTCTTTTCTACACGCAGTGCTACACGCTCACCAGTTTCTGCAGAATGAATATGCCCTCAGCCTGGTCTCCTGCAAGCTGGGCAAGGACCCCAACACGTACTTCATTGTGGGCACGGCCATGGTGTATCCCGAGGAGGCTGAGCCCAAGCAAGGCCGCATCGTAGTCTTCCACTACTCAGATGGTAAGAGGGAGAAGGCTGAGTTCCCATTGCAGAGGGAGGGGGGGGAGGTGTCCCTCTTCTAGCAATATTCTGATCATCTGATGGAGGTCAACCCCTCAGTCCCAGAGGATTGGGAAGGGACATCACTGCAGCGGACACCGCACCTTAGCTTCTCGCTCATCCCTGCTGACAGATGGTTGCCAGTTGCCATGAGATAATTTGTGCCACCCAGGCCCTTCTGCTGCTTGGGGGCTTTTGTTCTGTGAACTAAGCACTAAACTATGGTACCATCTCCCACTGGGTTACAGTAATCCTTCACCCGCTCTTCCTTCTGAAGCTGGAGACTGACTCCTTCCAGTCTTGCCTCTCTCACACCCTCCCCTACTGTTACTGGGCCACCAGTTGCCCTCAGACTGGCTGAGAAATAGACTCACCTTTTCTAGGGAGAGATCAGGCTTGAGTAGGGCTTTATTTGGGTTCTCAGAGGGTCTTGTAGTTGCGTTGGGGGGCACAGAGAGGGTAACCAGAGGGTCTGTTGATGCTTTCCAGGGAAACTGCAGAGTTTGGCTGAGAAGGAAGTGAAAGGGGCTGTGTATTCCATGGTGGAGTTCAATGGCAAGCTCCTAGCCAGCATTAACAGCACGGTAAGACTCCCGCAAGGCCCTGAATATCTTCCGGCACTGGGAAGTGGCTTAGCCACCAGGTTGAAAGTGTTCCTGAGTTCTGGGGGGCTGAGCTGCTGTGTTTCTGTCCTGGCTGTGGCTCACGTGTCTCTTCCCGCAGGTGCGTCTCTATGAGTGGACAGCAGAGAAGGAGCTGCGCACAGAATGTAACCATTACAATAACATCATGGCTCTCTATGTGAAGACCAAAGGGGACTTCATCCTGGTCGGAGATCTGATGCGCTCTGTCCTGCTTCTTGCCTACAAGCCCATGGAGGGTAACTTTGAGGAGGTATTGATGTACTTCTGCCCTGGGTGATCTAAGGGATGGGGCCCTTGATCCTGTGGTACAGCAAGGGGCTTTCAGGAAAGGCAGAGCAGCTTGTGGGGTGAGGAAGGGACAGCTTGGCCACTCAAGAGGCCACAGAGCTGGCCTTCCCTTTGGGCTGTCCCTAAGAACGGGATCTCTCTGGGCTCCTGTGAGACAGGCTGCGGGGGGATCTGGTTCAGTGTCCCAAGGCCTTGGGGAGAGGATGCTTTGTGCAATATCTAGCACCTGCCATGGGGAGGGGAAGTGGGTGGGATCCAGTGTGGGTAGTACAGATGTCCTGATGAGAAATCAACCCCCCTCGCAACATAGGTTGCCCCTGCTAGGGTCCTTGTTATGCTTTGGGGTTGAGGATGTGCTGCAGGGTAGCTGGCTGTCTGGTGTAGTGTTCCCAGAGATCAGCCTGCTTTTCCATCCAAAGGCCTCACCTTCCTAGGCTCCTGCAGAAAGAGCTACTTCTGCAGGAAACTGACACAGTCCCTCTCCTGGGGAGGTGGGGTGACGATCAGCTGTGCTGTGCTGCTGCTCCTCAAAGGGCCTTATGAATGTGCAAACCTCCTTCCTCTAGCTTTGACGTGGGCAGGCACATACGCCACTGGGTTCAGAGGGCCTGGTGGGATCCCGCTGTGCCATTATCACCTTGGTTGGGGCAGGCTGGCTTCATGAGGATATCACCTTAGGGCAGTGGTCTCCAACCTTTTTACACCCAAGATAACTTTTTAAGTCTCAGAAAAGGCGAAGATCTACAGCCCCGCCCCTTCCTTGAAGCCCCACCCCTTCCGGGAAGCCCCGCCCTCTCTATTCTCCTGTCCATCACTTGCTATCCCCAGCCCTTATACACGCTGTTAAACAGTTTATTTTTAAATTATGCAGTATATACAATTAAAATCACATGTTTATAGTTATGAAATAAATGGTTTGTTTTTAATTCATGCTATTTAAATGTCAAATGAAGCATTTACATTTATACATTTTGTTCTCTGCTATTTTGTAAATCTAAAATCAAGTATTGATAATTATATATTTTTTCTTCCAATAACAAAGTCTCAGTGTGACACCTGTGACTGAACAGTATCTGCCAGTGTCTTGAAGTCTGGGTTGTAGTCTGAGATTGCTAGTCGTATACAGGCAATCCCCGGGTTACGTACAAGATAGGGACTGTAGGTTTGTTCTTAAGTTGAATTTGTATGCAAGTCGGAACTGGTACATATTGTAGGGGAAACTCTAGCCAAACATTTCTCCAGAGCTCAGTTTTATTCTCCCACACCTCACTTCCCTCAGTCCTTTATTCTCAAGCTGAGATGTCTGCTGAGAAAAGCCGCTCCGCGTCTCCCTGGTCTGCTGGGGGGGGAGGGGGCGCTAGCTTCACGTCTCCCTGGTCTGCTGGGGGGAAGCAGCTAGTGCGGGGTTGCCTCACCCCGTTTGTAAGTAGGGATCCGATGTAAGTCGGATCCATGTAACCCGGGGACTGCCTGTACAGCCCATCAGATGGGCATCTGAGATCCTGCGCTCAGCCTGGGAAGCTTGCTCCAACACAGCTGGAGCTAGACGCAGCCTCCCTGGGCTGTGAGCGCAGGGCAGCCGGGCTGGAGGGAAGAGAAGTAGCTGCCCGGCAAGCTGGCCATGGCGCTCAGCCAGGGTGCACCAAGCTCCATCTGGGCAGGCGCAGAGGAAAAGCCGCCGATCAGCTGGAGCGTGGGGGCAGCTTCTTTCAGCTGAAAGCCACAGTCAGCTGGCTGGGGTGTTTCAGCCCTCCCGACCTCCCAGCTCCCACCATTCCTCGCAGCTACTCACCTGTGTTGTTACTCAGTGAGTAGCTGCTCCTCAAATGAGGAAATCTAATGTAAATGTACTGCGCAGGCACGCAGTTCAGAGAGGGCTCAAGAGCTACTCTTAGAGCCCCTGAGAGCTACCAGTAGCTCGCGATCTACTGGTTGGTGACCACGGCCTTAGGGGACTTGCAGCAGGCTCTGATTCACCCCCTTTTGTGTGTCATCCCCTTTAAGATTGCTCGAGACTTCAACCCAAACTGGATGAGTGCTGTGGAGATCTTGGATGATGACAATTTCCTAGGAGCAGAGAATGCTTTTAACCTGTTTGTGTGCCAGAAGGACAGGTAAGCTGGCTCTGGGCATGACGCAGTGCCCTGTGTTGATGCACGGAAGGGTGCATTCTCTGAGCCCCTCCCTTTACAGGTGGGTGTAGCTGGCAAGTCCTGCCTGTCTTCTGTGTGTAGAATGTGGCTGTGGGGAGGTGCATGTGTTAGCTCAGTGGGGGACATGTCTCTGTGGTGCCCTCTGGTCTGTGTTCGTACCCCGTTGCCTACCAGGGTCCTTGCATTTCAGCGCGGCCACAACTGACGAAGAGCGCCAGCATTTGCAGGAAGTGGGGCTGTTCCACCTGGGGGAGTTTGTCAACGTGTTCTGCCACGGCTCTTTGGTCATGCAGAACCTGGGCGAGACATCCACGCCGACACAGGGCTCGGTGCTCTTTGGCACGGTCAACGGAATGATTGGTAAGGTAGAGCTTGTCGGCTGCCTCTTGCCCTGCTGAGAGCGTGTGTTGGGTAGGGAGCTCAGGGCCTGGAGTTGGCCACTTAAATGGGCCTTGAAAGGAAGCTGTTAAAGCGGATTTGATAGTAGAGCCCATCCAGAGCCATTAGTTGGTCTGGGCAGGTTGTTTTTTGTTGTTGAAAAATTGGGTTTTGTCTGAGTGGAAATGTAAAATGTTTTGCACAGTGTCTGCTTTCACCAGCAAATTTCGATATTTTGTGGCAAAGAGAAACTTTTATTTAGGAATGCTGCTGCTCCTCATGTGAATTCTTGTTTCCTCATGTTCCCGCTCGCTTTGATTGGTGGGCTGGCCAGTCTGATAGCATGTCCTATGAGATACTGCCTTTCTCTCCAAGGGGGGATGCTGTGGTATATCATGGAAGATATAGTCACATCAGGGTGCTCAGCCTTCATAGCATGGGAGCATGCAGTACCTGAACTACTGCTTCTGAGAGGCACCAGCTTTTCCGGATTCGTATCTTACGGGCTTTGAATTTTCACTGAAAAATGAAGGTTTCCATGGAAAACATACAAGACAGTACTTTTGTTTCACTTCCATTTCAATGTGCTGGATGGGGGATCACATTCTGAGTGCCTCTAGCAAACTGTGAGGCAACAGCCTGCATTCCCAGCCTGCTGCACACTGCAACAGCATGGCCCAAAGCTTGTCAGGAAACCTCTGTGTCCAGCCCTGCTTCTCACTGCTCTCTCCTGTCTTGCAGGGCTGGTGACCTCACTGTCGGAAAGCTGGTACAACCTCCTGCTGGATATGCAGAACAGACTCAATAAAGTCATCAAAAGCGTGGGCAAGATTGAGCACTCCTTATATCCTTCCCCACCCTCCTGCTCCAGGCTGCCTTGTGGAGCAGATCTAGGAGCTTAGCAGTGAAGGTCCCTGTAAAGTGGCAGTCAACTAAACCATGACTGTCAGGCTGTGCCATGAAGGGGATGGAAGTTGATGCAGCAAGTTCTAGATTGCTGACTCATGAATCCATGGGCCAAAGCCTAGAGTGACTTCCAAGGGACTGGGTAGCAGGGGAATGTTTGGAAGTTCACCAGATCTTTGTGTTGCTGTGACCCGTTGGGGTGAGCTCTGATCATTTGGACACGGTGCCCCTGGCATGTCACATGGATTGTGCGCAGACAGAGCTTTGGCACCTGTACCTTAGGGACTCTGGTAGGGAGACTGCTTTGAGCTGCTCTGCAGAGTAGCAGGATGAATCGGGCCCTGTGTGTTTGTTACTTGTATTGCAGTTGGGGCCTGGGACTCCACGGGGCTTGGCTCAGTCCTTGCTCCAGAGTGCTCACAGTCTTTGAAACAGGATGTACATGGAAGGCTGCACTGGTCATTGATGTGGTCTGTATATGTGGGAAGCGGAGCAGATTGAGTCCTAAGAAGCTGCTGTTTGTGCCTGGGGATGGAGTTCTGTTTGGTGTTTAAGGGAGTCCAAGAGTAGTGCAGTTTTAAATGGGTTTTTGTTCCTTGACTCTCGTTTGAACCTGGAGATCGTTTCACACTGAGCGCAAGACGGAGCCAGCCACAGGATTCATAGACGGTGATTTGATTGAAAGTTTCTTGGACATCAGCCGGCCCAAAATGCAGGAGGTAGTGGCAAACCTACAGGTGAGATGGGGTCTGAGTGTGAGAATCAGTCAGTTCCAGGTGAGCAGCAGAGGATCTTGGGAAACTGATCTGTGGCACTAACCCTTTGAATGACACCCCTTCACCCTGGTTCATGCAGGGGTGTTTCTTTAGGAGTTCTGTGTTCCTCCTCTCCCCGGCCATGTTGCTGTAACACATCTGTCCCTTGTTGCAGATCGATGATGGCAGTGGCATGAAGAGAGAGGCCACCGTGGATGACCTGATAAAGATCGTGGAGGAGCTGACCCGGATCCATTAATAGGATTCGGACTCATCTAGCATCTTCCTCCATTGTAGGATATGGAGTCTGTTCCCACCTGCAGCCAGGGGGCCCCCACGCCAATTGCACTATGACACCAGAGGCTGCGGTTATTTTCCCGGGTGAAAGAGGAGAACCTCTGAACTGAAGCCATCTCGCTAGGGACTTGGGGATGTGATTTTTGGGTGGGCGTCATGTCATTTCCTGCTTGGGTTCACCAATTCTGTGGACCTTGGATCCCAACCCAGGACTGGCCATGGCCAACTGCTCCCATGGGGTAACTGCTAGCGCTTGGCTTGAAGGGGTGTCCCTGCCTGGACTTCCTCCATGACTCACTTGTTCATTGTTGTCTTTAGTATCTTTTTGTTTCATTTTCTTTGATTCGGTGTGTTTTGAAGTGGAAGTTTCCTGCGCCCTCTTCTGCCTGTGCAATGAGAATGGGTGGAGGTTCTTCGCTGGTGCTGGGGAGATACCATGCTGGTGTGTGGCGGTGCCTCTTAATCTGGGGGGATGAAGCTGAAAGGGTAAAGAAGGCCTCTCTCCCCACAGGGAGGAAGGGCCTGGAAAGTGAAATCTCTGAGGTTGGTTTCTGAGTTTTACCAAATAAAGTAGAGTCCGAGAGGAAAGGTCTGGCTCCTGTCTTCTCCTTGTCTTTCTGTTCTGCCCCGAGGCTGATGTGTAGCCAGATCCCCTTTCTCCTGAAACAATTCTTTGGGCTTAAACTTCCCCCTGCTTGTCCCAGCTCAGTCTGCGGGTGGAGTTGGACAGAGTTGAATGGGTCAATAGAGACTGGGGAAGGAGGAGTGAGCCTTTCCCTGATGCATTCTTCTGGGTGCATTTTGGAAACCGTCGCCTCAGACTTCTCTCTGGGCTAGGAATGTGAAACCCCATTTAATTAGTAAACTGATTAATTGATTAAATGAGGGCGAGCAGAGAGCTGCTCCAGGATGGCTGGGCTCGAGTGCCCCCTCCCCCCACACACACTGCAGCTGGGCTGGAGCACCCCAATGCTTCACCTCCCCCATCACAGATGAGGGCTGCAGCACTGCCCCCTGCAGGCCCTATGGGGCTGAAGCAGCAGGTGGGGAGCTTCTCCGGCCCCACAGGTTAACTGTAACCAGAAAGCCTCACCCATTAAATGTGAGGTTAACCGTTAACATCCGTGCTCTGGGCTGAGGATTGGGGGCTTTGCCTCATGGAAAGTGCTTTGAAGGTATTACTGAGTATGCTCCTCTTGCAGGATAGGCCCGTACCGTGTGTATGGTGGGTGCTCCAGTCAGGGCCAACCCGAGCCCTTTTGGTGCTCTGGGCCCGGGCACGCGGCGCCACCCCTAGGCACACGGTGCATGCGCAGGCCCACCTCTCCCCCCGGGTGCGCAGGCCCACCCCCAGGGCACATGGCGCATGCGCGGGCTGGCCATGTCCGCTGGTGGGCAGCCTGGGGCCCCGCCCCCAGAGCGCATGTGCTGTCTGGCCTGGCCTGGCTAGTGCTGCTGGCGCTCACGCCGGGCTGTGCAGGGCCCCATGGCTGTGGGGGGAAGGGTGCTGCTGGCTGGCACTGTGGGAGCCGGGCGCACGGTGCCTGATGGCAGCTGTAAGGGACGCCACGTGCCCCTTACAGCTGCCATCAAGCGCCCCCCATAGGTTGGCGCCCTGGGCAGATGGCCGGCATGCCCATGCCTCAGTCCGGCCCTAGCTCCAGTGTTACCTAACCAGTAGAGGGAAAAGTAAGATCTAGACACCTTTCTTGAATGTATCTATCCCCTCTGTAGAGCTCCACAACATTTGGTGTAGCAATAGGTGTCAATTATATGTTAGCTCGTCACCTGGGCAGTGGTTCACAGAAGTTTGTGAAAAAGCTACATTTCTGTAGTTGACACACATCTGGGAAGATGCAACTGCAGCAGCAGTGACTGGACTTCTGAAAGAAAATCTATCTTGTTTTTAGGATCCAGGAAACCTGTGTTCTCTACCCAGCCTTACCTCTTGCTGTGGAAGCTCAGGCAAGGCACAGCAGCCTTGGTTTCCCAATCTGTAAAATGGAGATAATGTTGCTTGTTTGCCTTTCTGAAAATCTATGGTTGAACATGGTGAAAAAGCTTGTCGGGGCAGAGTTAAGGTTGATAGTGAAGCCCTGGCATGCATAAGGGTAAATCGCTTTGGAATAGGAGCTCCAGTATCATCTGCTTGACTCCAACCCCTGTCCATCCAGGTCAGTGTTCCTCTCACTGACAGGAGCCAGCAGCAGTTGCTTCAGAGGAATGTGCCAGAACTCCTGCCCGAACACAGAACTGGCTCATTTACATCCTCTCTAGATTTTCCCCAGGCCAGTGTCTGGGTCCCCACATGACAGATATGAACTTTGACAAACTGAACTGTTTCCATAACCGTGCATCTCCCTCCTTCACATGGCTTGTGAATTAAAATTACGAGTGAATTCCAAGCAGCTCCATGTGAGGGGTGGGGAGGGAGGCCAGCCTGTGGTGCTCCAGTATCTTTCTGCTCAGTGGCAGGAGGGAGAGACCAGGGCCCTGCTGCTGGCATTTCCCACAGGAAACAAGTGATAGCCCAAGGGAGCAAAACCTGCTGCCTAATGAAACAGCCAGTTGGGCAAAAGTGCTTCTGTGAGGACAGGATGTTCTAATGGTTAACACTGACTGGGACTTAGCAGCTGATTTCAACTCTTGAAATTCACTGAATGCTGGTGACATAAGCCAGTTAGTCTCTCTGGGTATCTGTTCCCTGCCTGTAAAATGGAGATAAAAATCCTTCCCCTCTCCCTTTTTCTGTCTTCTCTATTAGGCTACATCTACACTGCACATCCACCCCTGAAAGCACATTGCAAAAGCGATGTGCTTTTGCGCAAGAGAGCGTCCACACTGCATGGATGTTCTTGCACAAGAAAGCTCTGATGGCCATTCTGTGAATGGCCATCAGAGCACCTGTGCCTTTTTTCCCTTTGGAGCATCCACAGTTGCCTTTTTGTGCAATAGCTGTAGCGTAAAAAGTAACTATGCCTTGTAAAAGGAAGTTTACCTACACTGGCCAAAAACCCTGTTCTGCCATTTAACGGCTGCTTTACTTGCTCAAAAGTGCATTTAGGCTACATCTACACTGGCAGCTTCTTGCGCGAGAATTCTTTTGCAGAAAAGTTCTTGTGCAAAAACTCTTCCAGAAGAGTGTCTACACTGGCATGTGCTTTTGCACAAGAGCATCCATGCCAGTGTAGACACTCTCTTGCACAAGAAAGCTCTGATGGCCATTTTAACCATAGGGGTTTCTTGCGCAAGAAATTCATGGTGCCTGTCTATACTGGCCTCTTGTGCAAGAACAGTTGCGCAAAAGGACTTATTCCTGAGCAGGAGCATGAGAGTTCTGGCACAAGAAGCCCTGATTTCATACATTAGAACATCAGTTTTCTTGCACAAGAACATGCGGCCAGTGTAGACAGGCAGCAAGTTTTTGCGCAAGAGCGGCCGCTTTTGCACAAGATCGCACCAGTGTAGACACAGCCTTAGGCTACATCTAGACTGGCATGATTTTCCTCAAATGCTTTTAACGGAAAAGTGTTCCATTAAAAGCATTTGCGGAAAAGAGCGTCTAGATTGGCATGGACGCTTTTCCGCAAAAGCTCTTTTTGCAGAAAAGCGTTTGTGCAAATATAGACGCGCTTTTGCGCAAAACAAATCTGAGCTGTCTACACTGGCCCTTTTGCACAAAAAAAGGACTTTTGCCCAATTGGGAGCAGCATAGTATTTCCGCAAGAAGCACTGATTTCTTACATGAGATCGTCAATGTTCTTGCGAAAATTCAAGAAGCTAGTGTAGACAGCTGGCAAGTTTTTCCGCAAAAGCAGCTGCTTTTGCGGAAAAACTTGCCAGTCTAGACACAGCCTTAGAGTTTAAGCTTTTCAGGATAGAGATGGTCTCTCATACAGCACTCTCTCAAAAGACAAAAAACAGGACTATGTAACACTTAAGACTAACAAGATGGTTTATTAGATGAGCTTTTGTGGGCCAGACCCACTTCCTCAGATCAAATAGTGGAAGAAAATTGTCACAACCATATATACCAAAGGATACAATTTTAAAAAAGTGAACACAAAATCACTCCTGTCCCTAAATGCTTTTTGGAAAATGATTGGTCCATATTTGACCTTTCCCGTCCTCATTCCCAAACAAAACCAGCATGACCTCTTCAAAAGATAAGCCTGGGAACTCAAAGAACTGTCCTAGACATTGAAAATTATGGACTCCATTAATAAAGACACTGCATTAATGGTTCATTACAGCACTCTGTAACCCATTAACCCCCATTTTTGGCTGAAGTTGTGGTCTGGGAAAAGTTGAACATGATCCAGCAATTCATAAATAAAAGTATCAAGAAGGATTAGGGTGCTATTCTGTATATGTTAGTGGTCAGGGCATTACAGGGATACTGCGTCCAATTCTGGCATCCATAGTTTTTTTTTAAAAAGTGGTTTGGAAAATGAGAGGTGTCAAAGTTTGAAAAACCTGCATTGCATTGCATTGCAAGATGTAAGGAGCTCAGTGCATTTACTTACAGACCATGATCAGCCTTTTCTTTGTAACTGTTAAGAAAGAAAATAACATTGAGTCTAGTGAACAAATGTAGAACAAGATTTAATGTCTGGAAATTGAAGTTTCATTTTCAATTAAAAATAAATGTAAGAGTCTTTTACTGTCAGGATAACTGACCTTTGGAACAGCTTCTGCAGTGAATTTGTAACTTCATCATTTTTTGGAGGATTTAATTTACAATTGGGTGTCCTAAAATATCCAGTCATCCTAGTTCAACCACAAGTTACAGGGTTTAATAATCTGCTCCTTCCCAAATATGGATAAATAATTTCCTGCAAAGGAGGAATTCTCAGATGGAATTCTCTGGCCAGGTGTTGTGCTGAAAGCCAGACTACTAGATACTGCTGGCTCTGAAATCATGTTTGAAATAACTTGTTACTCCAAAATTGTCCATTAGGGCTCCTTGCATTTTCGTATGGTGTATCTGGTCATGGCTGTGCTCAGAGGAGAGTAGATTAAATTGTCCTCTCTGCTCAAATGTGGCAATTCTTATGTTCCTAGCAGTCATCGTAATTGTATTGGCAGCTGTCTGTGACATGAAAAGTCAGAAACCTCTCCCAGGTGATTTCCTCCAGCACCTTCTGCTGAACAGTGAATTGGAAAATGATCTGGTGGCAATATTCAGTGGACTCAGCCCTGCTGAGAGTGTCATCTATCTCTGAGGTTTCAGCTTCTCTAAAAGATACCGAGGATCATTCTGTTTGATTAAAATCTCCAAGATGCCTCCCCCACAATGTGAATTTTCAGGTCAACTTCAAAGCAAACAAGAATGTCTAATTTATTAACATCCTGGTGGTGGAGCCTGTTGTTGAAGCTGCTCAGCAAATCTCTGCAACAGATTCCATTTTTGTGCACTTTGGACTTTACCTTTTCTTCACGGTATCTTCTACTCTCATTGATTCAGGATTTAGCAAGCTCTCTGCGTGAAACCTCCCTATGAACAGTTGTTTCATAATTCTGATCCATGCTGAATCTAGCGCCTCGTTTTTCAGAATGAAAAACATCAGTTCTATAACACTAGCTTTTGCTTGACACATGCCCTCTGTTCTCCAGGGCCCCTCTCACTTGGAGCTCCATCTCAATCCATTTCATGTTTCTGTAAACTACTGAAGGACAGTTCTGCTCGTTTCCACTTACTTCTGAACTAGCTAGAGAGGCCTGTCATTGACTGGGCAAAGTCATTTTGCATACATTCTATTACATATATTTAATCTATGTGCTTGCAAAAGGGAAGTAAAAGAACAGTTTGAAGGATTTCAATGACACTTTTTTCATTTTATTGGATAATTACCATATGAATCAAACTCAAAGCTTCCATTACTCTGAAACTTATTTGAATAATTGTGATTTGTAACAGTAAAAATTCTTTGCACTAAGAGTTGAAAAGGTGACTCCATTTTAACAAATTTTTATGAACTCCAATCATAATAGGATCTTTTTCCGATGAAAAAGAATTTAAACCATTTATCCAGTATATTGTGGTATCAAAAGTGCATTCAACTAATTTAAGTGGCTGGATTATGCAGAATTTGGTATCTGTAGTATGACTTCTTTTGCACAAATCCACAAAAATTCTTCAGAATGTTAGATTTTTATTTCAATTCCTCATTCTCTAGTTTCTATTCCTGCTTTTATCCAAAAGCCTGTCACCTTTACCTTCAGCCTTGGTGCTAGGACATTCCCACTGCACTGGAGATGGCTCTGGAGAATTGCCTGCAAGAAAGGAGCTGCCCAGGCTGAGTGAAGGGCTGCGTTAGGAAATCTAGTCTTATTGGGAGGAGATTTCCCCCTCTAATTCTGCCCCTCTTCAAACAAAGCAGGGAGACCTCGGAGGCAATGCTCACATGCCACTCACTGGCTCTAGGTGGCTACAGCTGGATGGTAGATGCTTAGTGCCAGTCTGTCCCTTGGTCTCCTGCACCACAGTAGGCTGGAAAGATGCTGCCCAATGCCCTGCCAGCAGGGCCAGGTGCAGAAGCTGGGAAAACAAGACTGTTCTATTGCCTAGGGCTGGCTGAACTCAGGCAAACAGCTGGGGGCCCAGAACACAGACCTACTGCCAACAGGATACCTCCTGTCTCCTAGTACCCCTTACACTTTCCTGCAATCTGGCAGCACAAGGGCTGTAGGGGAGGGACCCTGACCCCACTGATGGAAACAGTGGCTGGACAGGAGCAGCCAAAGCCTCGGGGGGAGGGGGGGGGGGCCTGGGAGTCAGTGACTGAGACAGGGATGGAGCCAGGAGTTGTGTGCCCAGGCCCCTGCACTAGCCCCTAATGGTTCTCAACCTTTGAGCACACGGATCCCTTTTCAATTTATTAAAATTTCATAGATACCCCCAAACTATCCATTTTTGCTAGCCCAACTAAATCCTTCCCACCACTCTTACTAGCTTTGGAATGGTTAGAGTGAGGCCACATGCAAAAAGTGACTGACCTGTTGATAATCCGACTCCAGAGAACAGTTGCAGCTTGTCCGCTTCAGCATGGGCTGAGGGATGTGCAGACTGCAGGGCAGGAGCTTCTCCGCTCCCAAAGGCTGCTGTTTACCCAAGCTGCTTCCTCAGCTCCTGTCCCTCCATCCCCTGCCCATCCACGGAGCACTCGTGGCCAAAGGGAGCTCTGGAGCTGCTAGCTCCTTAAGGCAGAACTTCAGGCGTGGTAGGGGGCAAGGGTGGAACTTCGGGAGTACGTGGGCTGGGGGGGTGCCGGGATGCAGATTGTTTGATCCTGTTCTCCAGAAGCTAAGGGAGCCATTAATAGCTATTCTTTGAGAACGGTTATCCAGCCACTTATGCACCCACCTTATAGTAGCCCCATCTAGGCTGCATTTCCCTAGTGTATTGCTAAGATGTGAGACTGTATTAATTGCTTTACTAAACTCTAGGAATACCACATCCATCGCTTCTCCCCTATCCACAAGGCTGGATATCCTAGCAAAGAAAGCGATCAGAGTGTCTTGGCATGATTTGTTCATTATTGGAAGTGATTAGATTAGAAGGGAAGAGCCTGGGAGATGGAATCCCAAATCTATTTTCAGCTCAGAGGTGGTGGCCCATCAGAGCCCAGAATTAGGAGTCAGGATATCTGGTACCTCGATCCTGTGTTCTGCCCTTACTCACTCTGCCCTCATTTCTCCATTTCCTCCCTCTGTACAGTGTGCTGAGATCTGCATCTGGAAAGAGGTAGAGAATAGGCAACCCTGTCAGCTCCTCCTGCATCAGAGAAGAAAGGCCCTCACTTGCTTCAGTAAAAGGGAAATCACTTTTGTGCTTAGCAGTATAGTGCCCATGACACAGTTGAGCAACTGATCCTATCCAACAGAAGGCAAGTGAAGCAATGAAATAAACATTCCAGGACCATCATACAACAAGGATTTCTAATCTAGGGGTCTTACCCAAGAACAGGTGTCAGGCCAAAAACAGCCACAACCCCCTAAACGGCAGTGTGCTGGTGGTTTCCAAGTACGGAAGAGGTCGAGAATTATTGATCCCCAGCACAGAGGTGGCAAGGAACTAAGAACAGAAACAAAGATGTTCCCTTCCAAAAACCCAAAATAATTTATTGCAAAAAAACCATTAGACATCACAAGCAACAGCCATCTCAATTTGACAGACAATGCGTGCTAACAGGACAAACAGACAAAACACAGGCGGTAAGAGCTCAGAACCCATCTCAAACTCCATCAACTAAGACCTCCCCCCCAAACAAAACAAAAAAAACAACAAAAAAAAAAAACAGACACACACTTATGGATCCTTCCCAATGGCTGGTTAACTTGCACAGAGCTCAAGCACAGGCCTGGAGGAAATGACGTACCTTGGGGGCGGAGGGGTAGAGAAGAGGGGAATGACCCATGTATCAAGGTATGTGCTAAAGTATAAATGAGACACTCTTGGTGCTTGGTATCGGAAAGGGGTGTAACTTTGGGTAGCGAGGTCAGCTCTGATTTGCTCACTAGGAGAGGACTCCAAAGCAAGGCCAGTATCACCGCCGGCTGCCAGAAACCAGAAGGTTTTAGGGCACATGGGTATCACCTAGAAGTTGGAGTGAGATATGAACAGGCTCCTCTGTTAAACTGGGGTCTGGATGCTGGTGCTGGGGCCTGTCACTCCCAGTCCAAGGGCTGGCAGAGGACAAGGGGGGCAGCGTTAACGTACCCGAAGCAGATCCCCGGGTAGAAGAGGGGACGGACGGGCTCAGCAAACTCCACGCTGAAGGTGTACATGTGGGAGTGGTCCGTCACGTTATAGAAGGAGACTTTCCCAGCTTCATAGTCCAGGAACACCCCAACCCGCTTGGGCTTGACATGCGGGTGCAGCAGCGTGAAGGGGGTAGTGGTGGCCGCGTACTTCCCATTCCACAGCCGCACCCGCCAGTAGCCGCACTCCGGCTTGGTGTCGACCTCGGCCTTGCGGCTGACTGACTCGTAGCAGACACCCAGGGCCCACTGGGTCTTGTTGCCCACCTCGACCTCCCAGTAGTGCCGGCCTGAGAGGTAGGCGGCTGATCCCAGGACGCAGGGGTAGACGGTAAAGCGCCGGGGGCTGTGGGGAACCGGCTGGCAGACGCTGACAAAATGCACGGTCTTGAGGTTCTCTGAAAGCACCAGGTTGGGGTGAGCTGTCTCGGGATCCAGGGTCACCTCCCCTAGACAGAGAGAGAAGCGGAGAGGAGAGAATAGGAGGAAGGGAAACAGAGGGCTGATCATAAGAGAGACTTACACATTCACAAGAGGAAGTACCTGGGGTTCCCCCACTGCTCATTTATCTCCATGCAAAAGGGTGGGGGCAAGAGGTGCCTCGCAACCACCCTGCCCCCATATTAGCCCCAAAAAAGGAGGGGGGGCAACCTTAACAGAGGGATAGATAAAATTTAAAATAGAGTCACAGGAGCAACACAAGGGAAATCAGTGGCGGGGGGGGAGGGGAGAAAGAATAGCTCTCTCGTCTCCAGAGGCTCCCCCTCACCCACACAGCACCCCCACCAATGTGCGTTAGCCCTCCACATGCAGAGACTGGCCCCATTGCCCTTCCAGCCCTTGCATCCCTGCAGAGGGTGCACCAGCAAGGGGGTGGGGTGGGAGGAGTTCTGACTTTCAGCCCCCCTGCTCTAACCCACAAGACCCCTGTCCCTCCTAGAGTTGGGAGCAGAACTCACGAACCCTAATGCCTGGGGCTGAATATAGTTTATCTACCGCTGTATTTCCTCAGCAGCTTAGTCAGGGTGAAGAACTGCCGGGGGAAATACTCTACGTTCTTCTTCAGCTCAAGAGAAACCGAAGGCAGCTCTATGGCCTTAGATTGTTCGTACCTGAGGAAGATGAATGGCTTATTATTACAGCAGTGACCCTTACAGCCTATGTCTAGTCACAGCCTGTTCACCCAGAGAATAGTGAATGCAGAAAACTATTTGTGCAGCTGCTTCTGGGGTGGAGCCTGGCAGCTGATTTAGATCCACAGCACAAGGGACTCCCATTCATAACTCAACCCACAAGTGGGCATTTGTGGGGAGGAAGCATAGACTTGCCAGAGTGGGGATTTGACCAGGACACCCTAAGTCAGTGACCTGAATCTGGGAGATGGAGGAGAAGAGTCAGGGGTTTTAGCAACCATGAGGAGTCAGAGCCTGCAATTTTAGAGATCATGGAAGGATTCCATCTCCAGTGCTGTGCTGGGCATTGGGCTGCTCTCCTCTCTGGATCCATACAGACCCCCTCTCCCATACTGCTCCCAGCAATGGGGCACTCGCTGGTCCCACAGTTCCCGGAGGAGAACACTTCAGTCCTCTGGCCCTCTGCTGGGTACTGGGGTCAGTACCGACTCCAAATGGAAAGCGCCCCCTGTTGAATCTCTCTAGAACTGCATCATCCTTAACCCCCACTTCACAGCCAGGTAAGGGTAGAACTCACCGCTGCAGGATGCTCTGCATGTCCTAAAAAGAAGGAGTGGTGGGGTACATTTAAAGCAAGTTCTACGGTTTAGTTGCACATCCCCCCTTCGGCCACACAGCTTGTTTTGTTTTCTCTATTGTGAATCACAACCCACACGGGTTCCTAGGTTGACAGCAACAGCTAGTGGCTGAATAACAATATTCTGTAAATGAGTATCATACAGCATCCCCCTTCCCTCCAAAAATAGTGCTGGATTTTTTTTCCTGACATACATTGAACAACCCATATATATCATGGAATCAATACACTTACAGAGGCACAGGGAGGGGGAAGAGAAGTATAATCCAGAGGTTAGGGCATTTTCCACTACAACCATCAGATTTCTTAATTCCCCAGTGTGTGCTGCATATCTTCCCAATGACTCTTAGGTACTTTCATCCCCCCCCACCCTGGTAATAAGAGTACCTCTCAGTCTTCAATAGACGTATCCTCACAACACCACAATGACTAAAGGAACTGCTATTAACTCCATTCAACAGTGGCGGCAGAGATGCCAGGTGAGTTGATCAAGGTCAGACAGTAAATCGGTGGTTTCTTTTAATAATTGTTTGTTTCTCACTTGTGTGCAGCCCCACTGTGAGTCAGTGGTCTCCCAACCCAAAAAAAGTTCCCCACTCCCTGGCTTATTTCATAGGTGTATTACAGCAGGGCCTAGAGAACTCCACTGAGATCGAGTTGTGAAGCAAGTGCTACAGTTACACCCAGGGAGATGCAGCTCCCCCCTTGAAGAGCTCACAGTTTAAATAGGTACCTAAGGGATTCTTGTATTTAGCACACAGGCAGCTCTGAGGTACAGAGGCCAAGATCACACATGGGGCCCGTGACAGAATTGAGACTCACCCCCCAGCTCCCTCCAGTCCCATTTCCCGGTGTTAACCACTAGACCAGCTGTCCAGGAAGGAAGCTTCCTCTGACTGAGGTCACCCAGTAGTGTCCTCATCCACTCAGGAACCTCTCAAGCGGTCCTGTAGATCTGGCCCCCAGGGCTGGGCAGCCCCAGTTGCTTCAGAGAAAGGGGCGAGATGCCCTGTAATGGTCTGGTTAGTCCATAACTGACCACAGGGGGAAGTGAGTCCTCAGGGGTTGTCTACACGACAGGGCTCACAGCAGCACCCTTAGGGTGCCAGGGCCATGGGGCTGTAGCACACACAGCTGCTACACACAGCAATGGAACAGGCTCTTCCTTCGGGGTGTAACGCCCTCGCCGAGTGAAGGGGACTGGGCCAAACAGAATAACGCTTACAATGATCTAGCCAGGTCTACACTGCGGAGGCTGGGGCAGAGGGGGGTCTAGGCCAGCATAGCTGTGGAGCTGCAGGAGGAAGATCTTCCATAGCCTCCGAGCACCACAGTTGTGTCAACCCAAGTGCAGAGCAGCCCTCAACCCCTCGCAGCTCAAGGGGGGCTCCTGGCCTGAAACACGAGGGTCACACAGGAGCCCTGATTACCCACACCTCCTGCTCTACCCATTAGCCTCCGCTCCCCTCCTAGAGCCAGAAACCAGGAGTCCTGGCTCCCAGCCCCCCGCTCTGACAACCAGACTCCACTGACCTGCAGTGCCTGTGGGCCTGATGCCAGGCACTTCTCCCCCATGTCGGTGAGGAGTTTGCTGAGGGCGAGGCGCTGCTCCGAGAGCTGGGCCATGCTGTTCTTCAGCTTCACCAGCATCTCGGCCTCCTCTGCTTTTAGCCGCCGCAGCTGCGCCTCCTTCTCCTCCTCCAGGAGGGCGCGCAGCTCCTCAAAGTCGCCGAGGATGCGCTGGCGGCAGCTCATCACCAGTGCCTACCGGCAGGGGAGAGCCGTGAGCACGCTCCTTGAGCTGGGTCTGCCCCAGGGAGGGGAAAGGTCCCATGTGTCCCATTTCCCACCCACCCCCTACGCCAGTTCATCTCCCCTCCCCACCTGAGGGCAGAGCAGAGCCAGCACCCTCACAAGGGGAAAGGTCTCCCATCTCACCCCTGGAGACTGACCCCACGTACCCTCAGTTCCTTGGGCCTGTTCTCCTCGGCCGAGAAGCGCTTCTTCACCTCCTTCAACTTCACGTCCAGCCGCCACTGCCAGCCCCGCAGCTTAGACTGTGCAGGGACAAGAAGCAGTTGCTACGTTGGCAGGAGAGTCAGTGGCGCCGACTCTGGCATGAGGCGCAGGGCACCGGGTCTCTCTTCCCAGTGGCTTGTGGGCAAGTCACCTCCTCAGAGCGTGCGTCTGTTCCCACTCCCCCACTGTGCCTCTTTGGACAGGGAGCTTTCTGGGGCAGAGGCTTCCTTTCTCCCTGGGTGCATGCAGGGCCTAGCGCAACGGGGCCCCATCTTGGCTGGAAGCTCTAGCTCAGTGGTTCCTAAACTTTTTGGCATCACGCCCCCCTTCTTGATTTTTGAAAAAACCCCGCAAAACTTGTTAAGAGAGGAAAAAAAAAAAAAAAAAAAAGAACTGAGAGGGGCAGCAAAACTTGATGGGGTGCGAGGCAACCCAGACTCCCTCCCCTCCTGGAATTTCTTCACACACCCCAGTTTGGGAACCCATGCCTGTTCCCACAGGACAAAAGAATTGCAAGTAGCTGCCTCACGGCCAGGATTTACACTCTGAACGCACAGGGCTGCCACGGGCCGGGAGCGGACACTAGATGCAGTCAGGTGAGAAGGAAGGTGCCCATGTTTGAAAGGGAGAACGATAAAACGCTGGAACGGCTGCAGGAATCCCTAGGGGTGGTACTCCAGCTTGTGGCAGGCTGCTGCAGGAGCTTAGACTAAAGCAGGGGTAGGGAATGTCTCTTGGGTCAGGGACCACTGACCCACAGGCAAAAAAAAAAAAAAAAAAAAAAAGTCAGCCAAGGGCCACACACAAATGACAAGCAAACAAATAACCCCCCCCCCCCCCCCCCCACACACACACACACACACGATCCTCACTGAGCTGGCCCCCTAATTGAGTAAAAAAATCAGTTCATGGATGTAGCCCCCAGCTGAGATGCAGGAGGAAAGAGACATGCTCCAGGGAGAGGAGGCCACTGAGGTCCAGGGAATACAGGGCTGGATTAACTCTTCTGGGGGCCTGGAGCCAGTAAATTTTGTGCAGCTCTCCTAGGCTCTGGGGTGGGGCCAAAAGAGAGGGGTTCAGAGTGGAGGAGGGGGCTACCAGGGAGCAGTCTGGGGGTAAGAGTGTGGGCTCCAGGCAGGAGGTAGGGTGCAGCAACTGTCCCCCCCAGAAGGGGGGAGATGAATCCATGATGAGTCAGTGCTTCACCCAGATGCTCCGCGTTACGGTACAACCTCCATGGAGATCAAGGCCCTATTGCACGCAAAGCTGCACAAACACGCTGCACAGGAGTCCCTGCGCTTAGGAGGGCGCAGCGTGAGGCACAGGAAGATGGGTCCCATTTGACAGCTGGGGAGCGGAGGCACAGGCAGATTCCGGGGCCTGTTCAAAGGGGAGACGGACTGAGGGGCTAATACCGAGCTCTGGGAGGCGAGTGGGGTCTGGTGACTAGGTAAGTGCTGGGAGAGGGTGCTAATGGTTATACCAGGGGGCTGGAAGGACAGGACCCCGCAGTTCTAGCCTAGCCCTAGGAGGAGAGTGGGTTGGAGCAGGAAAGGTGGAGAGGCCAAGATTCCTGGGTCCCACACCTGGCTTTGGGAGAGGTGGGGTTAAGAGCAGGGAGGCCCGGACTCCCTGGGAGGGGAGCGAGGTCTAGGAGGTTAGAGCAGGAGGGATGAGTCGGCCAGGAATTCAGGATTCTCCCCAAGCTCTAAGAGGGGACAGGGTCTAACCGTTCCAGTCCAGTACCTTGTACTCCTCAATGGCATCCTCCAGGGGCCCCACGCTGTGGGCGTGTTCGCCGTGGGCGACAGCGCACACCAGGCACACGGCCTCCTGGTCCTCTTTGCAGAAGAAGTGGAGCCCCTCGTGGTGCCAGGGGCAGAGCGGCTCGTCTTGCGCCTCACGCTTGGCCGAATGCAGCTGCTTGGCCACCTCCACCACGTTGGCCAACTGCCGGCTGGGGACCATGATGCCCTGGGCGCACAGCTCCCGGCACATGGGGCAGAGAAAATCTTGCGTCCCAGGGGCCCAACAGCGGCTGATGCAGGCCCGGCAGAAGCTATGGCCACAGCCAATTGTGACTGGGTCCATCAGGTACTCCAGGCAGACGGAGCAGGAGATGTCCATGTGCAGGGTCTCCAAGGGATCGAGGGAGGCCATGGCTTGGATCACTCTAGGGCAGGCTTGGGGGCCTCTCAGACACAACCCAAGGGCAGGCTGGGTGGAAAAGCAAGATATTATTCACCATGTAGGACTGCACTGAGGTGGTGGTGGGGGGGGACGACTCCTGGGTTCTGTCTCTGGGTGGGCTGACCTGTCTAGAGGAGTCACAGGGGAGAGAAGTTTGTTTTTAAACCTGTAACGTCCTGGTGCTTGTTCACCACGACGGGCAGAAAACAAACAAAACCAAGACACACCTGAATCACGGGGGGGGGGGGGAGGGGGGAAGCTTGCCAGGCCTCGGGGTCAGACAGGGATCAACCCCATGCTCCATACCCACCCCCACCCTTTCCTTGAGCCAGAGCTCCGGGAAGGGAAAGGCCCCTTCTCTCCCTCTCAGCCAGCCAGGCAATGCCCTTGCCCCCAGGCTGGACCAGCACCAAGGCTCCTTGGAAGGGGAAAGGCTCTGGCCCCATTCTGCACCCCCTCAGCCAGCCAGTGCCCCTGCCCAGAGGCTGCCATGCCCCATAGCAGAGAGAGGTTCTACAGCCCAGAATCTGACCCATGCCTGGCCCTTGACCTTTCAGCATCATAGCTTAACCCCTTACAACCCAAGAGCTTCTCCTCCCCAAGGGATTAGACCTGTTCCCAAATGGGGTGTGAGGGGGGGAGTGATTTTAACCCTTCAGACCCTGCCCTGGAAACCCAGCTCCCCCCGCAAACCTCCATGCTGCACAAGGCAAAATGGCTCAGGACCCTCAGCGTGGAAGACCCTGGCCTGGCTGGGGGACGTGAACCCTGTTCCCACTCACCCTGCCACACAGAGCTGCTCACTGGACTCAAACACCTCTGGACTCCCCTCCCAGAGCAAGGCAGGAAACCCGGGAGTTCTGACAGCCAGGTTACACCCCCCCCCTTCTCTAACCACTAGACCCCACTCCCCATCCAGAGCCAAGAGTAGAACACAGGAGTCTTAGCCCCCCCCAACCCTCCTGATTTAACCCAAGCAACCTCATTTCCCTTCCAAAGCTGCAGATAGAAACCAGGAGTCCTGGCTCCTCCCCCCAAACATTAAAACCCACTCCCCTCCCAAAGCCAGGAATAGACCCTCAAAGTCCTACCTCAGCCCACCCCTGCTCTAACTGAGAAGATCCCAGGCTCCTTCCTGAGCTGGAACCTGAACCCACAAGTCCTATCTGAAGCTCAAGCTCCCCACAGGTCCTAGCAGAGATTTCAAATCTCAGGCCCCAGACATTTGCATCAAGACAATATCTGACGAGCTGTAGCAACAGCACTAATACCTGCCCTAGCTCAGCAGGTCAAGGGGATTGTCACACCTCAAAAGCCTAGCACAGCTGAGCACTAGGCTATTAACACCACCAAATGAGCACAGCTGTTCTGACAGCCTGCTACTGTCAGATGCATGCCGGGCCCTTAAAGCCACACAGGTTTTCTTACACAGCCCCGCTGATTCTAGTGATCAGGAAAAGGAGGCCTCTGTGTAACCTCCAGAGCTGGGGAAGAGAGGAACTCAGTCTCTGAGGCCTGTTCAGCCCTCGGCCTCCTCTCTGAAGTGGCCAGTTGGTGCCAGCGGTGGTGAATTTTGGGAGGTGGACACATTTGCCCTACAAACTGGTCTGAGAACCCACCAACCCACGAAATACAATGTAATGAGTTTAAGAGCCTAGAGGAGAAAGACCCTATATGCCATTCCTAGACCACCCCCTTCTCCCCAGACAGCTAGCCCCTGACCTGGGGCCAGACTGGAGCCAGCATCCCCAGGAAGGGGACAGTTCCCCAGACCCTATCCCCAACATCCCCTCACCAGATGTCTGTAACTCGCTGTCTGTAGAAATACCCCTGGGCTATGTCTACACTCGTGGCTTCTTGAGTCAGAAGTATGCAAATGAGGCTAAGCGTGGAATATCGCTGAGCCTCATTTGCCTACCTAATGAACTGCCATTTTTGCAGAAGAGGCTCTTGCGCCAGAAGGAGCTGTCTACACTACCCCTTCTTGCGCAAGAAAAGCCCTCTTGCGCAATGCTGTTATTCCTGAAAATAATTGGCGTAACGGCGTTGCGCAAGAGGGTTTTTCTTGCGCAAGAAGGGGCAGTGCAGACAGCTCCTTCTGGCGCAAGAGCCTCTTCTGCAAAAATGGCAGTTCATTACGTATGCAAATGAGGCTCGGCGATATTCCACGCTTAGACTCATTTGCATACTTCTGACGCAAGAAGCCGCGAGTGTAGACATAGCCCTGGTGAATGTAGGTGAGTACTGCTTATTAGTGGTAGTATAATTAAACTGCTACTGATAGTAATAGGGTGAGGAGGGATGGGATGCTATGAAAACAGTCCCTTATGTTTGAAATACACTGTTGGCAACACACCTGCCTCCCTCCTGCCAGCTCTTGATAGGCCCATCAAAAGCAGGAGAGAGTGGCAGGCCAGGAGACAGGCTAGCCAAGGGAAACATGGCCGGGGGGGGGGGGGAATGGAGCGGGACGGGACTGGTTGGGGGCAGCACAGGAGTTGAATTTTGGCTCCAGTGTTGAGAAGACGCATGGAGACTGAGAGAAATCAGCTGGTGAGCTTGAATCCACACAGAACAAGATGTGTGAAGCACATGAACTTGTGTGTGTGAGGGTCAATCAGGCCTCCTCTCAGGAGGAGCAAACAAGGCAACTGCCCAAGGGCCCTTCCAGCTGCTACTGTGGCAGCGGTGGTGGCGGCGGCCCTTTAAATTGCTTCCAGAGTGCCGTACTATGTGCTCCAGGAGACTTTGAGGGCTGCCTATGGGGAAAGGGGGAGGAAGAGGACTGGCTGCCCCAGCTCTGCTCTAGGCCCCCTTTCCGGGAGCACAGAGCCAGCCCTCACACTTTTCCAGGGGCCCAGCAAGTCTGTCAGCCCCCTTGGGGTCTATATCCTGAAGCCAGAAGTTCCACAGGCTAATAATGTACTCAGGGAAAGAGAAGCTGAGCTTTCATATCAATTGTGTTCCGTTCCCAGTGCGTTATCCCCAGTTGTTGAATCCTTAACCCTCCCACTCCTGTCCCCTATGAAGAGAACTTCAAGAGAGGACATTTTTGCTCATAGCACGGAGGTTCAAGAGCAGAATGTGTATGACACCTGTCTTCTCTACCTACCCCTCTCAGACCTGGGATGCAAGAACACAAGATTCCTGGCTCCCAGTACCTTCCTTTTCTGCCCTATAGACTCTTCTCCAGAACTGAAGAAGGGCTCTGTAGAGCTGGAAAGCTTATCTCACTGACCGAAGATGGTCCAATAAAAGATACTATGTCACCTATCTTGTCCATCCCTGGACTCTATGATGGTTATTTCCTGCACAAACCCCGTGGAATTATGTGAAACTTTACTAATTGAATTTAGGCTCATGCATACTGGTTCAAACTGGATTCTTCAATGGCCAACGGACAAAGGAGAGACTTTTGGTTAACTAGCCTTAGTTAAAACTGATTCAGAGCCTTCTGTCCAAAAGTGGCCCTAGTCCTTCCTGGGAAGGTTTGGAAAGACATGGCCCAACTGGGTGTTTGGTGCAAGCAAAAGGTGTTGTGAGCTTGTAACCATAGAAAAACCCCGTGGTGGCAAGGTGTGAAGGATTGCTAGGCATTCAGAGTCCTTGTTGGAGTAGGGTTTATATCTGGTGAGCTTATTAGCATGCATGTAGGTTTTTAAATTGTTTTTAGTGTTATCTCTATAATGCTTTCCCTTTGAGAATAAATGTGCTTGCTTAGAAAGAGCAGTATGGTAACTTACAACTGTGGCAATGACATTGTTCTCTATTTCTGAGGTTTTGTTAAATATCAAAGGAAGAGGGGGGATTAATAAAACCAGCAACGGAGCTCACAATGCTGAGAAGAAGAGCATCTGAAAACTTACTCCCCAGGGATTCTGGAACTAAGTTGAATTGCCCAGGTCAGGACAACTTTAGCCTTGAAATGACACATGCACTCTTATCACTCGGGGCTTGATCAAAACACTCCTAGATACATTTCAGCAAGAAAACAGTGACAGCGGCAAAGCGGGTTGGAAAATTCTCATGGGATGGAATTGAAACATTCAGCAGGAAGGTGTCGATTCTGTCCAAGCCTCTGACAGGTACCAGGTGGGCTGGCCAGTCCATCTTCTCAGTTGGCTTCCTGCCTCTTGACCTATTGCCCTTGGAATGCCCAGAATCACAGGGCTGCCCTTCTCCCTGAATCTGGGCTACTGCATTCCCTTGGCTTGCCGAGTTCCCATGCAGTGTTTCTGGTTGGCTGCAACTCTTCAGCTGGTGGGCTGACTAGCTTCCTGGGCTTCTGAATCCCCAGTACAGGCAGTCCCCGGGTTACGTACAAGATAGGGACTGTAGGTTTGTTCTTAAGTTGAATTTGTATGTAAGTCGGAACTGGTACATATTGTAGGGGAAACTCTCGCCAAACATTTCTCCAGAGCTCAGTTTTATTCTCCCACACCTCACTTCCCTCAGTCCTTTATTCTCAAGCTGAGGTGTCTGCTGAGAAAAGCCGCTCCGCGTCTCCCTGGTCTGCTGGGGGGGGAGGCCAGCAGACCAGGGAGATGTGGAGCGGCTTTTCTCGCCGTAGAGGATGCGGGCAGTGGGACCGTGGCGCGTCTCGGCGGTCTGCTGGGGGGGGGGGGCGCAGCTACTGCGGGGTTGCCTCACCCTGTTTGTAAATAGGGATCCGATGTAAGTCGGATCTATGTAACCCGGGGACTGCCTGTACTAGGGTAGATGGATGTCTGGCTCCCCAGCTTATTGGGCAGTCTGGCTTCCTGAACAAGGAGTCAACTGGCTCCCCAAGCTGCCTGGAGAGCTGCAATTGCTGGGCTACCCTGCCTTACATCCGGCTGGGTCCCTGCTCGGCCCAGGCAAGAGGAATGTTTCAGCATTTCCAAAATAACGTATTTCTGAATTCTCAGCCATGCATGTAATGGCACGCTACACGATGATACTGCTCAGCCACTAGATGGTGCTGTGTGTAAGATACCTTCTTTAAACACACCTCAGCCGCAATTTGTAGTGTTCAAGGATCTTATGCTAAGCACGCCTGGTGTGCAAAAAGCTAGTCACGTCTGACACAGGGACATGATGGTGTCAGGAGTACTGGAGCGTCGGTTCGCTTCACGGGCCTCATGATGGCCTCGTCTGAGTTCTTTCATCTTCCCTCTGCACTGCAGCGTGTCCTGCTCATGCCCCTTTTCACACAAGGAGTGAGACATGTGCCTGTACATGTCCCAGTTTCTATGGATCGCTCACAGCTGGGGCTGCACAGTCTCCTCTCCCCGTACACTGATCAGACCCAGCAGTTCTGCGGTGATCCAAGCTGGGGGCGTGTTTGGTGCGATGGCCAGGTGGGGGGCACCTGGGAAGATGACATGAGACCACTGCACAATGAGCCCACCCATGGGTGGAGGTGGAGAGGAAGGGTTCCAGGTACTTAGGTGATAGGAAATAGGATTTAAATTTTGCAAGGTGTTGCGAGGGGGCGCCGAGGCAGATAGCTGGTCACCTGGCTGCAGGTCAGTGGAGTTCAAACTGCTGACCAGAGTGTCTGATGTGGGATTGTGGACCACTTCCTGCAGGCCAGAATCAACGACAAAATGCCCTGAGGTATCTACACTGCATGTTTGTCGACAACACCGGGAGGGGAAAAGACAAAAGTTCCTCACTGAGTTGGAATTTTTTTTGTCAACGAAAATGGCCATTTTCAGTGCCGAAGGTTGTGTTGCTGTGTAGACGCTCACGCAGTTTCATCGCCAAAAGGCACTTTTCCTCTGCAAAACTTGCCAGTGTAGACAAAGCCTCTGGATGTGCTTAGAATACACCGCTTTTAGCGACATGGCTATGCCCACAGAGCCGTGTGGTTAAAAGTCAAGCTTTTCGCAAAGGAGATCTTCTGCAAAAACTTCTTGCGCAAAATTGTGTCCACATGTCAAAAGCACATCACACAAGCGATGTTCTTTTGCGCAAGAAAGCATCCACACTGCATGGAACTCGTGTGCAAGAAAGCTCTGATGGCCATTCGCAGAATGGCCATCAGAACACCTGTGCTTTTTCTGATAGGCTCTTTTTGCACAAGAACCCCCTGCAGAGCATCTACACACACCTTTTTGCGCAAGAGCTATAGTGCAAAAAGGAGTTATTCCCCGTGGGAAGAGGAATAACTCTACTGGCAAAAGCCCTCTGTCCTGCATACAGTATTCAAGATGTGGGGATACCATGACTTTATATAGACAGGGGTGGCCCATGCGTATAGGCCGACTCGACGGTTGCCTAGGGTGCCGCCTTCAGCGGGGTGCCCAATGATGATGTCACGCGGGGCGCCTGATGATGATGTCACACCATTGACAGCCGTGCAGGCGGGGGCGCTGATTGCGCATTTCACCTGGAGCGCCAGCTGCCGCAGCCGGCCTCGGGCCACTCCTGTATATAGAGGCAATCTGATATTTTCTGTCTTATATCTATTGCTTTCCTAATGATTCCCAATAGTGTTACCTTTTTAGTTTTTACACTGCCATTGCACATTGAACAGGTATTTTCAGGCAACTATCTACAAGGATTCCAAGACCTCTTTCTTGAGTGGTAACAGCTAATTTAGACCCCACCATTTTTGTATGTAGAGTTGGGGTTATATTTTGCCCTGTGCATTACTTTGTATTTATCAACACTGAATCCCATCTGCTCTCATGTTGCCCAATCACCCAGTTTTGTGAGATCCTCTTGTAACTCTTTGCAGTCAGCTTTGGACTGAACTATTCTGAGTAATGTTGTAGTATCTGCACATTTTGCCACCCCTTTTTCAAGAACATTTCTTACTGTAAGTATAAAAAAGTTTTTCCTGCGGGACGCCAGAGTGACATCATCACTTCACTCTGGAGTCCTGCAGCCCCTCCCTCCCTTTTCCCCAGTGCTGGCAGCCATGCCACGCCGTCCTTCCCTGTGCTTGGCAGCTGGGAGGAGAGTGCAGGGTGTGCGAGGCCTCACGGGGCTCACGAGGCCTCGGAATGCCCCCCGCCCTCCAGCAGCCATGAGAGCGTGGGGTGCGCAAGGCCTCGGAGCAGCTCCCCCTTAGTGGCTAGGCGGAGAGCACAGGGCATGCAAAGCCTTGCAGACCCCCCCACCCCCACCCCACCGGGCAGCTGGAAGGAGAGTGTGGGGTGTGAGAGGCCTCAGAGCAGTTACCCCCCCTCCCCCGGCAGCCAGGGGCAGGGTGGGGCTGCTTGATGTGGTCTCGGTTAGGAGAAGTTCAGGTTAGGTCGTGGTGGAGTGTGGTGTGTGTGGGGGGGGGTGGAGAGAAAGGGCCTGAGCTGACACAGCTGTGGGAGGGAGAAAGGTCCTGGGTTGGCACAGCAGGAGGAGGGGGAGAAGGGGCCCTTCCTGGGGAGCGGCCCCTTTTCTGTCCCCCCCCCCCCCCGGCCAGCGGGAGAAAGTCCGGGTGGCGTGGCCACAGCAGCCGGTGGGCGGGGGGGAGAAGCCGGGGTCGGCTGAGGGCAGTGGGGGAGAGAAGCAGGGGCTGGCGTGCCTGCCAGTCCTCCCCGGTGGACTGGGGGAGGGGGGAGAGCTGGGCCTGCCTACCCCCTCAGACAGGGGAGCGGAGGTTGGCGAGCGTAGCAAGCAGGGCGTACCACCCCCTAGTATAAGTTTAACAGCAGTGGTCCAAATGCAAATCCCAGCAGCACAACGCTCATTGCTACTCTCCCCCACCCCCTTCTAAGGGGAGTACCTGGCAATGTTTTCATGATGATTTAACCATCCTTCAATTTCTTGACTGCCCAGTCTTTTGTTATTCTTAATCCCCCTGCCTCCCCCTCTGTTTATAACAAACTCCCTGCTCCAAAGGCAAAGCTTGGAGCAGCTTAAACTCTGTTGCAGTCAAGAACTGCCTCTGGGGCCGTGGCATGTACTTTAAGAAGATCTCAAGTATGAAATCCAGGCGTTCAAACTTTGTGTGTGTGTGTGTGTGTGGGGGGCGTATGGCCTCCTCTGGCCCTCCATAAATGGTGTCGTTGCCTCTCCTTCCTTAGGTGCTTCGAGCACTGAAGTAGTGATACTGACATTTAAAGCATCATGAATAGTCTCAGAGTGCCTTTTGAAATAATGAGGGGAGTCACATCTCAGAGTACTTATTTCAGGCTCTCTGCAAACACCGGCATTTATTGCAGCATCTGTTACGCACAGGTCAGATTTCAGACATTTTCTTTGCAAGGAGAGCTGGTCACTTCCCTTTAATTTTAAACAAAAGCTGAGTCGCTGGAGACCGACTGACAGCTTGATCTTACTATATATTTTTAGAAATGTGTGTCTGTCTGTCTGCCTGTCAGTCTGTTTGCTCAAGAACTCCTCTGAAGAGCTAGGGCTGCCACATTTGGTATGGCGCTTCCTCTTATAACCTAAAGGATGGTCAGGGTTGGGTTGTGCAAAGATAATGGGATGTGCCTGGAATGTGATTGTTTCTCATAAAAAGGAAAGGGAAGGGTGTGGTAGGAGGGAGTTATATAGTAGTATGACCACAGGGGGGCAGCAAAGGGCCAGAGATAGGGACTGGGACATCTATACCCCCATTGGGCCAACTATGGGCAGGTGGAGAAGAGAACAGCTATCTACCATATATTTCAGAGATTATGTCTGTTTGTCTGTCCCCCAGCTGGGGGACATGTACCTCTCCCCCAACTGTGCCTGCTACAGCTGCAGTGGCCATGGACAGGCGTCTCTCACCTGTCCCCATGCTGCTGTGGTGAGAGAAGGCTGGGGTTGTCCTCTCTCCATGGGGCACCCTGCCCACTGAACCCCACATCCCCAGTCCCACGCCACAGCAATGCTTTAAATGAAGAAAAAAAGGGTATTGAGCTAAGGACCTGAGCGACACCGGGTATATCTTCTAGTCTGCACATAAATGAGGGGATGTGCCTAACATTTTGCAAAATGCTGCTGGGAAAATGCCCTTCTGTTCAATGCTCTCTATGAGCCATTATGCTTCACAGAAGTTGTCCAGTGGCCTTTGCATCTGGCCTCAAATCCTCCATGAACTGTTCTTTAAAAGGGCGGGAATGAAGATTGGGTGTTTGCTCTTTATGCTTCCTTGCTGGCAAGAAGAGGATCTGGCAGGACTTTGATGTTGCCTTGATAAATATTAGGGCTCTGACCCCTTGATTTTGCTGTAGGTCTTCCTTGTCAACTTTCAACTAAAGGCTGTTTGTTTTGAATCCTTATTGAAATGATCTTTTCTCCCAAACAAATGTAGGGTAATTGAATTAAATGGAGTGTTAAAAAGTCTGACTAACAGGCCTCCTGTCTCACTCTGCCCTAGAGGGCGGAGCTGGCCTCCCCACCTTGCTCAGGCCGTCAGTTCTCCTTTTGAATAAATAAACTTATAAGAATGGCCGTACTGGGTCAGACCAAAGGTCCATCTAGCCCAGTATCCTGTCTGCCGACAGTGGCCAGCACCAGGTGCCCCAGAGAGGCTGGACCGAAGACAATGATCAAGCGATTTGTCTCCTGCCATCCTTCTCCAGCCTCTGACAAACAAAGGCCAGGGGCACCAATTCTATCCCCTGGCTAATAGCCTTTTATGGACCTAACCTCCATGAAATTATCTAGCTTCTCTTTAAACTCTGATAGGGTATGTCTAAACTAGATGCCTCTGTTGTCAGAGGCATGTAGATTTGTTGTTTTGGCAAAGGCAAATGAAGCCGCGATTTAAATGATCACGGCTTCATTTACATTTACATGGCTGCCGCGCTAAGCAGACAAACAGCTGATCAGCTGTTTGTCCGCTCAGCGCGCTAGTCTGGACGCTCCCCTGCCGACATCAAAGCCCTTTGTCGGCAGCCCTGGTAAACCTCATCCCACGAGGAATAACGGGGCTGCCGACAAAGGGCTTTGATGTCGGCAGGGGAGCGTCCAGACTTGCGCGCTGAGCGAACAAACAGCTGATCAGCTGTTTGTCGGCTCAGCGCGGCAGCCATGTAAATGTAAATGAAGCCGCGATCATTTAAATCGCGGCTTCATTTGCCTTTGCCTATGTGTCTAATCTACATGCCTCTGCCGACAGAGGCATGTAGTCTAGACACAGCCTTATAGTCCTAGCCATCACAGCCTCCTCTGGCAAGGAGTTCCACAGGTTGACTACAAGCTGTGTGAAGAACTTTCTGTTATTAGTTTTAAACCTGCTACCCATTAATTTCATTTGGTGTCCTCTAGTTCTTCTGTTATGGGAACTAATAAATAACTTTTCTTTATCCGCCCTTTCCACACCACTCATGATTTTATAGACCTCTATCCTATCCCCCCTCTGTTTCCTCTTTTCTAAACTGAAAAGTCCCAGTCACTTTAATCTCTCCTCATATGGGACCCGTTCCAAACCCCTAATCATTTTAGTTGCCCTTTTCTGAACCCTTTCCAAGGCCAAAATGAACGTACTTTCATAATTATTCTGGTGTTGCCTCCTTTGTGCCTGTGGATGTCTAACCACCCTGCTCTGCAGTGATCCAAGGGAGACCTGATGTGAATTTCTATTGCAGAAGCCTATAGCAATGAGGGAGAATGTCAGGCCTTTCCCATCAGAAACAAGCTAGAATAGGGCAAAAACCCCATGAAGAGTTTTCTCTGCAGGTCACTTGTACACGCCGGAAGGAGCCAGCCACTGCCTGTCATGGCAGCTTGTTTGCTAAGAGGTGCTTATCCTGTAATACATGTTGTTTTGCTGTGGCATCTAGCGACCAGGCGCTATAGTGCTGGGCACAGCTTTTATAGAGATTCTGTGCATCTGAGCAAGATCTAACTCTGGAGGAAACTGTTCATAACAAGAACAGGTTCTCCTGTGGGTGCTGCATCCTTCTGACATGCTGTGCAAGGCTTGTATTGGACTGAACTCGAAGGCTCTTGTGTGTTCTATTGACTTGTACACGCTAAGTAGGATCAACACATGGAGGGCAAACAGTCTAGCAAAATCCAGACACTGATCCAAAGCATGTTAGCACGGAGTACGGGAGCAATTCCCCAGCATGACGCTGTCACTGTCGATCTTCCAGGGTTCGAATTAGCAAACATGCTAAACCTGCTTCCATGGGGAGTCAGAGAAGTCAAAGGGAGAGTGTTCTCCTTTCGAGTTCCTGCAGCATGGACAGGAGCCAAAAGCCAAATTAATGTACTTCAACTTCAGCTATGTAATTAATGTAGCTGAAGTTGTAGATCTTAATTCAACCTTATCCCGTAGTGTAGACATACCCTTAGTGTCCTTGTGCCTCAGTTCCCCACCTGTACAACCCTTCCTCTCCTCTTACGCTTTGTCTTGTCAGTTGAGGCTCCAAGGGCTGCCAGACAGGCCCCCTCCTGTATGACTCGTAGTATCTAATAGGATGTGGTCCGAATCTCAGGTTGGCCTCTGGCGGCTTGTGCTTTTGCTGACAGCCCTGTTGTGTGTTAATTCAAGTGGCTGTTCCCTACATGTCCTCTGCTGTGCCGACAGGCTCTAAGATCCTTTGCTTCCTGACCCAACCTGTTGCGCAGTGTTGTTAAAACAGCTGCCCTGTTCCGCTCCAGAGGTGGCTGCATTTCAGAGGTGGGTGCCGTGGTTTCCCCTATATAGTTGTGTGATCTCTAGCAGAGCAGCCCAATACACCAAGTCAGCTGCTATTTATAGCTCACTGAGGCTGACCTGCAGAGGAGAGGGGGCCAGCTCGGGGGTCTCGCAGGCAGCTGTGCAGCCGTGCACACTCAAATGCTGCAGAATCCTTCATCCCACTGCGGAATGCTAGCAGGGCTCTGGTTTCAATGTAGCCCCTTGCAGGAGGTCTCTATGTTCTTCCAAACCTTGCCCAAGAACTGGGAGTTCTCAGGCAGGGATTAGTTATGGAAACAAGGAGATGCTAGTAAATACTATCCCCCACTCAATAAGAGACAGAGGAGAGGGACGCTGGGTTCTAATCCCAGCTCTGGCACTGAAACCTCTGCATCCCTTTTCCCCGGTCACTTTTCTTCTCTCCGCCTGTTTCTCTTCTCACTGGTCATCTGACCTGTTTCAGCAATGAGCTCTTCGGGTCGGACTGTCTTTCCCTGTGTCTGTACAGTGCCCCACACCGCAGGGCCATATCACCGCTGCGAACTTTGCTACCATAATACGAATCAAGTGAGGTTCATGCCATCCTGGGAACAGTGGGGAGGGGAAGGAAGGCAACTAAAGGAGGTAAGAAATGGAGATAGAGTAGAGGCAGGAAAAGAAAGAGGGCAGGTAAAAGTCCAGAGTAGATGCATGGAAGAAAGAGAAGGCTTGGAGCAGAAGAGTTTGCAGCAGGGACAGGGTGCTCTTGGGGGCAGGGACTCTCTCTTACCCTGGATCTGGTCAGCTCTTGGCACAATGGGGCCCTCCCTGAACTCAGCCGGGTCAGGGACCACCTCTGGCTGGGTGCGTGGCCAGGCCGCAGGGTCCTGATCCCTCCCTTCCCCTTGCCCTAAAACTGAGCTGGAAGCATCGTGCGCCCGCTTGATCGCAGGCTGTGCAGCTCGGGGGCCGGCTGGGCCGACTCCAAGTGGTGCTGCGACAGGGGCGCAGAAGAGAGGAAGAGGCGGGTCAGGCCACCCCCGCTCCCTCGCCTGCAGCAGCCCCCGGTCTCCACAGGTGTCCGAGGGGCCCCACGCTGCCCGCCCCGCCCGCAGCCTACCTAGCGGGCTCAGCCCCGACGGGCGCCCGGCCTGCAGCCGTGTCTCCGCTCGCCGCGCTCTGGGCTGGGCAAGCGGCCCAGGGCCGCCAGGGGGCGGGGAGGGGAAGCCGGCGCCGAGCCAGATGTGGGAAAGGGGACGGGGGGCGCTGCTGCTGCGCCTCCCCCCGCCCCGCCCGCCCGGACCCTCCCCCTCCCGCTCCCCCGGTGCGGTGCCTCTGCCCGCCGGGCGCAGGGAGGGAAGGCGCGGGGCAGGGCTGGCTCCGGCGCGGGCTCGCACACGCCCGCCGCGGGGAGCGGGAGCCCCCAGCCGGGGTCGCGGGGCGGCCGGAGGAGGGGCCGGGCCGGCATGCGGTAGCCCCGGGGCGGGCGGCAGGAAGGCGGCAGGAAGGGGGCTCCGCGCGGGAGGCGCCGCCTGTCATGTTGGCCGGGCTGCTGCTGCGGGCTGCCTGGGTGTCCCTGCTGCTGCTGCCGCCGCCGCCGGGCAGCGCCTACCCCGGCAGGAAGAAGCCGCCCAGCTTCGCGGCGGACAGGTACCGGCCCCGGCTGCACGGCGCGGGGAGGGGCGGCAGGGCGAGCGCGGAGCGTGGGGGGGGGGGGATCCGTCCGTCTGTCCGTCCGTTCTGCCTCTGGCCGTCTGTCCCGCACGCCGCGCTGCCCCCCAGCGCCTCGCGTCCGGCTGCCCTCGGGGCTGTGAGCGGCGCCTGGCGCTGGGAGTGTCCCGCTGCCCCCGGGGTGCCGCTCGGGGCCCGCCCTCCCTGCTTGTGGGCTCTGCCTCCTGGGGGCGCCTCCAGTCCTGGATGGGGGGGGGAGCGCTCTGCCCTTCCGCGGGAGTCTCTCCACGTGGGAGCGCCGTGCCCCCCCCCCAGTGTCTGTCTGTCTGTCTTTCCCGGGGAGAGCTCTGCCCGCCCAGCTCGCACCCAGACCTTCCCTTCCACCTGGCTGCCTCAGGCCGGCCTGGGCTCTGGGGCCAATGTTGGATGGGGGGGGGGGGGAGGATTGCCTAGGCTGCCCTCCCTTCTGCCCCTCTGCAGTTCTTGCTGGGAGCAAGGGGGGGGTGGACCCTCTTCCCCAACCCCCAGCTCACACTCTTGGGGTCCTAGAGGCAGCTCAGGCGGGGCCACAGCCTCATGAAAACAAGGGTCCCAGGGAGGGGAGCAGAGCAAGCCAAGTGGCCTCAGCACCCATGTCCTGCTGCCCCCTGGGGCCTTGGGTCCCTGCCCAGAGGAGCCATTCATTCACGCATCCGTGGCAGGAGAAGGGGTGGGAACAGCTGGTCCCTACATCCCCCTGAACCTTCTGTGGGCTTACTCTCCCTATGAAGCCCTGTCCCAGAGAATCTCCTGTTTCTCCTTCCCAGGCGCCGGGTGGGGCCCCATGTTTGCCTCTCGGGCTTTGGGAGCGGATGCTGCCCTGGGTGGATGCCGTCCCCAGCCAGCGGGCAGTGCACCCTGCGTGAGTATCCTGCATCCTCCATGACCCACCACCATCACCGAGTGCCTGCCGCACAGACAGCGTCTCCCCGTCAGCCTCAGGGGCCTGGGACTCTGCCTCTCCATGGCACAGTCACCACCCTGCTCCCAGGCCTCCCATGGGCAAAATGCCCATTATGGCTCCTGCCCCTCCTCCCATATCTGCAAGGGGCCCTTACTCGCCCCCTTCCTTCAAAGATCCATTCCTCCCCAATCACTTCCTTCATGTGCCTCCCAGCTGCCAACGCTGTCCCATGGGATTGACGGCCTGCCTATTCTGCTTGGGGGCTGGGGGGCTCTTTCCAGACAGTGCCTGCTCTTCCCATTGGTCCCCACTAGGCTGGGTGCATTAGAGCTGCCCCTTGTGGAAATGTCGTCCTGTGTCCTGATGGGCCTCTCTCCCGGCCCCTCTCCTGCAGCACTCTGCTCCTTCGGCTGTGGCAGCGGCTGGTGCATCGCCCCCAACGTCTGCTCCTGCCGGGATGGAGAGCAGGGCATCACCTGCCCAGGTACCTGGACCCCCGTGCTGCACACTTCTGGCCCTTTCTCCGCAGCAGGGGAGGGCGCTCATGGGAGAAGGGTGCTCTCTCGGGCTGAGGCTGGGAGGCCATCTTTGCAGAGGGATGTTGCCCAGTTGGGTGGTCACGGGGGGCCTGGGTGAGGAGCTGTAGCCCAGGTGGCACAGGCCAGCTTGGCCCAAGGGCACAGAGGCAAGGGGAGCTGCCCTGCTGCCGGGTTGGGCTGCCCACCCTGCTGCAGCCTAGCATCCCTAGGAATCAGATCCCAGAACTGCCCATCTCCAGTTGGATCCCCATGTCTGGAGAGGGCCTGAATCCACTGGGAATAGCGGGGACGAGGGGTTCAGAGCAGTGCTGAGGCTGCGGGCAGCTGTGTGGATGTTGGTGGGTTCCTGAGCCAGTGTTCTTAGTACGTAACACAGGCCACGGGCTCCACATCCTGAGCCGCTCGCAGCCCCTGCCTCACTGAGCCAGAATCCCAGGCCAGGACTGGGAGGTGCCACCATGCAGTCTGCGTATGGAGAGCCAGAGGGGACCAGCAGCCTCCACTTTCTTTTCCACCAGCGCATCTTCTCCGTGGGTAGGGGGGTGGCAGGGGAGCCCCTGTGCCCCATGACCCTCGTGCTCTCCCACCGGGGCCTGACTTGCCCCTCAGCCTGCTGCCGTGTGTGTTTCAGATCCGCCGGGTGCCTGCGGGGAGTACGGCTGTGACCTCGCCTGCAACCATGGTGGCTGCCGGGAGGTGGCCCGTGTCTGCCCACTGGGTTTCTCCATGGTGGAGACGACCAATGGTGTGCGCTGTACAGGTGAGAGCTCGCCTGCCGTTGGGTGGACCCCTGATCAGAGCCTGGACCCGTGGGCCTGGTTCACTGAAGCAGCAGAGCTACGAAGGGCAGTGAGTGGTGGGGCTGAGTGCTGGCCGGGTACGGGCAGCGATGCAGCCACTGATGAGCAGCTGGGGTGGCAGGGGGTGACCAAGCCACAGGAAGAGGCGGCTGAGCCTGTTTTAGTCTTGGCTAGCGGAGCTGGGTATTTTCACTGTGGCTTGTCCCGCTGCTCACAGGTTCAATCCCCACCAATGACCCAGCCAGCGTTGTTGTGAGCTTCCCCCACCCCTGGCTAATCCCCCAGGGGACAGGCTGGATCAGCAGCATCACTTTCTTCTTACAGCTGATCAGTGGGCGGGGTTGCCCATGTTCCTTCAGCCGTACACAGGGTTGGCTGGGTGTTCCGGGGGGGGGGGGTGTCTGCTCCTCCCTGGATACTACAGCCAGGGGGGGCCCTTTCTCTCCTAGACATTGACGAGTGCCTGAGTTCCTCCTGCGAGGGGTTGTGTGTCAACACGGAGGGCGGCTTCGTGTGTGAGTGCGGCCCGGGCTTGCGGCTCGCTGCCGACCGTCACAGCTGCCAGGGTGAGTCTCTGGGCCTCAGGCCACAGAACGAGGGGCGAGGTGGGGGGGGGGGGCTGGGCCAAATGTCTGGGACCAGTGCGTGTGGGGAGGGTGGTGCGAGCTCTGAGGGGGGTTGTGGCTGCCTCATCCTTTCCTTTTCCAGATACGGACGAGTGTCTAGCCACCCCGTGCCAGCACCGGTGCAAGAACAGCGTCGGCAGCTACCGCTGCTTCTGTCGCCCCGGTTACCACCTGCACAGCAACCAGCACTCCTGCCTGGGTGAGCCCAACCCTCCTAAGAGGCCTCTTCCCACCCAGCCCCATCTGAGACCTCCCTGCATCCAGTGAGGCTTTAGTTCCAGAGTGCTGACTAGTCAGCAGGACACCCCCAACTCCGGGGGAGGGCTGTGTGTTGGTATCCCCACGCTGCCACCAACAGAGACACTGAGGAGTGAAGGGGCTTCTCCAGGGCCATGCCAAGGGACTGGGAGTGGGGGGGGCTCAGTGGCCAGATGTCAGGCCCTCAGTACATGGCAACCACTAGATAGCAGCCAGTGGAGCGGGGCAGATGTTCAGCTCATCCCACGAGATGGGAGCGTGGGGGGAGGGAGCAGGGGAAATGGCCCCTTAGGCTGAGATTGTTGAGGCTTTTCCCTGAGGCAGAAAGGGGGACCTTGGCCGTTGAGGTCTCTTCAGTGGACAAAACAGTTCCCCACCACATGCTGCCCGTCATGTGGCCCTGTGTCACTGCAGCGACTGGAGCATGGTCCTGCCCATCTCCCCCTGCTGTGAAGGAGGAGGAGAGGGGGCGGGAGGAAAGAGGAGGCTGGGGGGTCACCAGTGATTGCCAATCTGTGTCCTGGCAGTAGCTAGCAACTCCACTTCCAACCCAGGCCCCCAGAGCTGACAGTTTGAATCTCTTCGTGCTGCCTTTTCAGAGCCGGGGGGAGCTCGGAATCGGATCAGAAACAGCCTTGCCTTTCCCTGAGGCCTGGCATGAGGTGCCCGCCGGCTGCCAGCCCCTCGGGTTATGCCAGGGCGGAAGCCTGTCTCCTGACAAGCCTGAGATGTCAGCATGTGGGGCTGGGGTGCCCAATCTGGAGGCCCTGGAGAGTGGGCAGGCAGGCAGGGCTGGTGATGAACGCCCCAACCCGGCCAGCTCCCCCAGTTCCAGCCTTCGTGGCTCCTGCCCAGACCCCAGTGAGCTCCCGGGTCCCCTGCCCGCCCTCCCGGCTGGCCCTGCTGCTAGGTGCTGACCCCTGGCTCTGCCACCCTAGATGTGAACGAGTGCCGCCGGGCCAGCGAGAGGCGCCCCTGCCAGCATGCCTGTCACAACACACTGGGCAGCTTCCTGTGCAGCTGCCACCCCGGCTACCGGCTCAGCGGGGACAGGGTGTCCTGCGAAGGTAAGGGTGGGCCCCGCTCTCCCACCTCCCCAGGCCGCAGGCCTGCCCCTGCTGCCCGCAGTGGGGAGAGCATGATAGGAGGGGTGGGGCTGGCTCCTGCCCCGTCCTGTGGGGAAGGGCCGCTTCTGTGGTCAGTCAGAGCGGAGTGGGTGGGGAGGCGGGCCCCAAATCCAGCTGTGGTCCCTGCTTGTGATGTTGGGGAGGTTCTCCGGGGCAAGGGCTGGGTATCTGGGTTCTGTGCCCTGCAGGGCCTGGTCCCATACTCTGGCCATGTCCCGTATCAGTCCCTGCTCGGCTGCCCTGGCTCTCCTCCAACGGCTCTGTCTGTCTGTGTTTCCTTCCAGGCTTCCCGAGAACCATCCCAGCCCCATCTCCCATCCTGCAGTCCTTGCAGCACCCCCCGACTGTGCTGCTGCTCCCTCCTGACTCTGGGGGGGCCCCTCCTTTCCGAGCCCCTGTCTCAGCCCCGAGCCCCCAGCTCCCTTCCTTGCCGACCTCCCCCCCTCCCTCATTCCCCTTGTTCCCGGCCGCCATCCCTGGCCCGTTCTCTCCGCTGCCACCGTCACTGCTTCAAGAGAAGGCCCCTTTGCCCTCGCCTCCGCCCCCTGCCTTACAGCTGCCCTCCCTCACCACCCCGCCTCCCCCCTGCTGGCACCAGGGGGCGCTGCGGGAGCACAGCAGCCGTTGGCTGGAGCCTGGGTGTCTGCGCTGTTCTTGCGAGGTATGTGCCCTCCTGCTGGGTCCCCGGCTCCCCCCGCCGTGCTCTGGCCAGCCCCCTGCTAACCAGCTTGTCCTGTGGCAGGGGGGCCGAGTGGTGTGCGAGGCGGAGACCTGCAGGGTGGCCTGTTCCCACCCGCTGCCCCTGAAGGATGGGGGGTGCTGCCCCAGCTGCTCAGGTGAGACCCACCCCCCATATCTCACTGGATCAGGCCCATGGGATCACTGGGGCCTGGAGGGTTCAGTCCCTGCTGGTTCCTGCCCCCTGTGGGGGTTCTTTTCCTGCCTGGGTGGTGCCCAGCGGGTGAGCTGCATGGCTGTTCCTTGGGATGGGTATGGATGCCCATGGCCCTGAGGCATGGTGGGACGGTCATGACGTCTCCTCTGGGGCTCACCGTGGAGTAGCCTGACGCTGCCCTTGCTTTGCCGTGTCCCGCAGGCTGTTGGCACGAGGGGGTCGCCCGGGCGGAGGGGGACGTGTTCTCTGTGGCCGACGGGAATTGCACAGTCTGCATGTGCCTGGTGAGCCTTGCGCCGAGTGGGGGGCTGGGCGCTCTGGGGAATGGTGTGAGACTGGGCTGGAGGGATTCCCCAAGGGGCTCGCCTAAACTCCCGTGACATCAGCACGCCGGGTGGCAGGGGCCCAGTGAGGTCATCGGTCAGGTGACTGATTGGAGGCGGTGGCCATGGTGACGTGGCCCTCAGCAGGGGATTCAGAGACAGGAACATGGCCCCTCAGTGGGTCGGGGGCAATGAGGTGATGCCCCTTGGCAGGGGAATCAGCCACGGCAACGTGGCCCCCTGTGGGGCGGGTTGGACCTGGGTTTGAATGAGCACCGAGAGGAGGGGAGAGCTACCCAGTGCCATGTGTGGCCCAGGGCCCTGGTCTGTCCCTGGCATTCCCTTGGGTTTCTCTCTTCCAGGCTGGCAACATCTCCTGCATCTCCCCTGAGTGCCCTCCGGGCCTCTGCCTCAGCCCTGCCCAGGCCGACTGCTGCTCCTGCCAGCCAGGTGGGTCCCTCAGCAGCTGCATTACCCCCTCACCCCTCAACTCCCCAGTTCTGGAGGCTCCATGGAGCTCTCCGGGCCAAAGAGGACCCCCCTCTGCTGTGCCAATGGGCCCTCCGTTTAGATCAGGGAGGAGGGGGATTTGGGTGGGTGGAGCCCAGCGACTGCCTCGCTGATGGGGTAGCAATAGCTACACAGAGTGTGTGGCCAGTGCTGGGCTGTATGGCCTAGTGGCCAGAGCATGGGATGACAAGTCCGGATTCCTGTATTTTCTGCCCAGCTGGAGAAAGGTAAGCAAGTTGCTGAAGTTCATCGTGCCTCAGTTTCCCTCCCTAGAAGTGAGGAGTGCAAGCCCTGGAAGGGCATGGGCTGGGGGTTGGTGTGAGGCACTTGGGGACCTGCACCCAGGGGGACACGTGTTATTCTGGGCCTGTTTGAAAAGCCAGGGTCCCACTGTGTGATGGTTCTGGCTGGCCGTGTTTCCTGCCACGTTGCTACCAACCACCCCTTTCCTCCCTCCCTTGCAGCAATGTGCGATTTCCACGGGCGCACGTATGTGCACGGAGCCGAGTTCAGCTTGGACGGTGACAACTGTACCACCTGCGTCTGCAGGGTAGGCCTCAGTCCCCACCCTGCCGGGCTCTCTAGCGCAACACAATGGGGGGAGACGGGCCTTGCCTCTAGGGGTCAGTGCCTGCTCACAGGTCGCAGTGGGATGGGCCAAGCCGCACCAGAACTGGGTGCCAGGGAAAGGCACGGCCTGTGGAGGTGCACCGGGCGCAGTGTCACTAGGTTGGGGGAGCACAGAGCAGGCCAGGAGCGTGGGGGGCTGGCAAGAGGAGAGCTCCACGGAGCCGTGGGGGGATGTGGAAAGGGAGAGGGGGCTCAGTCCAGGCTGGAGTCCTCTGTGGGGCAGGGAGGATGAGGAGGGGGAGGAAGGAGACATGAGACGCTGCCCTGCCCCCGTCGTCTGCTGGCTCATGTGTGATGTGTGTCTTCCCCAGGGTGGTGAGGTGGAGTGCTCCTTTGTTCCCTGCCCCGAGCTGGCCTGTCCCCGCCAGGACTGGCTGCTGGCCCCGGGCCACTGCTGCTTCTCCTGCCGGGAGCCTGCACCAGTGTCAGGTGAGAGGCCACACATAGGGGTTGGGGGGGGTCTGCACGTAGATGTGTGAGGGGCAGGGGTAGGGCTTGGTTTGTGTTGTCATGGGCAGGGGGGTGGGCAAGGCGTGTGTGTGATGCGGGGGGCGTGTGCATCAGAAGCAGGGAGGTGTGTGTGTAACAGGGAGCGAGGTGTGTTTGTGTTATGGGCAGGGGCTGGGCACAGCGTCTGTGTGGGAGGGGTGGGCAGGTGTCGGGCTCTGTGTGTGAGTGTCACAGGCAGGGGGTGTGTCTCCCACCCACAGTGCCTTCTGATCACCCTAAGCCCCCCCGACCCCACCCCTCAGGCTGTGCCTGCTGGGCCCCCTGTCCCTCCACTCCCGCCGGCCCCAGTCCAGCACTGAAGCTCTCTCTCCCTGGCCAGGGTGATTCGTGGACGACAATGGGGTAGAGTTTCCAATCGGACAGATCTGGTCTCCGGGTGATCCCTGTGAGTTTTGCATCTGCCAGGTGACTGAGAACCTGCTCTACTTCACTCTCCTTACCCGTCCCTGCAGCAGGCAGCCCGCCTCCTCTGGCCCCCTCCCTGTGCTACCCAGCATTGGTGGCCTGCCCTGGCTGGGGCCGGGGGCCGGGGGCCGGGGGCAGAGCACTGTGGTCCCTGGTCAGTGCGTGGTTGGACAGCCCCACTGCTGGGCTGATGTTGAACACTCCACTTTGGGTTCCAGGACCTCACAGCTGTCCGCTGGCGTCGGCCTTGGAAGCCTGCTCATTTAGTGCTGTCCTGCAGCACCCTGTCGGGGGCCCGTGACAGCGCCCAGCATCGATGGGCCAGGGCGGGCGGTGCGGGGCAGAGGGCCGGGGGGTCGGCTGTGCGTGCCGTGGGTTCCTGTCAAGTGCCTCTCTCTTGCAGGCAAACGGCTCGGTGAGCTGCAAAAGGACGGACTGCTTGGAGACGTGTCCTCACCCCATTCAGATCCCTGGCCAGTGCTGCCCAGACTGCTCAGCAGGTACCCAGGCCTGGGCTCCCCTCCCAGGGGTCTACCATCTGTGGGGAGGAGCATAACCCCCGAGAGCCCCTTGCTTCTGGCAATGAGGAGCCACCCTTGCTGAAAACCCAGGGACAGGGCATCTCCCTGTTCCACCAAACAGCAGGCCCGCGGTGCCTCTGCTCAGACAGACGTCAGCCAGGCCACTGAGCGTTCGTGGGGACATGGAGACCCATCCCCCTCCCAAAGGCTAAGCAGCCCTCAGATGAAAACAGCTTTAAGTCACCACCAGTGTGTGGCGCTAGCTTTGCCCTGGCGACTCAGCTGTGACTGGCTCTCCCTCCATCCCTTGAGCTACCCTGGCAGCTCTGGATGTGTCCCAGACAGACAAGCTCCACCCCTGGTCTCTGCACTCTGCCAGGTGTGCTGTGGCCTCATGGGAGGCAGCTGGCTTTCTGGCGGGAGGTGACACGACTCTGTCTTTCCTTCTCTCTCTTTCCTCAAGGCTGCACCTACATGGGAAGGATCTTTTACAACAACGAAACGTTCCCCTCTGCCCTAGACCCCTGCCTCAGCTGTATCTGCCTGGTGAGAGCACCACCTTCCCTCCAAGCTTGTCTGCCAGAAAGGCCTCTCAGGTCCTAAGCTAAGGGGCTTTGTCTAACCTGGGGCTGCACCTTCAGGGCTAGGTCCCGGGCTGCTACAGATGTGTATAACATGCAGATAGTGGAGGCAGGCACCATGGCTCCCCTGGACCAGGGAAGAGGAGTCTGTGGGGTGAGGCTGTGAGTGCAAGGTGCCATGGGGAGCGGGAAGGGTTTCACAGGGTTGTCATTTGGAAGAAAATGAGGTGAAGACAGGTTTAACCATCCTACCACTGCTGCTGCTGTCCATGGAGAGTCCTGTTGCTCATCCTCCCTGGATGGCTCAGGGTGGAGAGTGGGTGGCTGACTAGATGGCTACGTCTACACTGGCCCCAAATTCCGGAAAAGGGATGCAAAGCAGGTAAGTCAGAATAGGGAATTCCGTGGGGGATTTAAATATCCCCCGGCGGGATTTAAATAAACATGTCCGCCGCTTTTTTTCCGGCTTGGGGAAAAGCCGGAAAAAAGCGTCTAGACTGGCGTGATCCTCCGGAATAAAGCCCTTTTCCGGAGGATCTCTTATTCCTACCTGAAAGTGCTTTTGTGCAAAAGCATCCATGGCCAGTCTAGACGCGATTTTGTACAAGGAAGCCCCGATCACCATTTTAGCCATTGGGGCTTTTTTGCGCAAAACAGTTCTTCCCTGTCTACGCTGACCTTCTTGCGCAAGTAGTCTTGTGCAAGAGGGTTTTTTCCCGAGTGGGAGCGTGAAAGTATTTGCTCAAGAAGCACTGATTTTGTACATTACAAAGTCAGTGCTCTTGTGCAAATTCAAGCTGCCAGTGTAGACAGCTGGCAAGTTTTTTGCCAGTCTAGATGCACCCCCAGTGCCTTCTATGGGCTGGGTTCCGTGGTTGGACTACATCTCCTAAGATGCAACATGGTCTTTCTTGACTTTGGAGGCAGTTGCATCCTGGGGGATGTAGTCTAAGGGAGTCCAGCCCATAGAGAAGAATGGGAACATGAGGCAGTTGATCTAAAGCTTTTATGGGCCAATGCAGGAATATTTTCTAATCAAAATATTTTGACTTTGGGTTGTTCTCTCTTGCTTTTTTTTTTCTTTTAATGAAAAATGGACATTTTATACTTTTTGCAAAAAGTTTTGTTTTGTTGAAAGCTCAATTTCCTGTGGAAAAGCTGGTTCAGAGGAGAATTTCCCACCAGCCGTAGGCATAACTCACTGGCTGTGTCTACACTGGTATGAATTTCCGGAACTGCTTAAAACGGAATACTATTCCGTTTTCAGTTTTTCCAGAAAAGGAGCGTCTACATTTTTCCGGAAAAGCGTCTGTGGCCAATGTAGACACGCTTTTCCGGAAAAGACTACTGGGCTGTCTACACTGGCTTTTTTCCGGAACAGTGTTCCGGAATAAGGACTTATGCCCGAGCGGGAGCAGAATAGTTTTTCTGGAATAGTGGCTGATTTTGTACAGTAGAGCATTGTTGCTTTTCCGGAAATTCAAGGGCCAGTGTAGACAGCTCGCAGCTTATTCCGGAAAAGCGGCTGATTTTCCGGAATAAGTGGCCCAGTGTAGACACAGCCCATGTGTTTCCTGCCAGTCGTGGTCTCCCAGTCACCTGCCTGCCTTGTGCTGTGGCTAATGCAGACTCCTAGTGTTGCTGTTCTGTGTCCTACAGCTGGGCTCTGTGGCTTGCTCCCCTGTGGACTGCATCGTCTTCTGTGTGTACCCCTTTCATCCGGAGGGAGAATGCTGCCCTGTCTGTTATGGTAAGTGCTGCAGCCTTGGGGAGGTTTGGAGTTCTTTCCTGGCTGCTTCCAGACCACCATGGGCTTTGACCCCTTCCGATCTCACCATCTGGGGAAGAGGGTCTGGTCTGCTCAGTCCTGTTGGAGTCTGGCAAGTGTCCAGCCTATGGGGAGGCTCCACTGAGCCCAGGAAACCAACTAATTACTTGAGACAAATAAAACAGGGATGGGTGGGATGGTTAAAAGGGTCCCACCAAGGGATCCGGAAGGGGACAGTGGACAGAACGCCCTGGACAGCACCCTCTGCACCTCAAAAGCATAGAGAAAGAAACACCAGCTGCATCCTCCCCTAGCAGGTGACTGCACATCAGTGTTGGGTGAAGTGATTCTGCCTTTGTTGTTTGGGTTACAGCAGTGCCTGGAGACCCAGGCTGGGATCAGAGCCCTACTGTGCTACGTCCACACAGCAGCCTCTTCAGGGCAGGGACTGTCCCTACGTAGGCAAGGCAAATAAAGGGCAGGAGTGGGGAAGTGACTTGCCCAGTGTTACTCAGTAGAGGCAAGACTAGAACCCAGGCCTGCTGGTGCCCAGACCTGTGCTCTGTCAACCAGACCGCCCCCCTTTGGTACTGTCTAGCCTGGCTCTAGTCATTACTGTCAGGCAGCGTTTCTCAAACTGGGGTCCGCAAGGGAACTCCAGAGGGTTTACAGGCCCCCTTGATCAGCTTCTTCCCCTTTGTCCCAGGGCCTCCTAGGGCCTGTGCCCAGGTCTTAAGGCAGGCTCCATACCTGCCCTGCTTGTGTGTGGTGCCCAGAAGTGGCCACCAAGTCCTGGCACCCTATAGTGCCGGCTCCGCAGTTCCCATTGGCCAGGAAACGCGACCACTGGGACGGTGGCGGGGGGTGCCTGCAGACATGAGGGTAGTGCATGGAGCCTTCCTGCCTGCCCTTACCCCTAGGGGCTGCAGAGACCTGGCAGCCACTTCAGGGAGCTGTGTTAATTGCTGCTGGGCCCCATATCTCAACCCCTGGCCCCAGCCCTGGAGTCCCTTTCCACACCCAAACTCCCTCCCAGAGTCGGCACCCTTCCTCCCTGCAGCCCGCTCCTGTGTCCCAGCTCAGCCCACTCCTGCACCCTAAACCCTTATCCCTGGCCCCAACCCAGAGCCCTCACCTGCAGCCAGAGCCCTCTGCTCCTGCACCCCAGCCCTCTGCCTCAGAGCAGAGCCCCCTTCCCACACCACAAACCCTCATTCTTGGCCCCAGCCAGAACCCACAACCCCTCCCCAGCCTTGTGAAATCAAGTGAGCAATGGAGGGAGGAGGGATGGAACGAGCAGGGATGGTCGTGGAGGCGGGTTTGGATAACGCATGGGGAAGGGGTGGGATCTCGGTGAAGGCACAGGGCGGGGTGGAGGGTCCCTGAAAAAATGGAAATCAAACTGAGGTCCTCGGGTTGCTCAGCTTTGAGAGCCGCTGCTGTCACGTTACGGCTTGGCTCTCCCCTGGGCCGGGTGTCTCTTCCCTGCAGATTGCAACTACGAAGGCAGGAAGGTGGTGAACGGACAGACGTTCGTGCCGGAGGGTGAGCCCTGCATTCGCTGCACCTGCCAGGTGAGCCGTGCCCCTCGGAGGGGAGGGAGCTGACAGGCATTGCTCTGCAGGGCCTGGGGGAAGGATGGGCATGGGCGTCGCTCAGCATCAGCTACGCTGGGATGCCTCACATGCCTCTCCAGGGGCTGGTGTGATCTGGGCTGAGGGGACGCTGGGAGCTGCCTGCTGGGAGGCTGGTGTGATATGGGCCAAGGGATAAGGGGTTTGGGATGGAGCAGGGGGCTCCCCTCTGGCTCCTTTAGCCCAGCAAGCCTGGGCACGACTGAAGGAACAACCCAGCGGGTTGCTGGGTGTGTGGCAGAGCTGCCCAGCTCCCTGCAGTCCCCACAGGTGAAGTTTGTCCTGGCCTGATGGAGAGGCGGGCCGTGCGGATGTCTGCAGGCAGCCGTGTCTCACTCCTTCCTTTCCCCCCTCTCTCAGCTGGGGGAGGTGAGCTGTGAGAAGAGGCCTTGCACCCGTTCCTGCACAGAGCCTTCAGCGCCGCCCGCCGCCTGCTGCCCTGCCTGCCAAGGTAATAGCCCTGCCCGCCTGGCCTCTGCGCCCTTATGCCCCTGGGGTGGGCACGGCCCAGCCTACACAAGGAGGTTTGCCCTTGTGGCAGTGTCACTGTCCTGGCTGAGGGCAGGAGCGGAAACCTGAGGCAGGGCTGGCCCATGACATTTTGGCACCTGAGGTGGGGAGCTCCAATGATGCCCCCTCGCTTGGGCCAAAACTTTGAAATGTCCCAATTCTCTGGGTCCTAGCAGCGTCCTCTCCCTCACAGTCTGACACCGGAGGCGGCCGCCTCAGTTCGCCTCATGGCAAGGCCAGCCCTGACCTGAGGTTCTGTGGCCTGAGCTATGGAGCCAGGCCCCTTTGGGTAGCAGTGGCAAGAGCTGACTCAGAAGCCCCTGTGTGAGGCAAGGCCACTAGAGGGCCACGGAGAGTGTGGCTGATTCCTGGGTCTTTTTAGTGCCCACATAAGGGCCCTGGGGTGCGAGGTCTCCTCAGTCATCGCTGGGCCTCCAGGTGAGGCTGTAACTGGGTGTTTCTGTCTGGGGTGGGAGAGCCCCCCAGAATAAGGCAGCCCTGTAGGCCCAGCCCCCCTGCCCAAGGGGGTTGTGTGAGGAAGCGCAGTGCTAGGCTTTATGCCAGGGTTCCTGGGCTCCCCAATTTCAGGGCCTTGCCCTACAGAGCTCTGCCCCATGCCCCTGGATGGGTGAACCACAGTCCTGGGGGAGGCACTAATGACAGCCCTGTCTCCATTAATCACAGACACCCCAGTCCTTCTGGAGAGCAGCCCGGTCCCTGTCCAGGTGGACGACGCGGAGCCTGGGAAATCCCTACCCCGCAATCCCAGAGAGAACTCCATGTCCTTGCCCAGGGCCAGCGACTGCCACCTCTGCCCCAGCCCCCCTGGTCCTGCCTCTCCCAGCCCAGAGCGCCGGCTCCTCGCAGGAAGGAACGTGATCCCCCAGGACGCTGGGCCCGTGAACACACCTGGGCCCCTTCCCTCCAGGCCTGGCTCCTTTGGATCTAGTACGGCTCCCCCGGGGCCTTCCCTGCCCCCTACCGTTCTGATGGAAACCTCTGGACCCACAACAGCACCTCCAAGCCCTGATCAGCCCCCTTCGTCTGCCTCCGCAGGGCCTAGCACTGCCCCCTTGGCCCTGACGCACAGCCCCGGCATGGTCCCGGCTCCTCAGAAGCATTCCACGCTCCCCTCCGAGGGAGCGGAGCCATCACCGCAAGGGGAGAGCACGCCCAGCCGGCCAGCTCCGTAGTGCCCCTCGCCAAGGGGATGGGGTGCGCTCCCTCTGTTGCAGCCGTGTGAGGAGGAGGAAGCTGGCAGCAGCACCGAGTTTAATGCAATGGGGTATGGGCGGGAGGGAACAATTGCTTGTTCTGAGCAATGTGCATGGGAAGGACGGCTGCCTCTTCCCCGGCCTGTGCCCCACCCGCTCCCTCCCTGGATCCTGCCGGATAGAAGGTGCCTCAAAGGGCCACACCAGCTACACAGCCCGCTGGTGGGGAGGAGGTGGCATGGCCCCGCTTTGGCTGCCTGAGCAATCCCAGCTGATGAGGGGAGCCATGATGCCGCTCGGGGAAGACGGGCGGCTCAGCTGAGATACATGCGGTTTTCCGGGTACGTGTGAGCGGCCTGCCTCCCTGCAGCAAATGTAGAAGGACATGGAAGGACCCAGCTCCCCGCGTTGGATGGGACGTGCTCACCTGGTCCCAAGGGGTGATCCCTGGGCAGTGCTCCTGTGATAGATGAATCTCCCTACCTTCTGGGTGGTCCCTGCCTCAGCCAGGTCCAGGGCCCCTGGCTGTGGATCCCCAGATCTCCTGTCACTTCTTACAGACTCTTGTTGAAACCTTAGGACTGAGGTTTCAAAACTTCCAAAGGAATTTGAACACCCAGTCCACACCTGGGGATCCAGCGCCCCTGGCCCGCTTTGCAAGTCCTACTCTAGATTCCTTGGGACTGCTGGGGAGCCTCATGGCCTACCCTGCTGGACGGGGCTGGGTAGATTTCCCAAGCAGGTATCTGATCTCCCATCAGGACCAGCCTTGCCCGGTCGCTGCCGAAGAGTAGTAAAGATTTCCCTACTCACCCACACGGTCCCTGCTGCCACCTACAGCTGCCTGGGTAAACTGGATGGGCCCTGCAGCCCTCAGGCTGATCCCTCAATGGTGGAGTTGAGGGATCTCAACAGGAGGTGGCAGGTTCTTCCTCCGTGTCTCCTCAGCCAGCCCTGCATGTGGCTCCGCGTGCAGCAGCCCATCTCTGCCGCAGGAGGGGCCGCAGGTGTCTGATGTGAAGCGGACACGAAGCAGGGAGCCTATGGCTGTCCTTTCCTGCTCCCCCCAAGCAACTTCACTCAGCTCCTGGCGAGGAGCGGGGAGAGGATGGATCCCTGTGGGAGCCCGTAGCTGGGAGCAGGTGTCCTTGGTACAGCTTGGGAGGAACAATCTCCGGGCCTTTCCCCTGTGCAGAGGGAGCTCACAGTCTCTGCTCATTGCTCTGCGATGGGTGAAGGATTCCCAGTTCAAGCCAGTGACTAAAGTCCTTTCACTGAGTGAGTCATGCCAGCTGCTGCCACTGGGTGCCGACACAGGCTGAAGGATTTCCTTGGGGACTCCCCTCGGAGGGACTCAAACCCACCATGGCCTCCTGGCTTCCTGCAGCCGCTGCCTGTGTGCTGAATGGGACAGATAAGTCCCCTCTTGCATCCAGGTCTGTGGCCACCCCCTCAGGCACCTGCGTCTTCCCTCTGCCTGCCCAATTGCAGGGTGTGGGCTCACATGTCTGCACCTTGGGCCCACAGGCAAGACAATCTGCTGAATACAGAGACCTGAACCCTCACTGCTCTTGCAGCACCTCGATCGCCCCTGCTGGGCCACACCAGCAGCCTTGTTCCAACCCCAGCAGCACCCCTGGTTGCAGGATGGGTAATTTATTATTTATTTGCATTGTGGTGGCATTCAGGAGCCCTACCCAGTCATGGACCAAGCCCCTTGGAGGCAGAAGCTGCACTAATTCAGAATGGAGGGTCAGGCCCTGTGAGTGGACTTAAGATCAGAGTCTAGTGGAGATAGTGCTGTGATTAGCAGTGGGGGCCACACTAAGGTCAGGGTTCGCTAAGATTGTAGTTGAGCTTGGAGCTAGAACAGGGGTTGGCAATAAGTTTTCATGGGGGGGCACCCCAAGATTTTGGTAAGTGGTCAAGGGCCATGCTTTTCTATGGAGGGGCTATGGGGTCTGGGATGGAGGTTGGGTGCAGAAGGGAGCTCGGGGTAAGGGACTGGGGTGCAGGAGAGGGTCTCAGGGAGTTTGGGTGAAGGAGGGCTGTGACCTGAGGCGGGGGATTAGGGTGCAGGAGAGAATTCTGGCCTCAGGGAGGGGTGTAGCAGGGGAGGCAGGGCCTGGGAGGGAGTTGTGATTTGGGGTGGGGAGGTGCAGGGGGTTAGTGTGGGGCAGGGAGTTGGGGAGCAGGAGGAGCTGGGATGCCAGAGTCAGGCTCTGACTGGGAGATGGTTACAGGTGGGTCTCAGCCAGCAGCCAAGCGGGACCCTCAGGCAGGCTCCCTGCCTGCAACCGCTTCAGGCTGATCCACGTGCCCCCTAAGCTCCCCAATGCAAGGCCTGAATGCAAAGGTTGTGAAGGTTTATTTCTACTCCATGGTAGTGAAAAATGCCCACTATTTCGAACATTAGTTTTGATTAAAAAATAAGACCCTTGGTAAGCAAAACTGGGCATGTTTTCACTTTTCTTAAAGCAAAAATGATACATTTTGGAAATGAAAACCATGTAAGATCAGAATTGTAGTGTTTCTTTCAGACAGAAATTAACTTTTGATGAGAAAGGGGGATGTTTTAGGATGTGAGAATCCCTTTTGTGAAAATGGCAGGCCTGGAACATGCCCCCCCCCCCCCCCCGATATTTGTGTGTCTGATACATGGTGTTTTTACACAATGCGCTAGGAGCCTGTGAAACTCATTGGCATAAGAAAACTTTGAATCTATAAGAATGGCCATACTAAATCAGTCCAAAAGTCCATCTAGTCCTGTATCCTGTCTTCTGACAGCGGCCAATGCCAGATGCCCCAGAGGGAGTGAACAGAAACAGGTAATCCAGTGATCCCTCTCCTGTAATCTATTTCCAGCCTCTGACTAACAGACGGTGGAGACACCATCCCTATCTATTTTGGCTAATAAGTATTGATGGCTCTAACCTCTGTGAATTTATCTCAATCTTTCTTGTACCCTGTTGAAGTCCTAGTCTTCACAGCCTCCTCTGGCAAGGAGTTCCACAGGTTGACTGTGTGCTGTGGGAAGAAAAACTCCCTTTTGTTTTAAACCTGCTACCTACTGATTTCATCTGGTGACCCTTAGTTCTTATGTTACTAGCCAATTAGCCCCTCATAAGATGGGATTTTCAGGTTTCTCCTCCACGTCAGTCTTTTCTCCTGAGCCTCCAGTCTCTCGCTCCATTTCTCTCTCTCAGCTCTCCTCTGCCTTCTGCCTCTCTCTGTCTCTCTCTTTCTCTTCTCCCCCTCCTGCCTCTCTCTCTCTCCGCTCTCCTCTGTCTCTGTTGGGGATGAACGCTTGCCCAGGCCCCACCCCCTGGGCGTGTATGTCACCACCCTACCCCCGTTCACTTCCCATCATGGTGCTCGGCTGACTTCTGTGCCACTCAGCCAGGCCGCTGTGGGGGAACAAGCGGTGCAAGCAGCCATTTGGGCCCCACACTCCCCATGCAACACCCCCGTGCTCAAGTGGCTCAAGTTTGGCAATCTCCCTAGCATCCTCAGCCGTGGAGACGAAAGCAAAGAATTCATTTAGCTTCCCCACTATGACTTTAACATCTTTGAGTGCTCCTTTAGCATCTCAATTGTCCAAGGGCTCCACTGGTTGTTTAGCAGATTTCCTGCTTCTGATGTACTTAAACATTTGCTATTGCCTTTTGTGTTTTTTGGCTCGCTGTTCTTCAAACTCCTTTTTGACTTTCCTTATTATATTTTTACACTTAATTTGACAGAGTTTATGCTCCTTTCTATTTTTCCCAGTGAGATGTAACTTCCACTTTTTAAATGATGCATTTTATCTCTCATTGCTTCTTTTAGTTGGTTGTTAAACCATGGTGGCACTTTTTTGGTTCTCTTGCTGTGTTTTTTTAACTTGGGGTATACATTTAAGTTTGGCTTCTATGATGGTGTCTTTGAAAAGTCTTCAAGTAGCTTTTAAGGATCTAAATTTTGTCACTGTTAAATTTTATTACATTATGGTCACTATTTCCAAGCGGTCCAATTATATTTCTTGGACTAAGTCCTCTGCTCCACTGAGAACTAAAATCAAGAATTGCCTCTCCTCCTGTGGGTTCCAGAACTAGCTGCTCCAAGAAGCAGTCATTTAAGGTGTCAAGAAACTATCTCTGCATTCCATCCTAAGGTAACATGTAATATGGGGATAGCTGAAATCCCCCACTGTTACTGAGTGTTTTATTTTTATAGCTTCTCTAATCTTCCATAGCATTTCATAGTCACTATCAGTATCCTGGGCAGGTGGTCGATAATATATCCCTACTGCCATATTCTTATTATTAGAGCATGGAATTACTACCCATATTGATTCCATAGAACAGTTCGGTTCATTTAAGATTTTTACTTCATTTGTTTCTACATTTTTCTTTCACGTATCATGCTGCTCTCCCACTCAGCACGACTTGCTCTGTCCTTTCAATATATTTTATACCCTAGTATGACTTTCCCATTGATTGTCCTCATTCCATTAAGTTTCTGTGATGCCTTATATCCTCCTTAAATAAGAGGCACTGTACTTCGCCCATCTTATTATTCAGACTTCTAGCGTTTGTCTATAAGCACTTTAAAAATGTGTCACTATTTAACTGTCTGCCATTTCCTGATGTGTTAGAATGGCACTCTTTTTCATTGGACTGTTTCTCATCTGATCTTACCCATATTTTATCTTTCATCCTCTCCTCCTGACTAGAACATAGAGAATCTCTATTAATAGACTAACCTAAGAGATGTCTGTGTCCGATCCATATGCTCATCTGCACCCATTGACTTTCCTCCAGCCCTTAGTTTAAAAACTGCTCTTTGACCTTTTTAATTTTAAGTGCCAGGAATCTGGTTCCATTTTGGTTGAGGTGGAGCCTATCCTTCCTGTATAGGCTCCCCTTAGCCTAAAAGTTTCCCCAGTTCTTAATAAATCTAACTCCCTCCTCCCTACACCTTCCTCTCATCCACACATTGAGACCCTGCACTTCTGCCTGTCTACCTGGCCCTGCGTGTGGAACTGGAAGCATTTCAGAGAATGCTACCATTGATGTCCTGGATTTCAATCTCTTTCTAGCAGCCTAAATTTGGCCTCTAAGCCTCCACGACCACTGGCTCCTCCCCAGCACTACACAGAAGTCTTATCTAGCTGTCTTGAGAGATCCGCAACCTTTGCACCAGGCAGGCAAGTCACCATATGTTTCTGCTGGTCATCACAAACCCACCCAAGTGTTTAGCTAGATTCCGAAAAGGATCTATTGGACATTTACCTGCATAATGAGAGAGAGGCTGGTACGGGTTTAAAAAAACCAGTGGAAGGCAAACCACCCTTGTGATGTCACAGTGTAAAGGCAACTTTGAACAGAGGCAAGGAACAAACTTGTGTCGTGAGCCGGTTTGGGATTTCTGCTGGTGTGGGCAGTGACAGAAACAAAGGACAAGATGGACAACGGGGCAGTCAGTCCTCTGATCACTGGAAGAGATTAGGATTCTTCAGTGATACAGTTCCAGCTGCCTGTGGTGAGCAGAACAGGGACTTCTGCAGTGGCCCTCTCCCAAACTTCCCGCTGGGGAAGCTAAACTGTGCACAGGTTCAGTGCCCAAGACAACCTCTTCCTTTCCCAGCCAAAACGTAATGGTCCTATCCCTTTGGAACTAAGTGGCAAGTCAATGTGTGGGTGGTTTCCATTAGGAGACATTGGTGATGGAGTCTGATATCTTTGATGCAAGCCTGGCTCTGTCTGCAGAATATAGGCCTCTCCCTGAACACAGGCAAACTCAATCACCAGGAGACAGAGTCATGCTCCCATCACTGAGGCCCTTTCCACCACCACTCTGCCCCAAAACTTGAGGCTTTGCCAAGGGCCATGCTCTGTGTTTCTTCAGTCTGAAGCTTTTTCGCTGCCTTCCTGCTTCTCTGGTGTGTGCATGGCTTTTCTTATACACATACTTGCACCAGTTAATAGCCACCAAAACTCTTCTGCCCACGTGCAGATTGTCCTGTGCCTTTGTTTTGGCCAGAGACCACTGTTATTTTTCTGAAGCAGCTTAATTATTTCTGTTAGCTCAAATGAAGGGTGGTGGTTATACCCCCAGTTTCAAGAAGGTTTAACCCAACGAGGTGCCATAAATAAAACCAACTCTAGCTACTGGGCAATCAGGCAGCTCCCATCTAGCTGCAGGTGTAACATGTCTGGACAGGCATGTGTTGTGAGTGTGAATCATTAAAGCCCATGGATATTTTCTGTCTGGAGTGCTACCGCATAGGTCACTCAGCAGGAAACTGCAGGGGAGCTCAAATCATTAGGCTGCTGGTCCAAACCTGGCTGCACTCCCAGTCCAGTGTGTGCTAGATGGTCCTGCTGGAATAGGCGACACCATGGGAAGGATGGTTTTTTTTTGTTTTTTTTTGACGTGGCTGGAAATGAAGTTGGCTAAGCTGAGCAGCAGCCCCAATGAGGGGACCCAGTCCTAGCAGACATGACCCTACGACATTGAATATAGAAAAATGGCTTTTCCCTAGAGTTTGGCTGAACAGAGCTGTCCTGGAATGAAATTGTGCGCCTGGAAAAATACCCCCCATTCAGGTGTTCTGTGGTGCTGCACTTCACTGACACCAGGAATTTGTTGGTAGACCAGTTAATAGGCAGAATTTATTTTCCATGACCCCCCTCCAAAGCTTTGGCTAAAGAAGCAAAATGAATCACATGTTTCAAGAACAGAGGTTTGGGTTAAGAAATCACATTCCAGAGAGAGAGTACAGGCACTTTTTAGCACCTTGAAGATGTTTGGATTAATTCTACCCTTTAGCACACCCTGCTATTCCTGTGTTAGGTTGTGAAGGAGCTTCTCGAACACTCTCTGTCTGGATCCGTTGTTCCAGCTAGCTGCAGCCAATCCATTGCTAGTCTGGAAGTACAGGACATGGTGTCAGAAGTAAAATAAGAACAGACATACACCCGGTGATGCTGATGCACCTGTGGTACCTAAATGGTCAAATTTGACCCTTGAATGTACAGTTTAAATATTCTTTTAGTTAAATTACTATCAAGCAATTGTATCGAGACATAGCTAAATCTGAATCTAGTATACCTCTACTGAACTGAAAGAGGGACCTGCACCTCTTAGGCCAAGATCTCTTTCTGATGAATTTTGGATGTTACAACCTCAGTTTATCTGCAGCCTGAGTTATAGACCTTTGTAACTGTATGGATCTTGGGCCTTGTCTACACTAAAAGGAAGGTTGCCGGTGCCATGATGGATCTTCTGCAGTTTGATTTAGCGGGTCTAGTAAAGATCTAAATTTAACTCAGAGGGCGCCCCCTGCTGGCATCTGGTACTCCTTCTTTTAGAGGAGTGAGGGAAGTGGACGCATTTGCTCCTATCGGCCTCCTGCTGTGGAGACATTGCCAAGCTCTGCTTAACGTAATCCAACTCCAGCTACATAAAATACGTAGCTGGAGCTGCGTACTTTAAGCCAAGCTGTCGGGTCTAGTGCAGACCTGGCTTTAGTTTGTTTCAAGAAGGGAAAAGTATTGTGAGGAAGAACAGACCAACTCCTGGAAGCCTTAAAATGTACTAATTACTTCAAAGAGTCACGAAGAAAAGATAATCTCCTGCCCCCAGTAACCCTCTCACCAGGAAAATGTCTACTTTGAGACATCCAGTTACAAAGGTTAAGGTCACACCTGAAGGAGTCCTAAGCACAGCTTATCAGCTGATTAAGTAAAGCTTAGTAAACCTCTAGTTATTGTTGAAAGTAAACAGATAGTCACAGCTATTTTTGAGACTGTTTCCTCCTCTCTAAAACAAACCAGACCATCCCTTAGAACTGAGTAAATAACTGACCTCTTGTTTTGGTGACTGAACTCAAAACAGAATAAAACAAAAAAAACCCACCAAACCAAAAAAACACAAAGTAGTTTGTTTTGAACCACAACTTATTTTTTGCAGCTCAGTTTGCCAAACTGAAAAGCAAACGGCTGATTTGAATCGACATTTTCAAAACAATTTTTTTTACTTATTCATGTTTTTCCTCATTAATTCTACTGAAATTCTACACTGAATTTGACTTGAATCATTTCACCTGGAAAATGCATTTTTTCCAACGAATTTACTGTTTGCTGAAAAAAACCCCCACTCATTCTCTATCCTTTAAGCATGTTAGAGATATGCTAGGAAACAAATTAATAGAGAAGTTTTTCCATAAACACTCCCAGATTTTAAGACCAAGAAAGTGTCTCTTGCCATCTGGAGAAACAAAGAGCCATTGAGACCAAATACATTGTGTGGTATTTTCTGTCACATTCCTTTCTTGTGATAAGACATGACACTTTGGATGAATGTGTTGCTAAATTTGTTATAAATTATGTATTTATAAGTGGGTATTCTTACCAGTTTAGGAATAATATTTAAGCTATTGCCACAAATCACTGCTTATCACTAATAATATCTCCTAATTTTAAATTCACAATCACTATTCTTTTTATAGTGTTTGAGTAGACATGACAACACTAACAGAGTTCTTTTTACTAATGCTTTTGATGTTACCTAGGATGGTGCCTAGAAGAGCTAAAATACTGTAACTAATGAACCTACAACTGCAGTCCAGCGGGGGGATGAAATCTTCTTACACTTGGAGGGAAGATGGGAAAAATGCCCTTCAAAGTAAAGCTCAGTGTAGGAAGAAGAAAGACTAAGCTTTAAAAGTCTCCATTAGTGAAATTTCCAGAAAATAATCACTGAGTTGGAGCAACATATGAAAAAAAGTTGTCGCAGTTATGTGTTTCATGCAATGGAAAACGGAACTGAAAACTGTGTGTTTTAGTTGATAAATTAAAGAATTCCAGGGAAAGAACTGTAACATGAAAAATGCCTAGTAGTCCTGTGGCACCCTGGATTACTTGTTGATTTAAAGATACAGACTAATGGTTACCCCTCTGAGACTTTGTAACATGAAATTAAACTTTCTGAAGCTTGAATGCCCCCTACTGGACAATTAGGAAACAGGCAATGCCACCAGACCTGTCGAAAAATGGTGGCGTTATCACCTGGAACCAAAGATAGCCCCCTACATTTGTGATGCTTAATGAAAAGGTGAAAACATAAAGATATTGTTCCCTTCTATTACTGAATCAGCCCCTCAAAGCAACTCAGTGGAAGAATTGTGTATAAAAAGGCGTGTAAATAACTTCTAAAGATCATAAGTTGCAAATGCAGAGTCAGTCTAACCTTATTGAGATAGGTGTCTGCCCACTTTGAGTGAGAAGCAATCAGTCATTAGTTTCTTTTCTCCCAAGGCTGAGAGAGAGATTTTATTCAACTAAAAATCCTTTATGGACAAAACCTTTTATGTCTAGACTCTGGGTCCAAAATTCTGACTATAAAGCTGCCTTGGGGAAGAAAGTGCTTTCCTAAAGATTGTTCTACTTAAAAGTCTCAAGAAATTGGGAATCAATATTTATTTCTAAGAGATTTCACCTGGAATTTTTGTGCATCTAAGGCACTAGAATTTGGTTTGGTGAGCAAATATAGTACTTTCCTAGGTTATTGAACAAGTTGGAATTGCAGTCCGTTTGGGAGCACGTCAGCACATCTGACGAAGTGGGTCTTTGCCCACGAAAGCTTATGCTCCTACACTTCAGTTAGTCTATAAGGTGCCACAGGACTCCTCGCCGCTTTTGCAGATTCAGACTAACACGGCTACCCCTCTGATACATGTCAGTAAGTGTAACACCCATATTGGGAATGGGCAGGTGAGTTCAACAATTAACAGACAGACCAAAAAGTATCATAATATGGTCTTTAAGAAAACCACCCTCATGATTTTTGCAGGGTTTGAGTCATAGGTTTTGATCTCGTGGTGTTAGCAATACAGCTTTTCCACACTCATTTCAAGCATGTGGTGTGTTGCTAACTCCAGAAATTATTTTGTGTTTGTATGACTACTATGTTCTTCCAAACAGCACTTTGCTTTTCATTGTGGAGAGGTAAAAAATGGTGACTCACCTTTCCTAACTGCTGTTCTTCGAGATATGTGGTTTGTGTCCATTCCAATCAGGGGTGGGTGTGTGTGTGTGTGTGTGTGTGTGTGTGTGTGTGTGTGTGTACACGTACATGCGCAGCAGCTGGTAAATTTCCCCCTACTAGCCGGCTGTAGAGTTGGCCCATGTGCCTCCTGTAAGTGGTGCCAAGCCAAAATGGCACCCTATGTAGGGCCCTGCCAACCCACCCCCTTCTCAGTTCCTTCTTGTTGGCTACTCCAACAGGGGGGAAGGAGGTAGGGAGGGATTGGAATGGATGTGAGGGATGCATCTCAAAGAACAACAGTTACGAAAGGAGAATTATTGTTTTTTTTCTTCTTCGAGTGCTTGTTCGTTTGCATTCCAATCAGGTGACTCAGAAGACCAAGTCTAGGAGGTGGGGTCGGAGTTCTGCACTGATTGGAGTGCGGCTCGCCCAAAGGTTGCGTCATCGCTAGACTGCAGCGGGATTCCATCGTGTGCAGCAAAAGTATGTATCGAGGCCCATGTTGCTGTCCTGCAGATCCTGTGCGTAGGAACCTGGGCTAGGAAGACTGTGGAAGAAACCTGGATCCTGGTAGAATGCGCGATACATGGGGACAGAGGTATCCCTGTAAGGCCATAACATTCATGGACGCAGGACACTATCCCCATGAAGAAATGCGTTGAGAGGCTATCAGCTGGCCCTGCATTCTGTCCACAGTCACCATGAGTAGCTGAGGTGACTTTCTAAAAGGTCTTGTTCCATCAATGAAAAAGGCCCACGTTCTACGCACATCTGCACTGCAAGCTTATTTCAGAAAAAGCTATTCCGGAAGATATCTTCAGGAAAAGCTTATTTTGAAATAGAGCATCCACACTACAGGGAAACCTCAAAATGAGTTGGAGTCGGGCTCCCCTAATGTGGACACGCTACCTCGATTTAGAGATCCAGGAGGCACTGGGGAAGAATAACGTAGAATGGCCCTGGGGAGGATCTATTTTGACATAGCAGCAGTGGAGCGTCCATACACACCCTTGTCTGAAAGAGCTTTTTTTGAAAGGGGTGTTATTCCTCGTGGAATGAGGTTTACGAATGTCGGAAAAAGCTCTCTATTATTTTGATTTTCTTTGTGGACTGTCTGTGTGGATGCTAGTATTGTTATTCCGGAAAAAACAGTGCAGTGTAGATGTTTCCTAGCACTAGAGTGTGGCTTTGGATAGAACGGAGGTAGAAAAATGTCCTGACCCATGTGGTAACCGGAGGCCACCTTTGGCAGAAATGTCAGAGGCAGGCGGAGTTGCACTGTATCCTTATAAAAGGTTGTATATGGGGGACTTGACAAGTTGTCCGAGATCGTAGAGCCTAGGTACACGAACTCATGGATGACTTCCACGAACTCACGGACAACTTGTCATTTGATAGTGAGATTAACAAGCGCATTGGAAAAGCCGCCACAATGTTCTCCAGGCTGACGAAGAGAGTATGGGCTAATAATAAGCTCACTGTACACACCAAGGCGCAGGTCTACACAGCCTGTGTTTTGAGCACACTGTTGTACGCCAGTGAAACATGGACTTTGCGCTCAAAACAAGAGCAGTGGCTCAACACATTCCATATGCGCTGCCTTAGGCGTATACAGGCAGTCCCCGGGTTACATGGATCCAACTTACATCGGATCCCTACTTACAAACGAGGTGAGGCAACCCCGCACTAGCTGCTTCCCCCCAGCAGACCAGGGAGACGCGAAGCTAGCGCCCCCCCCGCAGCAAACCTGCATTTAGTGGAGCGGCTTTTCTCAGCAGACACCTCAGCTTGAGAATAAAGGACTGAGGGAAGTGAGGGTGTGGGAGAATAAAACTGAGCTCTGGAGAAATGTTTGGCGAGAGTTTCCCCTACAATATGTACCAGTTCCGACTTACATACAAATGCAACTTAAGAACAAACCTACAGTCCCCTATCTTGTACGTACAGTCCCTATCTTGTACGTAACCCGGGGACTGCCTGTACTTGGTATCTCATGGCAGGTCAAGATCCCCAATAGCGCAGTGCTTGAGAGGGCGGGCACCGTCTCCATGTTCACCCTTCTCAAACAGAGGCGTATGCGCTGGCTTGGCCATGTCTCACGCATGTTGGATGGCCGAATACCGAAGGACCGTCTCTTTGGCGAACTGGCATCTGGAAAGAGGCCGAAAGGGTGACCTAAATTGCTCTATAAGGACATGTGCAAGTGTGACCTCAGCGCTCTGTCAGTGCGAACATCTGGCATTTGCTCGCCTTAAACAAGTATGTCTGGAAACAGAGAGTGAAGGAAGCTCTTGCTATGTATGAAACTACCTTGGTGAAGGAAGCAGAAGACAAGCGAGCCTTCAAGAAGATCCGTGCCCGTGATACCAGAGCAACATCTGCCTACTGCTGCTCACAGTGTGGAAAGGACGACCATTCCCGGATTGGATTGCATAGCTACAGAAGGCGCTGCTCGAATCAGTGCAACAGGGGCGCAAACCCATGATCCTTTGGGATCGAAGGATGCCTACACCTATATGGGGGACTTGGATGTAAGGGCCCTCAGCTCAAAAACCCTCCTCAGGGAAGTTACTGCAACTAGAATAATTACCTTATAAGGAAGCTGGAGGAGGGAACAAGTAGCCAATGGCTCAAAGAGAGGCAGACAGTTTGGACAGAACCAAATTATGGTCCCACGGGGACACCGGTTGGTGAACATGGGGGTACCATCTACGCAAAGCCTTTAGAAAATGGCTACCCAGTAGGTTGGTAAAAACCAAGCTACCTTGTGTCCCCGGGGAAAAAGGACACCGACAACCCTTGCTGTTGAAGGTAGACGAGATAGTCCAATATAAATTGAATGGAAGCCAACGTTGGGGAAGCTCCTTATGCTGACCAAATAGAGACTCTTCCAGTTGGCGAGGTAAGTGGCTCGCATTGACAGCTTTTACTACCAAGGAGGACTTGTCTAACCTGATCAGAACAAGAGAGCTCTACTGAGTTTAACCACAGAGCTTCCACCCAGACATTGCAGTCTCTCCTATACCCTCCCCCAGGCCAGAATCCTCTCTTGCACCCATAATCCCTCCTGGATCTTGTACCCCAAGCTTTGCCCCAGATCACAACTCCCTCCTTCACCCAAACTCCCTCTCAGACCCCACACTCCCTCCTGCACCCCAGTTCCTACCCCGAACTCCCGTCTGCACCCAATCTCAGCCCAAGATGCTGCACCTACTCCTTAGAAAAATTTGGCCCTTGACCACTTACCAAAATCTTGGAGTGGCTCCCGATCAAAAATTATTGCACCCCCAGCATACATAGGACCATTGTGTGTGCTTTGTCTTTGAAGCTCTCTTTAGAAAGAAATTCCCTCCTTTGAAAATTAGCTTGGATGGCACAGTCTGTTTTCTGCAGCCAGCTTAATACATTAAACACTTCTTACTCTGCCAGATTTCAGCTTCACCTTACACGCTACTTGACTGGATGGCTGTATTGTGGTTCACAGGTGTAAACACCCCCTTTGTTAATGACACTTCAAACCAGAGCTACGTCAGTCTATTCTGGATATAAGCAGGGTCTGAATCAATGCTTTCATTACAGCCAGCGGGAATTGGAAAGAAACCCTTTGTGTGTTTATGTAAATACAGTTTGCTCCTGCATTGCTTAGGCCTGCTAGATATTCAACTGTTACAATGGTGGTTTGCTCCTTGTAACCAATTTGGTTGTTGTGGGAGTCACACACTGTGGTAGCACTAAATGCAGGAATTGTGAGATGTGATTACCAATGCTTGCAGTTATTGTGGGAACGCAGAAGGTCAGACTGTGTTTAACTCAGTTCACACTTCAGGTGGGAGTTGTAAGACTGGTTCAATCCGTTTCGCCTCCTGGTCTAATGATGGAACCAGATCAGATTCCATAAGGAGTCTCTTTTACTATTCTAAACTTATTCCAGTGGATGATGGACTTTCTTGTGGCTGGACTGTGCTTAGGCTAAGAGCCAGCAAGTGTGAGTGGGGTGCAGGGAAGGGTTGGGCATGCGAAGGGGACATTGACATTGCTGGACTTATGAACCTGAGAGGAAAAGGACACGGCCCAACCTACTTATGCTTTTGGTTATGAACTATGTTTGAGGTGTTTTCCCAAATCAATACCACATTACTTCCCTCCCCTTTTATGAAAGGTTTCTTTTCTGTGCTCAGACTCCGTGCGTGCGAGTGGGGAAGCATTGCCTCTCAGAGGCTCCAAGGGGTGTTGTGTGAATTTCCCAGGTTACTGGGTGGGAGCTTGAGCCAGTTCTGTATCAGATGGATGGAGAGGAACCCCTAGATATTGAACCTGGCCCTGGCTGTGGCTGGCATGTGGCCCTGGCAGCAGGGTTACATGCATTTTCCCTATCTGTGGACTGCTTATGGACTCTAATTGATCCTGGGTGCTCTGCATGTGTAGCAGCGTCGGACTGAACAACCTATTTTGACTTTTTAGGTTTTTTCTGCATCCTTTTACCACTAGAATTCCAATAGGTGGTGGAGGGGTGTTCAGTCTTGGCTGTCTTCTGTTGCACCCTGGACAAAAAGGTAGCTCTTAGCCAGGAGAGCTAGTTTATCGGGGGAAAATTGCCTGGCAGTGAAGTCTCTTGGTAGAGAATCTATATTCACCTGGTATGGCTGATCAGGTGGTCACATGATAAAGGAGGGTGGATGATCATAAAAAGACTGGAGCTGCTCTACTATGGCTCGTTGGCCATTTTTACCAGCCCAAACAGGCGTCTGATGAGCTGGGGAACTCTGCCCACCTGAATCTGGGTAGCCTGCCAGGGAAGAATCATAGAATACTAGGACTGGAAGGGACCTCGAGAGGTCATCGAGTTCCAGTGCGCTAGAATGATGGGCACCCTTCAGGGTGTGTGTTTTCTAAATGTGCATTGCTTTCTTAAGCTTTGTTTCCAAAGGACCGAGTAGGTGGGTTGCGAACCTTTCCCTAAGCCTGTGTCTATTTGATTCTGCTCCCCAGTGTCTCTGAAAGGAGCATGGTAGCTCAGAAAGCTCACATCTTCAGTGGGGTTTTTGGGGGACGTGCCAGAGCTGTTGGAGAGGAAATACTAGTTTTGGGGAGTAGGCAAGTGGAGACCCCACTGTAAAGAGGGTGTCGATATCAGGTCTATACCTGGAGTGCTGCCTAAAGACCCCCAAGCCCAAGGGTGGGCAATAATTATTGATGGGGGGGGGGCATTCCAAGAATTTGGAAAATGGTTGAGGGCTGCACTCTTCCATGGTATTCATGGAGGAGGCCCGGGGACTGGGGTGGAGGTTGGGTGCAGAAGGGAGCTTGGGGTAAGGGACTGGGGTGCAGGTGGAGGAGTGGGGTCTGGGAGGGAGTTTGGCTGAAGGAGGAGGGGTTGTGATTTGGGGCAGGGAACTGGGGTGCAGGGTCGAGAAGGAGGTATTGGTGCAGGAGAGGATTCTGACCTGGTGGGGGAGTGATAGAGGGGGTGCAGGATCTGGGAGAGGGTTGTGACCTGGGGAAAGGGTGCAGGAAGGGGTGCAGAGGTTTGGGTTGTGATTGGGGTAGGGGACTGGAGTGCAAGGTCTGGGAGGGGATTGTAGAAGTGCCATGAGCTTCTAGCAGGGCAGGAAGAGACTTCACACTTACATGTCCAGGGGCGACACAGAAACGATGGCTGTTTCCCAAGGGGCTGAACAGACTTGCCCGGAAAGATGCACAAAGGTCGTTCTCCAAGGTCACTTCCTGTTAGTGAGTGGAATCTTCCCAAACTGGCTTCTCTGCCAAGCTATGGGCTTAGAAAACTCCACTGTGCAGAGCTGGGCAAAGGTCCTTGGACCAGACGAGTTCCATTTCTCATTGTGGTTTGTGAGATCTCTGGGCTGTGGCCCTTTTTAGGGTGCTTGTTCTAGCTACACCTTGCCCTGTGCTTGGTGTTGGACAATGGGACTCTGGCTGTCCCTGGTTTAGGCCATGGGTAGTTATCTCCAAAATCTTCCCTTTGGGGTTCCCTTGCAAGCAGCTGGTGTCAGCTCCTGCAGAAGACAGATCAGTGGGCAGATGGCCCTCACCTTAGCTGTGATCCAGTCCCCTTACTAAAGGCGCCTCTGACTTTTTCTGGGAGGATCCTATGTGCTGCAATCTAGCCCTAGGGACTACAACTCCCATGAGCCCTTGAGGAAACCAGGAAGAGAAGGCTTGCCTGGGCATGTGGAGAGAGGGTCTCAGAGTCTGGGATTCTCCATTTTGGGAGGGAGGAGCCAGGTTGCTGTGGAGGAGCCTTATTCAGTCCAGGAGCTGTTATGTTGCAGCTACAGCCTGGGACTGAGCGCCTTTGGGACTTGAATATAGCAGGCTGCTTTTGGGGCAGCTGATTGCCCTAGAGGGAAGAGACTCTGGCTGTGGTTGTGGCTTAGAAGGACTACACAACAACCAGCACACAGGAGGAGGCTCTAAGTAAATGGGCTCTTTGGGAAAGTGCTGCCTGGGACAGACCTCAAAGATATAGACTAACTCTGGGTCCAAAGAAAGGCAGAGTGTCCAGCCCAGGGTATCAGAACTCCTGGTATTTGGTGGAGCCTGCTCCAGCTGCAGAGAGAGTTTGCAGATGGCTGCATAGCTTGGACTAACACATACACAACCTACAGAGAACCTCCTGCAGATCTTCAATTGCACCCATGAAAGCAAGTGTCTGGGACTCTGAGTCCAGAGGAGTGCACACTCTGGGGTGGGATAGATGGTGGCAGTGCAAATGCCAGCTAGATAAGTTCCTGTTACTTCTGTGTACTTTTATTGATTTTATTCATGGTTAATCTGTTAAACCCTGTTTCTTTAAGTTGTTAAGTAAAGGTGTGTTCATTTTAATGTAATCAATTAGATGTATATACTTTATAATTGTTGTCCTGGGGTTAAATCCAGATTATTGCTGGAATAATTTTATTCCTGGAGGCTCCCAATGCACACCATTAAGTGTGTAAAGGGCCAGCCAGGTGTAGGCACCACCATTGCATGTTCTTTATGAGCAAGGGACTGCAGCAGGGGGATGGATAGAGAGCCCCCAACTAAACATCATCAGTTCACCACTGGGGTACTCAGGATCTCCTTTTATGTTAAAACCATCAGGCGCCCAGGCACACCTGCGAGTGTGACGGGCTACCGAGTAATGTGGGAAGGAAAAGGGTTACATGTGTTTCTACAGCAAAGTGAAATCAGTCTCTGCTGTCTCTTAGCTCTGCCCCCATCCGTAACACCACCTCAGAATGTGGCCTCGCACTCCCCCAAACATAGCCCTCAAGCTGACATGGGAGTGAGCCAGCCCCAGTGTACAGTATAGTACCAAGTGTTCTCCAGGAGACGGGGTCCCCTCCCCTGCCATGCACTGCAAGCCTGAGACATACCCCACTGGGTCTGGCTTGGACTGTAGTTCAGTCAGTCAGTGACTGTGACTCTGAGCAGAGACTCTGACATGGGAGTGCGCAGCCCTGCCCCCAGCCAGCTCCTGGGTGCTAGCTAGCCAGCAGGCTGGGCACAGCCAGGGAGAGGGTGTGAATCATTACAGCCAATGAGCATCCTCTGACCCCCTCAGATGGGAGAGCTCAGTAGGAAATCACAGGGGAGGATAGAGCTCAGGGCTCTGCTACCAGGCCAGAGTTTATCACCCTTCCGGACCCAGTGTGGCATGGGCTGGGCCTGCTGGGATAAGCAATTAACAGGCGACAGGGTGTGACTACACAGCTCGCACCCAGAACAGGCGGTCCATGAATCATGTCGTACATAATTTGATGATTTTTCACGACCCACCAGCTTTGCGGCACTGAAACAAACATGCACGATGGCTGCATTTAGCAATTTATAGACAGCCTATCAGCCAGGGGTGGGCAATAAAATGGGGGCAGTTTGCCAGGGTTAGCCTCTGGTGGGTCGCTACTGCAATATTGACCTCCACCTCCGCAGGTACGGGTGATTGCAGCTCCCATTGGCCGGGAACGGTGATGTGCAGCCAATGGGAGCTAAGATCCCCTGTACCTGCGTAGGCGCAGGTAAATACTGTGGTGTGAGGGCCCGCCAAGGGCAGACTGGATGGTGTTTGCCCACCTTTCCCTAACCCCATCCAGGAGGTCTGGCTGAAAGTAAGAACACAAACAGGACAGGAGTGAGGGGCGTTGGCCGAGCGGGGTCTGAGGTGGGGTGGGAGCTGCTGGTCAGGTGAGGGGCCATCAGTAGAGCTGTGTGTGGGGAGACAGGGCTGGAGAAGCAAGAGGTTGTTGTGGGTCAGGGAACGGGGCAGTGCTGTGGGTGGAAAGAGCACAGGGCTGGCACGGGAGGGGGCTGAAGGTTGGAATTGGGAACCTCAGCAGTAGATACGGTGGGTGGGTGGGATGTGGGTCGCTCTGCCCATCAGAGAGAGACAACTTACTCCAGTGCTCATCTTGTCCTTTATTCTACTGTCCTAGAGGAGAGAGGGTGAGGGGGGGAAGGGGACTAGCATGCGTCCGTTCCGTCCCAGCAGCATTGGGGCTCATTAGCCCAATGCACGTTGTCGGGGCGCTGGAGAAACGGAGACTCTCGGGGTGCTGCATTCCACAGCAGGGTCCCGGGCACGGCACCGTGCTCATGCCACGGGGGCCAGGCCCACTTGGTTGTTGGCTCTGTCGAAGACAGCGTAGTACAGGCGGATGAAAATGTCCCCGAGGATCCAGAGCTCTCCGGAGGCGGTGGGGAGGTTGAGGCCTTCAAAGCCTGACGAGCAAGAGCCAGAGCTCTGCGCCGGGGGAAAATGGGACACGGTAGTTAGTGGGCTGGAACGGCAGTGCCCCCTAGAGATACCGTCCTGCAGTGTGGGCGTGCGCCTGTGTCCTTCTGGGGAATGGGGGATCTCACCACTGCCAAGCTGGCTCAGGGCAGGGCTCACAGACCTTTAAGGGACATCTTGGGGATGCAGAAAGGGGGTTGGTGAAGGAGACCCAGATGCTCCAAGGTGTTGAAGGGCATAACTGCCATTGAACTACCTTTGGTGGATTTGGGCCTCAGAACAGCCCCGTTGCCCCAGCCTGAGGCTAAGGGGGGCAGCCTGTCTAATGGGGAGACAAGCCAGGTGCCGGCCACTTCTGTCCATGATACATCCCTGGGGGAGGCAGAGCGGGCTCCCTCTAGCCGCCTGGCCAGGCTCCCAAGGGAGCATAAGAACGGCCGTCTTGGGTCAGACCAAAGGTCTATCTAGCCCAGTATCCTGTCTGCCGACAGTGGCCAGCACCAGGTGCCCCAGAGGGGTGGACCGAAGACAATGATCTAGCAATTTGTCTCCTGCCATCCTTCTCCAGCCTCTGACAAACAGAGGCCAGGGACACCATTTGTAGCCCCTGGCTAATAGCCTTTTATGGACCTAACCTCTATGAAATTATCTAGCTTCTCTTTAAACTCTGTTATAGTCCTAGCCTTCACAGCCTCCTCTGGCAAGGAGTTCCACAGATTGACTACACGCTGTTGAGCAACTACACTGGGCCACCAGAAATCCTGCTGTGATTACAACTGGGTTAGGGCTTCCCCACTGCCTGTCCCTAGATACTGGCTGGTAAAGCAGCTCGCCTGTTCCTCCCCAGAGGGGAGCAAACTTCCACCATGGGGAAGGAAAACTCCATTCTGAGGCCCATGCCTTGCAGCACAAGGCAGTGATCTCTGGGGTAGTTGCTCACTTGAGCCTCTCCTAGCCCGGTGAGGCCCTGCCCTGATGTTCTCCTGCCATGGCCAGTTCTACAGGCTGCCTCGCTGCCCTTCTGGGAGGTGACATTCACTGCAGGCCTGTCTTGCCCTTGAACGTTCCTGCCCCACGATCCCTATGGGGAAAGAGCTCCCTGTCCTCCGCTCATTGTGGGGACAGACTCTGGCCTGCTTCTCAGAGATGCTCCAGCAGCCTCGTGCTGGCTGGGTGGGGGGAGTTGCCGGCACACCCAGTGCAATGGCCTCAGGCACAAGCCCTGGCTAAGAGGCCCCAAGGGGCTTTCTGAGCAGGACACTCACGTTGCGGATGTAGGCGCTGGCGGGCACAGGGAATGCGATGCTGTTGATGGTGAAGACGATGTCGGGCAGGCTGCTCATGGCGCTGCAGCTGACCTGCAGGGAGGAAGGCCGCACAGGGTCAGGTGCCTCTGGGACACCAGATTCTGCAGTGAGAGAGACAGAGCGTCCCATCGCTGGGCAGCCACCGCCGCTAGATGCCTCCATCCCCACTCCCTGCCCTTACCGCGCCATTGCTGGCGCCGATGTAGTAGTCGATGTTGGAGATGCCAGTGGTGGGCCCAGCCAGCAGAGACGTGCCAGTGTCAACGATAGCCTGGCAGCCACTGGAGCAAGCGATGGCCTGTCCATTCATGGTGATGCTGGAGGAGAGAGAGTCAGGGGCATGTCCCCAGGAACACTGCCAATCTCATCCCCATGCAGCCCATGGACCCACCCCACTGCCTCCTGCTCTGACTGCCAGGAACTGTCCCCTGTTTCAGCCTAAACATCTTCCTTGGCTATTGCCCATCGCTCCTTGTCCTGCAGCCTTCTGGGATTGAGATTGATCTCACTTGGGGGGCCACAAACAGCTGTCAAGGGGTCGTGACCACTCTGCCCTGCCCTGGATTGCAAAGGGAGGGATCCTGGTGTGGACAAGGTGGAGAACCACGGATCAAGCCTCCTCACTGGTGACCCCCTTTCCGATAGCTCCACGGAACAGCTCGACCCCCATGTCTCTTGTCTAATCTCTGTAACCTGAGCATCCTCCGGCTCCCAGGTTCATCTTCCTGTGCCCGTCTCCTCAAGGTTGCATGAGGATGGGGAAGGGCCAAGAGGGGGGCGGTACCTGTCCAGGGTGATTTGCCAGTAAGACTCCGCAGACAGAGGGATCCAGTTGAGGTTCCCAGAGTAGTAAGATGAGTCGATGCCGCCGAACATCACAAAGCTCCCACTTTGGTCATCTCTGGAGAAGGGAGAGAGGAGAGCCAAGGGGGGTGCATGAATGGTTGACTAATGTGCAATAGCACACGCACCATCTGAACATAAGAACGGCCAGGCTGGGTCAGACCAAAGGTCCATCTAGCCCCGGGTCCTGCCTGCTAATAGTGACCAATACCAGGCTAGGGATGCCACCACTCCCATCCTCCATGAATGTATCCAGTTCTTTTTTGGTCCCTCCCCTGCTAGAGAGAGGCCACAGCTGGGACGTGCTGGAACAGTCAGAGCTGGCCACATCAGCCTCTAGTAGTGGAGCTGGGACAGGCTGGTTGGCTGAGTGAGACACTTCAGCCCCTACTTTGATAGCTGTATCTTGCCTGATCTCAAAAGCTAAGCATGGTTGGGCCTGTCCTAAAACTGGATGGGAGGCAACCTAAAAAAGGGTCAGGTGTTCGAGGCTGTGGTGTCAGTAAGTTCTACTGCTCCCTTTCCGTCCCTCACTAAGCAGATGGTTCTTAAACCATCTGCTCTGGGGTGTTAAAAGTCAGGGAGTTGTGTGGGTGATGTATTAGGGTGTTTTCCCCCTAGGAGTCAGCCTAATACCAAAGACTTACTGTAAGGCTTGACAAGACCCTGATGCTTTCTTGTAATCATTAGTAGAGCCCTGCAAATCCACAGATATCTGCTTTATATCCGTGGCTATCTGCATGCGTGGACGTGGATGCAGATATCTGTGGATTGTTTTTGCAGACGTGAATACCAATTTTGTATCTATGAAGGACTCTAATAATTAGAGATACTAGTGTTCACTTCTGCTCCCAAAATGTGCATTACCAGTGTGCAGTGGCTGTCATGTTCCACCCCAGAGGTGGCTGCGTTTTGGGGAATTCTGATGCTGACATCTCAGGGATCACTGTGTGTATGAGAGGTGCTAGAGGAACGTGACTCTCGTTGCAGAGGAACGTGACTTACGAGCTCAGGTAGACGGAGAAGAGGTCCTGGGACACCAAGCCCTCGCTCATCATGTTGTCAAAGACGGGGGTGGCTCCGGAGGAGGAGATGCTGGGGTAGGCCAGACCCAAGATCCCATCAAAGGGAGAGTAGTAGAGGAAAGAGCCGGGCTCAGTTTCGCTCAGGCCAAAGATCTGGTTGGTGTCCACGAGGCCTCCAACCTTAGGGGAGGGATGGGGACAATCAGACACACCCTACACCCTGGGAGACGCTGTCAGGTCTACCAGAGAGTCCTTACAGCATGCGAATTCACAGAGAACACCATGTCCTGAACTGTGCAGTCCCTCCCACGAGAGAAGAGTTTTCATGGTCTCTTCTCTTTTCCTATCTGTGTCTCCCAGTTGACGGCCAGTAGAGTTCCGGCTGTAACTTCCCAGGGGCGCCTTGTGCTTCTATCTCTGACCCATTTCTCTGCTCCAGGGTCTTTGGTCTTTTACCTGGACGGTGTCGTAGCCCAGGATTCCAGTCATGCTGCCGGTGCCGTACTGGATGGAGACATTCTGATTGGTGGCCTGGTAGGTGGAGGAGGCTGATGGGTTGAAGCGGTTGTGGTTTGCTGCACGTACAAAAGGGTCACATGGTCACAGGCTGATACTTGGGATTCTCCCCCTGTATTGAAGGGCAAGGCTTGGAAGACTAGTGAAGTGGTGAATTCCTTGGTTGGGGGAAGTGTGCTCACATTGAACCGTTTTGCAGCTCTCAGCATTGCAATACCTATGTCCCTTTATGACTCTAGCCCTTGGTGTGTCCAGAAACCATTTCCCACCTCTGGCACTGTCTCACCTGACTATCCATGGACAACAGAGATGGGAAACCCTGTCGTCTCTCTCAAAAATGATTGTTTTTAATTAAAAAAATCAAATGGTTAAAAATTAAAATGGTTTTAAATTACAACCTCTCGTGGGCAAATCTAAACATATTATAATACATTAAAATTGGTCAAAGGAAATAAGTTACTGTTAAGCAGTGCATGTTTGCTACTGGAGTTTGAAAGGTAGGCTACTGCTCTGGTGGATTTCACTGACTCAGCAGCTGTAACTACCTATTGAAATGCAAAAACCAGCTTTTCACGGCATTTTTAACCAAATTCCAGTTACCAAGTAGAGATGAACATCTACATCACAGTAACAACATTAGGGTAGGTCTACACTAGCTCGTTAATTTGAGCAAGGTAGGCAAATCAGGCAACCGGAGTTGCAAATGAAGCTTGGGATTTAAATATCCCAGGCTTTATTTGCATGTTCCCGTCCGGCTGCCATTTTTAAATCCCCCTTAGTTCGAACGCACTGCCCGCAGCTACATGTGGTGGTTTAAAGTTAATCCAAACTAAGTCCTTAGCTCACATTAACTGTTACTCCTCGTGGAATGAGGAGTAACAGTTAATTCGAACTAAGGACTTAGTTCAAATTAACATTTCACTACCACGTGTAGCCACATGGCAGTGAGTTTGGGCTAGTGAAATTTCAAAATGGCAACCGGACGGGAACACGCAAATAAAACCTGGGATTTTTAAATCCCGGGCTTCATTTGCAACTCCGGTCACCTCATTTGCCTACCTAGCTCGAATTAATGAGCTAGTGTAGACCTACCCTAAGGTGCTACTAGACTATTTGTTGTGTTTTAAGTTTTTCCTGTTACAGACTAACTCAGCTACCCCTCTGAAGCTATTACAAATATACAGATTCAAAGTCTGAATAACTGTATGGTAAGGTCTATGAGGCCATGTCTACACAATGCAGAAGATCGACGCTGCTACAGTTGATCTTCCAAGGTTTGACTTAGACCTACTAGTTCGAACTAAGAGAGCACCTCCATCAGTGCCAGTACTCCTCTACACAAGGAATAAAGGAAGCCAATGGGAGTGTTAGCTCCCACTAACCTCCTGCTCTGTGGGCAGTGTGAAAACATGATTTAAAATACATCGACTCCAGCTACGTAATTAACATTGCTGGAGTTGTGTGTCTTAAGTCGACGTTCCCCTTTAGTGTAGACCTGGCCTAAGAGATTACACTCAAAATCTACCGATTTATTTAGTGAGAGGCAGCACCGAGTGTAGTGTGAAAGCTATATTGAGTTGCTAAACAGCTTGTTTTAATGGTTACCTGCAAGGAACAACTTCCTTCAGGAAAATAACTGGCAAGTACAAATGCAAAGCCAGGTTACCATGGATGATGTCAATCTAGGTTTCCCCATGACTGATTTAAATCGCTCTGATTTCAATCAGTCTGCCCAACGGGCATGCCCAGGCAAGAGGTGCTGCAGGTGACTTACAGCAGGCGGCACTGGAGCAGTACACGGAGGGCACCCACAGGTTGGAGGAGCCGGTGTCGAAGAGGACAGTGAAGTCCTGGGCTGGGGTGCCGATAGAGATGGTTCCACAGTACTCGATCTGCCAGAGGAGGACGAAGGATGATTATAAAGAGAGGGACCCATGGGCTAGATCCACAGCTGGTGTAAACTGGTGTAGAACTGGCTGATTTACGCCAGTGGAGGGTCTGGGCTATGGAGTTCTTGCTAAAGACTCAGCCTGAGCTGGTGTTTCTTTGCCATCGCTTTGCCCACTGTGGCTCCAAGTACCTGCTGGCATCAGATGCACAGAGTCACTTAGCTCCAGTCTCTGTCAATCTCAGCATGTGGGGGGGGGGGGCAGACGGGGAGCTCTATTCTCAGTGTTTTAATACCATCCAATTACAACAGGGGCTGGCTGGCTCAGCATAGGAGCTGGACTGCAAAAAGGTGGGTGCTTGGTTGGAAGCACATGGGGGGTTGGGGCACCTTTGGGAGGAGGGAGAGATCCCCTGTTGACAGAGGAGGGGGAAGCTTTGATGGGGAGAAGGAGGCTACACGCCCTGCTGGCTTGCCATACTCACGTCCATGTAGTTCGTCAGGGGCTCAGTAGCAAACTGGTCTCCCAAGCTGGGGAAATACTTAGAGGCCGGGTTGTAAGGGTGTTTCTTGAGGAAATCCTCCAGCAAGCCATGTTCCTTCAGGTTCTGCCTCAGGGATTTCCGCTTCTGCAGGGGGACCCTAAACAGCAAAGGTAGGGAGAGAGCCTGATCGATAATAAGAAATCAGCACTAGGCAAGCCTTGTGTTCAGAGAATACCATGCAGCGCTCACCTTGCGCTGAGATCTCTTATTATAGCTGGGATTAGCACAGGAGGATCGGCAAGCGGGGTGCCCCGTCCACTGAAAGTCAGTGTGAGCAGGGGATATAATTCACACCGGGGTCTTGGAAATCCCTGGCCCATGAGTAACTAGCATGGAGGGGGGCTTAGTATGCTGGGAGCTATACTGCTACGTAGTATAAGACAGTCCCCCTCTTCCAGAGCTGATGAAATGAAAGATCATGTTCATTTTTAACCAGAGAACTGAGGCTCAGCCAGACTCAGTGACTTGGTCGCACAGGGTGCCGGTGGCATAACCGGGAAGGAATCTGGATTTTTCCAGGTCCCACCCCGCTGCTGTAACCACAAGTCCCTCCTTCCTCCTACCTGTACCTGCCATATAGCCCAGGGACAGGTCCACCTGCTGCCTTTTAAGGAACGGCGCGTGGAGAGGAGAGCGTTAGAAGGTGCTGCTGCAGCTAAGGACGTTGCTCTGTAGAGAGCCGAGCTCAGCACCCTGGTGTTTCTTGTTCCTCCCCCATACTCACTTTGTCACCAGGCACTGAGACAGCGCCACCAAACTCAGGAGCAGAAGCCACTTCATGATGTTCCTTCACACCCAAACTGATGGGGAAAGAAAAATGGGGGCGCTCAATGTAGCACAGCCCCGGGGTGCTGCTCCTTATATACACACCGCGCAGAGCCTTTCATATTCCTATGAGTAGCCCTGATAAGAAACGCAAACCTGCCGGATAAGATTGCCTGAGATATCCTTGAAAGCAAGGCTTGTAGGACATTCCTTCTGCATGGATTTCCACCTTCTCTTTGCAGTGATCTGAAAACAGGCGAGTCCCCTAGAAGGAAGGGGTGAGAGTTAGCGGACGTTTCCGAAGGTTTGCAAAGAAAAGCCATTGAGTTGTTTTAAAGAGTAAACAGGAGGCAGAAAGAGGAACTGGGAGCGGATGAAGAGACATTTACCACTTGGTCATTGGTTCCCATCTGGCCCCGTGTTGGGAGAGAGGGCAACAGTTTCAATACAGCTGTGTAGTGGGAAACTGGATTATGATGCTTAATGCTTCTAGGTGATTGATATGACTCTGAGCGCTGAAGTCAGTGAACTGGCAACTAGGACAAGCCATAGTGGTTGATTCAAAGGCTATGGAGCCTATTTCTCTCTTTGGCACGGATCTGTCTCACGCAGTTCAGTAGCAAACATCTTTGTCACCTGACAGCTCTTGGATAAAATATGCTGGTATTCCCCACCCTTTCCTAGTGGCACATGTCAGGGTGGGGAAGGATCGGGTGGGAGCACTTGGTTTAGGTGGGGGTAGATACACGTGATGTGACTGCCCTCAGCAGGTCTGGGGGAAAATGGTAAATTGTGGTTGGCCATGGCAGGACTAAGGCATTGCGGGGGGACCACGGAGGCCACCAGTGGAGGAGACGAGGGAAGAGATGTCCGGTCCTTTTTGGGTAGTGGGTAAGGTGACCATGACAGGATTTAGGGAGAGAGAAAAGGAGACCCCCAAACTGGCGAGTGATGACTGGGGCCGGGAACAGATCATGGGTTCAAGTCCCAATGGCAGGGATAAGTGGGGAGGCCTCACTGCTTAGCCCTGACAATGCAGCCAGCCATCCTATTCCTGGCAGCCATCCTATTCTTGGCAGGAGCCATCCATTGTACTTGGGTACCAGGCCCTGTGCCCATGTGCCAGGAGCTGCTGGTCTGCCTGAAATCACAATGGCAATCTCATGAGATTAGACAAGAGCATTTAATTTTCCATTTAGCACTATCCACACCTGACCCTACGAGGACAAGCAAACACCAGGGGAAGGATGAAGTTTCCACATGACTGGGAGTGAAGTTGCCTTAGTCCAGGGACAACTCTAACAAAGGGATCTGGAGCAGGACAGGCCTGACTTTGCCGCGCTGTTTATGAAAACGTATCCGTTTGTATAAATTAATCTGAGCCGAACCGGTCCTGAAAATCACCTTATCCGATATCTCCCGATGCCCCACCGTCAGGTCCTGGCATGCAGGGTTTGTCTCCCAAATGAGCAGCTGCTTTCTATTCCGTGCTCCAGGTTTTTCAGGAAAGCGACATCAGAGGTCACCAAACATCCATCACTTGACTTGGGCTCAGACTGGAGGCCTCGAAGTGGAAGGCTCTGTACGCCAATCCTCATGCTGGCCAGTTTGGGCCATTCCTGAACTTGCCAGGTGGCCGGTCCCTGTGTTTGTGATGCTTCTCAAAAGGATCTTTAGTTCAAGGCAGGAATTATTCCATCCTGTGGTTCGGAGGGAGGTTTATGATGGTGAAGCCCTGGTTAGTGGCAGGAGGGAATGTGGCTTGTGACGTGTTTTCCTTGTCAGGAACTCGGTGCTGCTAAATGGAAAGTAACCCTTGTCAAAACTGCTGGGATTCTCATTCCTGATTCAGGTAGAGCAGATGCTCCTGGAGCCTGGCCTGAAACTCCACTCCAGTGGCTATTCTCCTGCCAGGAACTGAATGGCCGCGGTGCCAGGGCTAAGAAGTAGGACCTTACTCCCCCGCCATGCCATTGGGGCTGGAACCCACAGTTTGGCTCTGCACCAGGAAATCAGTCTCCAGGGTTGGGGCCATCCAGGATTTCCTCCTTTTCTCTCTCTCTAAGGTCTAATTGATGTTGACCTTCCCACGTGCCACGGAAGGCTGGACATCTGCTTCTTGATTTTCAGCAGGAGCCTCCCAGAGCAATAAACAATAATTCACGGAAGCTCACAACCCGTCTCCAACTTTTAGCGGAAGTAACTGGGCCATGACAGAATCTTAACCTTTGTCACTGGTATGAATCTAAGCCCTGGGGGCAGGGGAACCAAGAGTCAGAGTCATGCTGGGGGCCCACCTCCAGCAGCTGCTCCAGCCCAGCTGCTCCTGTCCAGCCAAAGGGGGTCTGAGCCAACACTGATCATTGCTGGGGTGGCTACTCCAATGGCCCTGGGGCTGATAGCTGCTCCAGCCCTCCCCTGGAAGAAGCCATGGAATCCATGCTCTCCGTGATAGAATTGTAGCCTAGATCTAGAGGCGTAAAGCGCCATATCTCACTTCCTCACTACATGACTGCCTAGCGTGCAGGAGACTGGACTAGATGGCCTACACATCTGGGGTTCTATGGCTGTGTTGCAAGGGGGGTGTGTGTGTGAAGGTGTGGAAGGCTCCAGTCGCCTTGAGGTGCCCTCTCTCCAGCATGGGGCTAGACTGGAATCAATGACTGAGAAGTGACAATCTCCACATCCCATTCCTGTGTGCCTCCCGCCTCGTTCTTTGAAACCACTCAGAAACTTTTCTTTTCAGAGCTTAGACAGGAAATGTCTCCAAACTCCCCCCCCGCCCGATGACACCCCCATTTTCAGGTCACAGACAAATGAAGGTGGAAATCTCTGGACTTTGAGTGTTCGTGAAAGGACATTTTGGAAGATCTTATCGGGCAGGTTTGCATTTCTTATCGGGGTTTTTCACACGATAAGAGAAGCTCCGAGCGGTGTGTATATAAGACGCGGCCTGCAGGCGTTTCTCTACATTCGACACTCATCGCCACCGGCCTGCGCATCAGAGAACATCATGAAGTGGCTCCTGCTCCTGAGTTTGGTGGCGCTGTCTCAGTGCCGGCTGACAAAGTGAGTACAGGGGGAACACACCACTTTGGGCTGCTGAACTCAGCTTTCTATGCAACCGTGTGGGGAACGTCTGCCCTGGTCTTGTTCTCTTCTCTACTCTCCATTAGTGAATGGGCAGCAGCTGGGAATGGCCTCTTAGCTTTGTGCTGTGCCAGAGGAACGAGGAAGGAAGACCTTGTGGTCAAGGCACTGGAGTGGCATTGGAGAGATCTGGGCTAATTCCTGGCTCTGCCACAGACTTCCTGTGTGACCCTGGGCAAGTCACGGAGTCTCACTCTGGGGATCAGGTTTCTGTATGCGCAGTGGAGGTGATAAGATTTGTATTTATTATTCACATAATAATCACAGCATCTAGGAACCGTAAGGCATGACCCAGAACTGCATTGTGCTAGGCACTGGAAGACAGTCCCTTCCTCAACTAGGTAACAACCTCAGTGTGAGATAAGAGACAACAGATAGATGTGGTCAGACTGAGAGGGGAGTACAGTGGACAGTGTTCACTGCACACCAGCAGCCAAATCCTTAGGTTTGAAGGATGACAGTGAGGTAGCCTGTGACTCATGTGGATACAGGTAGTAGTGGAACTTGTGGTTGTGGGTGAGATGACACAGAGATGCGGGGTAGAAGGAGAATAGAAGGGGACCAAGCGCAAAGCCCTGTGGAACCTGCACAGAAAGTTGGAGGGCTGATTCCCGTAAGAAATCAAAGCAGCAATTACAGCTATAGGAGGTGAGCCACGTGAGAAAAGTAGTGCTAGCAAAGGGAGAACAAAATGTCAAGCAGAAGGGGATGGTCGACGGAGTCGAGGCAGGTGATAACATTTCCTTTCCCCATCTTGTTTATTTCAACTGTCTCTTCCTGTGTTATTAATGCTGGTCCCCAAACGCTGGGCCAGCGATCTGCTAGCACACGTGGGCTGAGATTTCCAAGGACCTAGGGAAATTACGTGCCCAAGTCTCTTTCATTTTTGATGCACTGGGCAGCCAGCTCCCTTATACTCTTTTAATCCTAGGTGTACTAAGAGATGTTGAAGCTGGATTGTAGGGTACGTCCCGACCACAAGGCTTGTCTACTGTCTATCTGTTATTGATCGGTCTCTCTCCCTGCCTTTGCTGATTAGGGTCCACCTGCAGAAGGGGAAATCCCTGAGGCAGAACCTGAAGGAACATGGCTTGCTGGAGGATTTCCTCAAGAAACACCCTTACAACCCGGCCTCTAAGTATTTCCCCAGCTTGGGAGACCAGTTTGCTACTGAGCCCCTGACAAACTACATGGATGTAAGTATGGCAGGAGAGCAGGACTTGTAGCCTCCTTCTCCCCATCAAAGCTTCCCCTGCCTCCGTCAATGGGTGATCTCTCCCCCCTGCAAAAGGGCCCCTTCCACTCCCCCATCCATGTGCTTCCAACCAAGTTCCCATCTTGCTGCGGCAAAGAGCCTGTGATGGGCCACCCAGCCCCAGCTGTGATGGGATGGCATTAAGAAGAGCATTGGGATAGAACTCCCAGGGTGTGCTGGCTCCCCTCTTGCGAACATGCCCTCCCACACACGGAGCTGCAGGGATCTGAGGTAGGGATGTTAAATATCGGTTAATTGAATAGTCGATTAACCTCGTGAATTCTTATTGGTTACTCGACTATTCTATAGTCCTGGGGGTGGGGCCAGCAGCCAGAGCACTCCAGTCCCCACTCCCAAGAAGCCCCCTGTCACTCTGCACTGATGCCTCTGTATCAGAGGCAGCAGTATGGGGTGTCAGGCGGGAGCAGGTCTGTGAGGGAGCCAGTTTAAAAACCAACTCATGGACCGGCTGCCTGATGCCCCATGCTGATGCCTCTGATACAGAGGCAGCAGTGCGGGGTGGCAGCTGCCCCATCCAGGAAGGGTCTGAGCTCTTGGACCTGGCACGAGTCAGAACTGAGCCAGGCTGCCTGGCCACCTGGCTCCTAATACACTTTAAATGCAGAGCCGCAGCAGGGGTAGGTCCCAGACCTGGTGGGAGCCAGGGCTGAGCTGGGCTGCTGGCCAGCCTGCTAAAAATGTACTGGCAAGGGGGGTGGGAAAAGCGTGTAGTCTATAGCATCAATTTGTAAGCTTTTTGTTGATCATTTAATCGACTGCACTATTACATCCCTAGCTGAGGCTAAAACATTAAGCTCCCCTGTGGTCATTGGATGCCAGCAAGTTCTAGAAGCCACACTGGGCAAAGTGATGGCACAGAAACATCATCTCAGGCTGAGTCCTAAAAAGGGCACCCAAGGCCAGATCCTGAGCTGGCGCAGCTATGCCAGTTCTCTCCAGGTGACAATCTAAGCACTGGATGGCCATGTTGGGTCCCTCTTTCTCCACTGGGTCTTTGTTCTGCTTTGACAGGCTGAGTACTTTGGAACCATCTCTATCGGTACCCCGGCCCAGGATTTCACTGTTGTTTTCGACACCGGCTCCTCCAACCTGTGGGTGCCCTCTGTGTACTGCTCCAGCCCAGCCTGCAGTAAGTCACCTGCAATGCTTCTTGCCTGGGCATGTCCGCTGGGCGGGTTGACTGAAATCAGAAAGATTTAAATCAACAATGAGGAAACCTTGATTGACATCATCAATTTTAATCTTGCTTTGCGTTTGCATTTTTTGGTTATTTTTCTGAAGGAAGTTGATTCTCAGTGGTTTGTAACCACTATAAACAGATTGATTTGCAACTATATAGAGCTTTTACATTATATTTGGTACTTCCTTTAGCCAATCGGGGGAGAAGGGGAGAACATGATGTCAATACACATTTATTTAAGCAATTAACATAACTTTACATAGATTTATTCAAATTCTTACATTGTTCATTTTTATTGATGTTACAAAATCATGAAGGAAACATTTTTGTTTACTACACAATGATTAAGTATTCATTTGTATCAAACTCAATTTGGATGGAAATTGGAATTCATTTTAAAATGCAAAATCCAGCTTTTTAAAATAAATTAATTATAGCACCTTTTAACGGGCACCCACATGTTATCGAAACATGTTTTGCATTTAAAACTAACTGATATATGAAACAAAGGAAACGTTATCTGGAGTCAGTGAATTGAAACAAATTGTTTCTGATCAGCGGGCCCTTCCAGATTTTAGAACTTGTGGAGCTCATCCTCTCACATTCAGTTTTTATTCAGAGGTTGGAAGAGAGAAACCAGCATTCCCACTTTTTCAGCTTCCAGTTGTTTTCCTGTGTTGGAATGAACTGACCTAGTTAAGAAATGGACATGAAGAAAGTATTCTCTCTGCTTCCTCAGAAGAGCCTTTTGCTGTTGAAGGCTGGCTTTGCCACTTGAAGAAACTCTGTTTCCAGGTGTTGAATTTGTGAAATCATGTTCTGTTGACTTTCTGTAGCACTTTAAAACATACAGGCTGTGTCTACACTGGCCAGTTATTCCGGAAAATCAGCCGCTTTTCTGGAATAACTTGCCAGCTGTCTACACTGTCCGCTTGAATTTCTGGAAAAGCACTGACAATCGAATGTAAAATCATCAGTGCTTTTCAGGAAAAACTATGCTGCACCCGTTCGGGCAAAAGTCTTTTTCCGGAAAACTGTTCCGGAAAAGGGCGAGTTTAGACAGCAGAGATTTCTTTTCCGCAAAAAAGCCCCGATTGCGAAAATGATGACCGGGGCTTTTTTGCAGAAAAGCGCATCTAGATTGGCGCGGATGCTTTTCCGCAAAACGTGCTTTTCTGGAAAAGCATCCTGCCAATCTAGACGCGCTTTTCTGAAAATGCTTTTAACGGAAAAGTTTTCCGTTAAAAGCATTTTCGGAAAATCATGCCAGTGTAGACGTAGCCACAGTGCGTAACAGTACATTTTGTATTTAAATGAATGGTTTTAGTAAGTTTGGGCCTTAGCAAGGGTTGCCATAATTTCAACATTAATTTTCAATAGGTTTCTTTTTAAAAACAGAAATACACTGACATTTTAAAAAATCAAAAATTTTAATCATCACTTTTTATCCATCTGGGAAGCCAGAGAACAGCAGGTCTTCCTCCATTGTCCCTGCATGTTATGCACAGTGTCGGAGTCCTGGTCTACACTTATTTCAAAATAACAAGCGGAATGTCCACCCTACCAAGCCTGTTATTTTGAAATAAGGGGCTGGTTATTTCAAAAGAATAACTCCTGCTTTCCTTGGGAAATAAGCTTATTTCAAAATAGTTATTTTGGGAGTTTTTATTTTGAAATTTAGGGCACATCTACACAGCAGGGCAAAAATCGAATTAAGATACATAACTTCAGCTATGTAGCGGAAGTCAAAATAGCTTAATTTGACTTTTGGCGCTGTCTACACAGGAGGAAGTCGACGGAAGAACACTCTTCCCTCAACTTCCCTTCCTCCTTGTGAAATGAGGATTACAGGAGTCAGAGTAAGAAGTCCTTGAGTCTGACATTATTTAGAAATACTGGTTTGCTATGTAGACGTCCACTGTGTTATTTCAAAATCATTTCCTAGTGTAGACACGCCCGGAGGGAGGAAACAGGCCCTAGTAAGACCTGAAGCTAGAGCTACAAAGGCACTTAGGTGTAGCAATGCAGAGCACTACGGTGTGTGATTCTTAGGCACCCTGTCCCCACTCAGGAATACACAGCTGGAGTAGTGATGCAGGCTCCCCATACAACACATGGGGCGAGTGACAAATGTCAGCCTCTGACTATTTCACTCTCCTGTGCTTGCAGCAAAACACAACCGCTTCAACCCGTCAGCCTCCTCCACCTACCAGGCCACCAGCCAGAACCTCTCCATCCAGTACGGCACCGGCAGCATGACTGGGATCCTGGGCTATGACACCGTCCAGGTGAGTCACGGGAAAGGAGCAAAGCCCCTGGAGCAGCCATGCTGGGAGATTAGGGGTTAGAAGGACAGGATGCAGCTGGGAAGCTAAAGCAGGGTATAGTATGAACGGGGGGAGGCAGATAGAAAAAGGGAAGAGAAGAGGCAATGAAGCACAGTGCAGGGCACAACAGTCTCTGAGAACTCTCCAGGCCATGAGACCTCTCTGGCAGACTTGACAGCTTCTCCCGGGGTTCCGGCTGTGTCTGACTGTCCCCATCCCTTTCCCAAGGTTGGAGGCCTTGTGGACACCAACCAGATCTTTGGCTTGAGTGAAACCGAGCCCGGCTCCACCTTTTATTACGCCCCCATGGATGGGATCCTGGGTCTGGCCTACCCCAGCATCGCCTCCTCCGGAGCCACCCCCGTCTTTGACAACATGATGAGCGAGGGCTTGGTGTCCCAGGACCTCTTCTCCGTCTACCTGAGCGCGTAAGTCAGGGCTGGAAACAGCCCATCTGCGGGAGCGAGATTGATGTTCCTCTAGTGCCTCTCACACTCAGTGATGCTAGCTCCAGAATTCTCCCAAAGCAGCCACCTCTGGGGAGGATCATGGCAGCTATTCCATGCCAGTGATTTACGGTTTTGGGGCAGAAACAAACACTAGGGCATTGGTATTGAACAGGCTCCTGGGTGAAGATGGTAACTGGGCTGAGCACTTTCTAGCCCTTGGCTGAACTATCTGCTCAGAACTGACTCAGAAGGAACAGGAGCACCCAAGTCAATGACATCACTGCTTCAATCAGCTGGGCCTGCCCACATGTTGGCCAGGCCCTAACATGCTTAGTTTTTGAGATCTAGGAAGAGAAAGCCCAAATGATTTCAATGTGCGGGGTGGGGGGAGGTGCTCCTCTCATCCAACCACCCTGTCCTATCTCTGCTACTAGACATGGATACTCCCAGCTCTGACTGTGCCCCAGCCCTGCTCAGCTGGGCTCCTTCCCTAGCAGATGGTGCGTGTGCTATTGTCTCATTAGTTGACCGTTCATGCACCTCCCTTGGCTCGCCTCTCTCCCTTCTACAGAGATGAGCAAAGCGGGAGCTTCGTGATGTTCGGCGGCATCGACACATCTTATTACTCTGGGAACCTCATTTGGATCCCTCTGTCTGCGGAGACTTACTGGCAAATCAACATGGACAGGTATCACCCCCCTTGGCCCTTCCCCATCCTCATGCAAACTTGAAGAGAGAGGTAAATGGGGATGCATATGGGAACCAGGAGAAGCTAAGCTTAGAGTCTAGACAAGAGGCAAGACAAGGAAGCTGGGATCACAAGGAAGGGGTCTCACCAGCAAGGAGGTTAGATGGGTGGTTCTTTACCTTGTTCCTGCTAGGATCCAGAGATGTCCTGTGTCTCCCATTAGGGACAGCATAAGGACAGCTCCTCACCTCTGAATCCCCTTTCCCAGGACCCCTTTCTCTTCTGGCGAGCTCTGTTCAGTACTAAAATAGAGGACAGGGTGGTTGCAAACCTGTGTCCCCTAAGGCTGATCTGTCCTAGTTGCAGAAGGCAGTTGGACAAGGAGCAATGGGCAATAGCCACGGCAGGGGAGCTCTAGGGTGAAACATCAGGGGAAAGGTTTTGGGAGTTGTAGCAAGAATCACTGTGCAGGCCTTTCTCCGGTGTCTCCTGGGCTGTGTGGGAATGAGCTCGGGAGTGTTCCTGGGGACGTGCCCCTGACTGTCTCTCTTCCAGCATCACCATGAATGGACAGACCATCGCTTGCTCCAGTGGCTGCCAGGCTATCATTGACACTGGCACGTCTCTGCTGGCTGGGCCCCCCAGTGACGTCTCCAACATCAACTACTACATCGGCGCCAGCAATGGCGCGGTAAGGGCAGGGAGTGGGGATGGAAGTGTCTAGCGGTGGTGGCTGCCCAGCGATGGGACGCTCTGTCTCTCTCACTGAAGAATCTGGTGCCCCAGAGGCGCCTGACCCTGTGCGGCCTTCTTCCCTGCAGGTCAGCTGCAGCGCCATGAGCAGCCTGCCCGAAATCATCTTCAACATCAACGGGAACGCGTTCCCTGTGCCCGCCAGCGCCTACATCCTCAACGTGAGTGTCCTGCTCAGAAAGCCCCTTGGGGCCTCTTAGCCAGGGCTTGTGCCTGAGGCCATTGTGCTGGTTGAGCCGGCAACTCCCCCCACCCAGCCAGCACGAGGCTGCTGGAGCATCCCTGAGATGCAGGTCAGAGTCTGTCCCCACAATGAGCGCAGGGCAGGGAGCTCTTCCCCCACAGGGATCGTGGGGCAGAAACGTTCAAGGGCAAGACAGGCCTGCAGTGAATGTCACCTCCCAGAAGGGCAGCGAGGCAGCCTGTAGAACTGGCCATGGCAGGAGAACATCAGGGCAGGGCCTCACCGGGCTAGGAGAGGCCCAAGTGAGCAGCTACCCCAGAGATCACTGCCTTGTGCTGCAAGGCATGGGCCTCAGAATGGAATTTTCCTTCCCTGTGGTAGAAGTTTGTCTCCCTCTGGGGAGGAACAGGCGAGCTGCTTTGCCAGTTGGTAGCTTGGGTCAGGCAGTAGGGAAGCCCAAACCCAGTTGTAATCACAGCAGGATTTCTGGTGGCCCAGGTTAGCTGCTTCCTTGGGAGCCTGGCCAAGAGGCTGGAGAGAGCTTGCTCTGCCTCCCCCAGGATGTGTCATGAACAGAAGTGGCTGGCTCCTAGCTCACCTCCCCCATCGACAGGCTGTGCCCCTTAGCCTCAGCCTGGGGCAGCGGGGCTGTTCTGAGGCTCAGCACCACACTGGGAGTTAGGTATCTAAATAGCACCAAGAATTGGAACTCAACTCCTCAATGCCTCTCCCTGCAGACATTAGAGTTATCCTATTGAATCCCTCCCCAGCCTAATGCTACTCAGTGTGAGACCTCTGAGATCACAGCTCCATATGTAACAGGCCCAGGTCTGTGCAGGCCCCACCGGACGCTAAGTCACTGAAGCAGCAGCCCAATAATGACCATGTCCTCTTTTCCCCGGGTGCAGGATTCAAGCTCTTGTTCCTCCAGCTTTGAAAACATTGACCAAGGGCTCTGGATCCTTGGCGACGTCTTCATCCGCCTCTACTACGTTGTCTTCGACCGGGCCAACAACCAGGTGGGCCTGGCTCCTCTGGCGTGAGCACGGTGCCGTCCCTAGGACACTGCTGTGGAACAGGGGTCCTGGATAATCTCCATTTCTCTAAAGTCCCAACAATGTGCATAGAACTAGTGGCTCTCCCCCCGCAATCTCCCACACACCATCTCTCCTATAATCTTGCCCACAGTAGAATAAAGGAATACAAGAGCACCTGAGTGACCTGTTTCTCTCTGATGGGCTTTAAGTCCGGACCCATTCTTTGATTTATTTTTTTGAACTTGGCTGCTATGGCCACAGCTACCTGCCTATGAATTGTAGCTGAACCTTTTAACAGCTGTTGTACCCTCTTATCTGTAAGGACCTGTGGTTACCATTTGTCAATTGGGTTTCTGCAGTGTAGTAGTTATCACCTTTGCCCTAACGTGCAAAAAGTCCCTGGCTCAAAACTGGGCAGAAACAGGTGTCTTCTCTTGATGTTGTGAACAAGGTTCAAAAAGAGCCAGATAAATCCATGGAGGCTAGGTCTATCAATGTTTATTAACCATCGTGGGTAGGAATAGGCTGTCAGAGGTTGGAAATGGGTGACAAGGGAGGGATCACTTGATTCCCTGTTCCGATCACTCTCTCTGGGGCATTGGCTACTGTTGGCAGATAGGACACTGGGCTAGATGGACCTTGAACCTGTGGCCGTTCTGATGTTCTTATCCGTGATGCCTCCACTACCCATTGTTCTGGAAGCCTACATGTCTTTTCCAGTTACTACAGACGCCATTGTTCTGGAAGCCAGTTATTGCCTTTTCCAGTTATTGCCTTGCAGGGGATAACCCCATGAGAGACCAGAGAGTATCCATAAGAATAAATGGCAATCACTGATCCCAACCTTTACCCCACTGGGAAAGGCAGAGTAAGAGCAAGGCTTTGTGGGAAGCAGCAGAGCAGTGTCAGGGTCTCTGGTGGGAAACGAAGGGTTGCTCCGGGCTGTGGAAGGCCCTATGCTTCCCCTACCTCCCAGGGATGGCTCTGGCTGTGACATCTATGGGAGCTGCTAATTTCAGAATCAGCTCTACTTTTTATTTATTAGGGGAACATCCTTCTTATCCTAAAGTCACTTCAAGATAATTTACTTGTTGGGAACATAACTGAACCTTTTTTTTGGCAGGGGAGAGGGGGTGTTAAAAAAGCCAGCTTCCTGAATTTTTTTGTAACACCCTATCTAACACTTTAATGTTTTTCTGCTGGAGTGCAAATTAGGATTGCACATAAGAAATCACAGTTTGTTCCATCCCGTGGGAACCCTGGCAAAACCCAACTACTTCCCTTGAAAGGTATATGAAAATTTGTAACAGCTGCCCCGGTGTAAACAGATAGCAAAGAAAGCAGTGGCCAGATTCAAAACTGAAAACCACTGGTCCCTTCCTAGAGTGAAGGCTATTACCTTCTAATACCTAACTACTACATGGGCCATCTGGGGTGTCACCTGATTAAGGGGGGGAGGGAATCAACTACCAGTCCCAAGACTTTCTGCCAGTTTTAAGGAACAGCCACCAGAAGGCAGCAGAACCCAGATTTGACTCTATTACCAAAACCGGTTGGCTTAAAAGCCCATCAATTGTGTGATTCCAGCTGTTCTAACTGGGCAGGGAGCGCATTGTGAGACAAGGAATAGTAACGTTTGCTTCAAAAGCTAATGGCCTGGTTTGGTTTATGAGGCCTTCTACATCGGGAGGTGTAACAACAAATGGCAGGGGAGGAAGTACAATCCAACAGCTTCAGGATGGGCTATGTTGATGGCATGAGACTGAGGCTCCGGATGCTTGGGCTGAATTCCTGGTTGTGCCACCAACACTCTGTGGGACTTTGGGCCTGCTCCTTTCCCTCTTTCTGCCTCAGTTCTCCATCTGGAGAGGAGAATGGGGATTATGAGCCTCCCTTTCTCTGTTCAGTTTGGAATCTCTTCAGAGCAGCTGCTGCCTTTCACTATGTGTAATGTGCAGAGCCTAGCTCCAGGGCACAGATTTTCATTTTCATGTGGCCGAGACCTGAAAAAGGGGTGTGTGGGGGGGAGGGAGTTTTGTGCAAAGAACAGGTGAGAGTTGGGGTATGTTTCCTGGTTAAGTTTGAGAGGAAATGCCTCTGAGCCATTTTCAGGAATGATGCGGGTGTTTCAGTAGAATGGGAATGAGACACAGAGACACTTACCTCTTGGGCTATGTCTAGACTACAGGCATCTTGCGCAGGAAGCTTTTTGCGGAAGAGATCTTCTGCAAAAACTTCTTGTGCAAGAGCGCATCCACACTGGAAAAGCACATCGAAAAAGCGATGCGCTTTTGCGCAACAGAGCATCCAGACTGCCTGGACACTATCTCGCAAATACGCTGTGATTGCTGTGGACAGAATGGCCACCAGGGCATCTGTGCTTTTGCCTCTTCCCTCTTCTTGCGCAAAACCCCATCCACACATGCGTTTTTGCACAAAAGCTTTTGTGCAAAAAGGCATTCTTCCTCATAGAAAGAAGAATACCAGTTGCGCAAAACCCCCTCCGTTCTTTCGATTTACTTGCACAAAAACACACTTGAGGTGTGGACACTCCATGAGTTTTTGCGGACAAATGACTGTGGTGAAGAACTGGTGTCATTGTGGGAAGTGGGATATGGAGTTTTACATCTCTAGGTCATTGGTATGGCTCTGAGCCCAGGGAGTGGGGACTGGAACTAGGGGCTGTGCAGTATGAATCAGAGCGACTGACTGACTTAGCGTAGTGGGCTCCAGAGCCTGTTACTTCGAAGGTCCTGGGTCCAGCTCAGCCAGTTCTGTAGAGAAAGGCTTTGTCATCTGACAGCTCTTGGCTGCACTATATTGGAGACATACCCTGGCGTCCTCCACTGTTTCCTAGTGGCACATGTCAGGGTGGGGAAGGATCAGGTGGGAGCGCTTGCTTTGGGTGTCGGTGGATGGACGTGATGTGACTGCCCTCAATAGGGCAAATGAAAAGCTGTGGTTGGGAATGACAGGACCCAGGCACTGGGGGACTATGCCAGCCACCCTGGCAGATCATGGCTCTAAGCTCCAGAGTCCTTGCTGCTTACCCCTGACATGTCAGCAATCCCATTTGTGACCAAGTCGGGATTGTATTCCCAGGGCTGGCCTTACTATGAGGCGAACTGAGGTGGCCGACTCAGGTGCCAGACTGTGGGGAGTGCCACTAGGACCCAGAGTGTAGAAAATTGTGGCTGCTGCTGGTGCATATGTAGGTAGCAGAGCAGTGCTATGAGAGGAGTAGAACAGGAAGAAGGCAGAATTGAGACCGTTCAAAGTTTTGGTCCAAGCGAGGGGGTATGGGGGCGTCATTTGAGCTCCCTGTCTCAGGTGCCAAAATGTTGTGGGCCAGCCCTCTGTATTCCCTCTGTTCGCTCTGTGATGTTGCATGTGATTTCTGCTGTCCTATGGTAACCCTGGGTACGTCTAGACTACAGGCTCTTGTCGACAGAGGCTTTGTCGACAAAGCTTCTGTCGACAAAAAGCATCTAGACTACAGCCAGTTCTGTCGACAAAGCAAGCCGCTTCGTCGACATGACAGTGTAGACACAAAGGACAGTGTAGATGCAATAACGCCGTCTGTCGACAGAACTCTCACAAATGGCCAGGTGTTTTCCATTCCTTGTTCCAGGTTTTTCAGCAAAGAGGCAAAGCAAAGCTCAGATTCAAAGAGGGAGGTTTGCTTTGAGACGTCTGATACTGCTGAGACAGTACAGCCACCTCCTAGCTCCCTGAAGCATTAGGGATTAATCCTGCCCTATAGCACCACCTGCTCTCCCAGTCTTGGGTCTCCATGCAGCTCTGCCAATGCCTCTCAAGCTTGCCCTGGTCATTGTAGCCCTGGGTATGAAACATACACACAGTGCTGCCAAAGTGTCAAATGCCTGAGCCACGAGCCACCCTGATACTCCAGCCCTTGGGCTTCACACTAATTCAGTCAGTTCTTTTGATGCTCCTCAGTTCTGACTTGTAGTTCCCCATGCTAGTCTGTAATTTAGCCTCTTCTACAGCAAGTTGGCTGATTATAATCAATTGTGCTATTCCCGCCGCAGAATTCCATGCAGCTGCAAGAATCTGTGACTGATTTGAGAATTGCAGTGCGCGTAATTCTGAGGTGGCTAAAACTGGACCCTTAATAAGAGACCAAATCGTGATTGGGATGCAAAACAAAAAGCTCAGAGACTACTGGAAGATCTATAATCAACCCTTGACATATCTGTTAGAATATGTCAAAAAATGGAAATCACCTTATCGGGAAGGAAGTTTATGGAGGGTGGACATGGTAAAAAAAAAATCCAAAATGTTGCAAGAAATATAGGCAGAAGGAGATCAGATTTCAGCCAAAAAAGCACACAGTGTGCGTTGGGTGCCAGAGTGTGCTCAGCTCCAAGCCAGTGCCTGGCTGTGAGAAAAAGATGAATGATATGCAGTGGAATCCGCCACTTTGCAAGAGCCATTTAACAAACAAAGCACAGTTTTGCAGTCTCAGACAAAATATGGATTATCATTGGCGCAGCAATGGTTCAGGATGAGCTCCTGTAGAAAGCAGGGCACCGAACAGCCATATTCCCATTCCCTATTGTTCTGAGGGAGCTGTCAGTACCAGATGGGATTTTGTTTAAAGGGACCAGGGTGGTGCTTCATAAGATATGACAGAAAATTAGAATATGAAGGAGAAACAAAGGTCATTAAGGAATTGAAAAATCTAAGAGCTGGGATAGAGATGTTTTAGACAGGACTCAAATGAACAGCACCGTTGAGGAAGCCTAAGACTTGTAGATGCCAAAAATAAGGGCAAGTGAAGCAAAAGGACCAATGATGGTGGGACAGGAAAAATTGGTCCCGTGGAGCAAAGGAGGTGTCCATTTGTTTCCATTCTAGATTATGATTCTTATTTTCCTGAGAAAGCCTAATGGGAAGTGATGCTAGCTAATCAGGTGACTGTGCGTGTCTATTATTGTTCGCTGTGTTATGCCTGGCACAGTAACATCTGACAATGGGCAGCAGATTAATGGGCATGAGCTTATGCAGTATGCAGTGAACTTTGGGCTTAGATATGTAAGTGTAAAATCCCCATTATCCCCAGACCATTGGGTTGGTGGAATATGGTGTGAAAGCAATGAAGTGTCTTCTGAAAAAGCTGTGGAGTCCAATCCTGACTCATGCTTACAGGATAGCACCAGTGAAATGTGAGGTGTCACCTGCAGACATGTGGTTTAAGAGAACACTGAGAACTAGAATGATTGCCACAATAGGAGCTGCTGTCCTAGGGACCGGGGATTTGCAGAAGAATAAAGAGAAACAGATAACGCTAAAGAGGCAGGGCCATAGGACTGGGGATGCTGAGGACTTCCGCCATGTGGAGAACATGATGCAATGTGCATTTGTAATGGGAACGAATGGTTACCCACAGGAGTGGTGTTAAGTGAGACTGCCCTGCAGTTGTATTAAGCTTTCACCCCATACAGATGAGGGATAGGTGACACCTTCTCCAACTTCCAGAATAGAAGGACATGGGTTGCTGGGTTGGACATTTGGGCCCAAGAGGGTCTCAGTTAGGTAACAGGTCAAAGCAATCGAGCCCCGAAATGGGTCACCTCTGGAACAAAAGTGACTCATTGCCTGCGGACAACATAAGTGCTGATCTGGCAGGGAGACCAGCACAGGGCATCGCAGAGATTAACTGGCCAAGATTAGCCAGTAGGTTGGCGACAAGGGTTTGGAGGAGCAAGTTACGTAAATGTTGCTTGTTAAGTGCTGCTGTTATTATGTTTTGGTTGGATATTGGGCATTGTACCGCTCAATGCGTTCAGCCTCTCACACACAGGAAGTCATGGGGAGGGGTGCCGCAGAAGCCCATGTCCTGTGAAGCACAGGCAGGTGGAACTCAATGACTGAGTGAAGAGGGGCTCTTGGATTTCCTGAAGCCCACCCAACTTCCACCCACCCAGGAGAAGGAGCAATCCGGGGCATAAGAATATAAGAACGACCATACTGGGTCAGACCAAAGGTCCATCTAAGACAGCGTCCTCTCTCCTCACAGTGGCCAGTGCCAGATGCCCCAGAGGGGTTGAGCAGAACAGGGACTCATCAAATGATCTCTCTCCTGTCATCCATTCCCAGCCTGACAAACAGAGGCCAGGGACACCATTCCTACCCAGACCCACCCAGAGCTACCTGGGTGCCGAACCAGAGCCAGCCAGAAGCATGGAAATTCTTGTGCTCCTAAAGGTTGTTCCATGCTGGAGCTTTGTCAAGTTCAAATTCTTGTCATCGAGATATTTTCAGTGGTTTCTGTTGTTGAGCTCATGAATATTCATCAAACACTTAGATTAGGGCATAGAGTCACTGGAATAGAATCTCCATGATTTCTAGACTTTCAGTCTTAACAGGGCTGCCAGGGGGAGGCGAGACGGAGCACATGGCATTACCAAGACAGGGAGCAGAAGGGAAGGGCACCTGGGAGAGATCTCTCACTGTGACGTCAGCGCTAGGGAGAAGTCCAGGACACACAACTCCAGTATCTCTAGGTCCCTCAGTCTGCTCCTGCCCTTACCAGGAAGAGCTACCTTTAAAGGTAGGGGAAATGGAGGAGGATTGTTTTTATGACTCATTTCATCTCTGGTTTATCTACTGAGAGAAAGGGCCCGAGTTAGTATCTCCTATGATTAATTTGTCTAGCAATGTGAACTGCTCCTCCAGGTTCTAGTACTGAGACCCATCCTCTCCTCATTCATCTGACATGGGGGCACCAAACATCCATCACTTGATTTAGGCTCAGCCTGGACCTAGAGGCTTAGAAGTGGAATTTCCCCAATTTGTGGCCAGACTCGTTGGAGGCACAATGGCTCCATTTTCTATTTCTGAACTTGCCAGATGGCCGGTCTCCTCAGTTTAGATGCTTCTTAAAAGGATTTTTATTTCCAGCTAGGAATTCCAGCACACATTTTCACGGCAGGTGCATGGTTATTAAGCCCTGGTTAGTGGGTAGTGGAATGTGGCTCATGATGTTTGCTTGTCAGGAACCTGGTAGTGCGAACTGGAAAGTAAACATTGTTGTCTAATCTGATTGGATTCTTGTTGTTATTTCAGGTAGTGCAACCTGCTCCTGGGATATGGCATTGATCCGATTCCGGCCAGGAACGAGTTGGCTGCAGTGCCAGGGTTATGAAGTGAGGCCTTCCCATCCATTTAGGCCATTTGGACTTGAACCTATCATCTGTCCCAGGGTCAGGGACTCAGGGTACGTCTAGACTACATGCCTCTGACGACAGAGGCATGTAGATTAGGCTACCGGACATAGTAAAATGAAGCGGCGATTTAAATAATTGCCGCTTCATTTAAATTTACATGGCTGCCGCGCTGAGCCGACAAACAGCTGATCAGCTGTTTGTCGGCTCAGTGCGATAGTCTGGACGCTCCCCTGCTGACATCAAAGATATTTGTCGACCACCCAGGTATGCCTCCTGGGATGAGGTTTACCTGGGTGGTCGACAAATACCTTTGATGTCGGCAGGGGAGCGTCCAGACTATCGCGCTGAGCCGACAAACAGCTGATCAGCTGTTTGTCGGCTCAGCGCAGCAGCCATGTAAATTTAAATGAAGCGGCGATTATTTAAATCGCCACTTCATTTTACTATGTCCGGTAGCCTAATCTACATGCCTCTGTTGCCAGAGGCATGTAGTCTAGACGTACCCTCAGACTACAAGCTGAATCCTAGAATTCTAGAACTGGAAGGGACCTTGAGAAGTCATTGAATCTAGTCCCCGGCCCTCATGGCAGGACCAAGTATTGTCTAGATCATCCCTGATAGATGTCTGTCTAACCTGATCTTAAATATCTCCAATGATGGAGATTCACAACCCCTTTAGGCAATTTATTCCAGTGTTTAACCACCCTAACAGGAAGTTTTTTCTAATGTCCAACCTAAACCTCCCTTGCTACAATTTAAGCCCATTGCTTCAGGTCCTATCATCAAAGGCGAAGGAGAACAATTTTTCTTCCTCCTCCTTGTAACACGCTGTTAGATACTTGAAAACCACTATCATGTCCCCCCTCAGTCTTTTCTTTTCTACACTAAACAAGCCAAATCCTTTCAATCCTCCCTTATTGGTCATGTTTTCTAGATCTTTAATCATTTTTGTTGTTCTTCTCTGGACCTTCTTCAATTTCTCCACCTCTTTCTTGAAATGTGCTGCCCAGAACTGGACACAATACTCCAACTGACGCCTAATCAGCAAAGAGTAGAGCGAAAGAATGACTTCTCATGTTTTGCTCACAACACTCCTGTTAAAGCATCTCAGAATCATGTTTGCTTTTTTTGCAACAGTGTCACACTGTTGACTCATATTTAGCTTGTGGTCCACTATGACCCCTAGATCCCTTTCTGTAGTACTCCTTCCTAGACAGTTGCTTCCCATTCTGTATGTGTAGAACTGATTGTTTCTTCCTAAGTGGAGTACTTTGCATTTGTCCTTATTAAACTTCATCCTATTTACCTCAGACCATTTCTCTAGTTTGTCCAGATCAGTCTGAATTATGATGCTATCTTTCAAAGCACTTGCATCCCCTCGCAGCTTGGTATCATCTGCAAACTTAATAAGCATACTCTCTACGACATCAACTAAATTATTGATGAAAATATTGAAAATAACCAGTCCTAAAACAGATCCCTGCAGAACCCCACTTGTTATACCCTTCCAGCATGACTCTGAACTATTAATAACTACTCTCTGAGAATTGTTATCCAGCTAGTTATGTACACACATTACAGTAGCCTTATCTATGTTGTATTTCCCTAGTTTGTTGATAAGAAGGTCATGTGAGACTGTATCAAATGCTTTACTAAAGTCTAAGTATACCACGTCCACTGCTTCTCCCTTGTCCGCAAGATTTGTTATCTTGTCAAAGAAAGCTATCGGATTGGTTTGACATGATTTTTTCTTTACAAATCCATGCTGGCTGTTACCTATCACCTTATTTTCTTCCAGATGTATGCAGATTAATTTCTTAATTACTTGCTCCATTAACTTCCCTGGCACAGAAGTTAAAACTGGCTGGTCTGTAGTGTCCTGGGTTGTTCTTATTTCCCTTTTTATAAATGGGCACTATATTTTCCCTTTTCCAGTCTTCTGGAATCTCTCCTGACTTCCATAATTTTTCAAAGATGAGACCTAGAGGCTCTGATACCTTCTCTATCAGCTCCTTGATCTCCTCCTTTTCTCTCCCACTGAGGTCTAACCCATGGCGACTTTACCATCTATGATATCTGCTTCCTTCTTGCCCTTTAGCAGAGGTCTCCATAATCCACCAAGATCTTAGTCCTGTCTTTCCAAAGGACAACTTATGATTTGCCCTCATTGAAGGTAGTCATGTCACACTCATCCACTTTCACTCCATCCTCTTGTCCCCAAACAAACACCACATCCTTCATAACCCTCAGCTCTCCCTCTAGGAGATGGACAGAGACCACCAACATACTTCACTCAAGAGTTGTCAGGCAATAGAAACTTTTTGCTGTTGAACTGGGTGAGTATCAACCAGCACCCAAGAGGTGAAAGGCTCCGTATCACATTTCTAAGTCAGACAGTCATGTAGCCTGTAGCATACCCTACACCAGTGTTTCTTAAAGTGTGTTCCGTGGCACTCTGGTGTTCCGCCAGGCAGTCTGAGGTGTGCCCGGGAGAACAGAGTTCAAAATGGCCAGCCTTAAAGGGGCAAGCCTTCTTTTTTTTTCTCTCTCTCTCAACAAAAAACCTTTGTTGTTCTGCATTAAAAAAAATTGTTTGGTGTTCCTCGGTCTTAAAATGTTTAAGAAACACTGCCCTACACCCTATTTCTCAGTCCACTGACTTCAGCTTTCTGTGCTGACCTGGGCTCAGATTCAGACTAAATGACCTAATTGTGGGAACTGGAGTTTTATACCAAGATACCTGTTACATACTACATGGCTATAGTGTGTCGCAAAGTGCAGAAGGCTCCAGACTCAAAGAGGTACCCTCTCTTCTAGCATGGACACAGACTGGTACGAAACACTGAGCAGTGAATGTCTCCGTATCTCATTCCTATTCCTCTGTGCTTCCTGCTCCGTTCTTTAGTTTAAAACAACCCACAGGCATTTCTTTTAAAGGCTAAGATGTCCTTGAATTCTTACCCCTTCTCGCTAGGCCTCATTTTCAGGTCACAGCCAAGTGAAGGCGGAAATTTATTTTCTACATAATTTCATTTATGGACATTTTGTAAGTTCTTACCGGAAAGGTTTACATTTCTTATCAGGGCTAATTATGCGATAAGAAAAGCTCTGAGCGATGTGTATATAAGTCACAGCACTCAGGCATTTCTCTATAGTGAGATGTTGCCACCGGCCTGCGTGTCAGAAAACATCATGAAGTGGCTTCTGCTCCTGAGTTTGGTGGCGCTTTCTCAGTGCCAGCTGACAAAGTGAGTACGGGGGGAACATGCCACTTTGGGCTGCTGAACTCAGCTTTCTATGGAGCCGTGTGGGGAATGTATTCCCTGCTCTTGTTCTCTTCTCTACTCTCCATTCGTGAATAGGCAGCAGCTGGGAATGGCCTCTTAGCTTTGTGCTGTGCCAGAGGAACGAGGAAGGAAGACCTTGTGGTCAAGGCACTGGAGTGGCATTGGAGAGATCTGGGCTAATTCTTGGCTCTGCCACAGACTCCCTGTGTGACCCTGGGCAAGTCACGGAGTCTCTCTCTGGGGATCAGGTTTCTGTACATGAAGCGGAGGTGATCAGATTCGTATTTATTATTCACAGGGAGCAAGGGGGAGAAAGCCCAAAGGTGCCAGATTAAAAATTTACCAAGTTGGCAGCAGAGGCTGGCAGCATGGAAAAATGGGAGACAAGTAACAGCAGCTTGATAGCAAATGAGGCAGGGTTGGACTGAGCATGAAGGGCCTTGAAGATGAAGACAAGCAGCTTATGTCTGATGAGACAGAGAAGGGGGAGCCGGTGGAGGGGCAAAAAGAGAGGACTGTCATGGGATCAGAGGATGCTCTTCTCACGGATAGAGAGTAGCTCTTCCTGGCCTTGGGGATTAGTTTCTGAAGTTACACCCCCTCTTTTTCTTGCTCCTTCTTGGTCTGCAGACCCTCTGTCATTCCAGGAATTCTGCCACTGCCTCTTCATGCTTTGGTCCTCTGTCCTAGTCACTATGCGGCTTCCCTTTCTGGGGTAACACAGTAACCTTGTTATGTCCTTCTCAGGCGCAAACAGTCTTTGCATTCCCACTGGCACCACTTCCCCCATGGCTGGTAGGGGAACCTGGGTCTGCCCTCTACTCAACTCAAGGACATTCTAATCAGCAGCCAAGGTCTTTGCTGCCACTTTCCCTAAGCCTTTCTTACCAGACTGGCTTCCTCGACTCTCTGGGTTTGCCAGCCTTCCAAGTCCCTCTTCCCAGGGAGGCTCCCTGCTGCTGGAGTCTGAAAACATGCCTCCTTTCTCCCAGTTCCTTGCTGTCCCCTTCTGCTGTCTGCTCCTTGGCTTAATGTTCCTACACAATGCTTCTAATTAGGGCTTCAAATCCCCCAGCTTGCTGCTGAATAGGTTAATTGGCTCCTCTGGCCTACCTTAACCCTTGGAGCGTGAGTGTTGGGAGGGCACCCCATCACACATGGTCAAAGTGATACACCGGGGAAATAATTTTTGCACCAGCATTCTCAATGCACGTGAATAGGGCAAGACGGCATTTGTTGAGCCAGGGAGCAGAACGTGGCAGCGACTGAGACATGAAGTGAGGAGAGCAGCTATAGCTTGTGTGAAGGAAAGGCAAATCTCAGAGAGCTGAGGCAAGAAGATTTGGCAAGATCTAGACATAGATATGAAGAGCTAGAGAAAAGTCCACATTGTAGATGACATTAGGTCAGGCCCGGCCAAAGAGCGTGCGGGGCCCAAGGCAGCACCTGAGCTGCATGGCCGTGTGGCTCCCAGCCGAGTGGGCGAGGCGGGAGCTGGGCAGCGCAGGGCCCTGAATGCATGGAGCCACGGAGCCCCGAATGAGCAGGGCTCAAGGGGACTGCCTCGCTCACCTTGCCCAAAGGCTGGGCCTGCACCAGGTTAAGGCCTATGTGACAGGCAAAATGGCGTGGCTGCCAACAGTGATCAAGGAAGGAAATAGTGCAGGAGGGCTTGACAGGAGGAGGAAGATGATGAGCTCTGCTTCAGTCATGTGGGGGTGGAGCTGACCGCCAGACATCCATGATGAAATGTCAGGGAGACGGGCCTGTTGGCATTTCTTCCGACACCCCTTCCCACTTCACTTCATAAGCACTCCGTTTGACGCCTGATTTCCTCACTTTCCTCTTTCGTTGCCACACAGTTGGCTACGCTGGGCTGATGAAATTCAGCTGCAGGGGGCAGAAATAGGGTGGATCACAGATCCAAGGTTACACAAAAAACCCTCTTCCTTTACATTGCATTTACTATGTGTTGTATCACTCGTTTTAGGACTGGCTTGGTTACTTTGTAGGAACTAATTCTTGTACCTTATCAATGCCATGTGCAACTTACTCATTTTATGTTCCAAGCTTGTCTTGTCCATTGTTACCTGGTCCTTGGTAAATGATTTCCTTGATGTTTCCTGCCCTATAACGTCTAGTTCAGCTACTCAGACTCTTGCCTTACTAACCCACTTACCTGTCCTAGTTAGCACAGACATTCTGTGTTCAGTCAGATGGTGTATTTACTTTCCTAATCCCGTCTCCCAAAAAATGAGGTCTCCCCTATGTCCCATTACTCTCATCAAGCGAGGCATACAAGGTCAAGATTTGGACAAGAGGAGATTGCATGAACAAGATTTCCAGAACAGTGTGGTCTACAGAGGCAAGATGGCTGATAACACTTCTTTTGTCCATCTTGTCTATTTCAACAGTAATCTCTTCAGGGCAGGGACTATTTCTTACTATGTTTTAGTACAGCTGCTAGCATGTTGGGTCATCTCTCTGCTATTACACATGGGCTAGGATTTTCCATGGGTCCCATGGGTATTATGTGCCCAATTCCCATTGACTTTCAGTATACTGGGCACCCAACTCCCTTAAACACTTTGGTAATCCTAGGTGTACTAAGAGATTGCAGTGCAATGTTAAGTTGGATTGCACGGTATGCCCCGACCACTTGTGTATTGTTTATCTGTTATTGATAGTCTCTCTCTCTACTTTTGTTGATTAGGGTCTCCTTGAAGAAGGGGAAATCCCTCAGGCAGAACCTTAAGGAACAGGGCTTGCTGGAGGATTTTCTGAAAAAACACCCTTACAACCCGGCCTCTAAGTATTTCCCTAGCTTTGGAGACCAGTTTGCTACTGAGCTCCTGACAAACTACATGGATGTGAGTATGGCAGGAGAGCAGGACTTGTAGCCTCCCTCTTCCCATCAGGATCTCCCCCTCTTCTGTCAATAGGGGATCTCTCCCTCCTCCCAAAAGGGCCCCTTCCAGTTCCCCCACCCATGTGCTTCCAACCAAGCTCCCTTCTTGCTGCCACCATGAACCATTCCCAGTCCCTGTTCTGGGCCACCCAGCCCCCAGCTGTGATTGGATGGCATTAAGAAGAGCACTGAGAAGAGCATTTTCCAAGCCTGCTGGTTCTCCCCTCTTCAGTGCCTTCACTCACTTACTGAGGTTAATGGGGACTGGAGCTAAATGACTTTGCTAGGAGCCATGTTTGGCAAAGTGATGGCAGAGAAACACTAGCTCAGTCTGAGCCTTTATCAAGGGAACCATAGCCTAGCCCTTAGTTGGTGTAAATCAGCTGGTGGAACAACACCATTTTGTACCAGCTGTGGATCTAGCCCTTGAGTGGCCATGGGTCCCTCTTTTCCCACTGTTCTTTGTCTTGCTTTGACAGGTTGAGTACTACGGAACCATCTCTATTGGCACGCCAGCTCAGAATTTCACTGTCATTTTCGACACCGGCTCCTCCAACCTGTGGGTGCCCTCTATTTACTGCTCCAGCCTAGCCTGCAGTAAGTCACCTGCAACACTTCTTGCCTTGACATGTCAGCTGGGTGGATTGATTTAAATCAGGGAGATTTAAATTAGCAAGGAGGAACCTTTATTGAAATGATTGGTTTTAAACTGGCTTTGCATTTGTACTTTTTAATTATTTTTCTAAAGGAAGTTGATTCTCACATGTTTGTGACCATTACAAACATATTGATTTACAACTATACGTAGCCTTTACATTATATACTTTCTTTAGTTAATCAAGGTATATACCATGCCAATACACATTTATTTATGCAATCATATAGCTTACTATTCTGATTCATAATTTGTACTTTTTAAATTGTTAGAAAATGATAACGGATGCATTTTTATTTACTACATAATGGTTACTTTTTCATATATATCAAACACATTTTGGCTGGGAAATTGGAATTAAATTTCAAATGTGAAATCCAGGCTTTTAATTATTAGTTAATTTATTGAAACATGGTTTGCATTTAAAAAACTGATTTATGAACAAAGGAAGTATTAGTTGTAGTCAGCAAATTGAACTGATTGTTTCTGATCAGCGTGTCAGAAGATTTTAGAACTTGAGCTCATCCTCTCACGCCTAATTTTTATTCAGAGATTGGAAGAGGAAAACAGGTGTCCGGGTGTTACCAATGCCACTGCTGTCAAAAGTTGTTCAGCTCTTGAAGGAATTCTGTTTTCAGATTATGAGGTGTTGAAATTCCACCAATTCCACTGACTTTCTTTGAATTAAAAAAACATGCACTGCTTAGCAGTAACCTATGTATGTAATTTAAACGATTTTAATGCATTTTAGTAAGTTTAGGCCTTAACATACGTTGTCCTAAAGTCAAGGTTAATTTTAAATAGGATTGCTTTCTTTTTTAAAAATGTATTGACATTTTAAAAAATCAGATTTTTTTTAAATCATCACTTTTTTCATCCACCCTGGAAGTCAGAGAACAGCAGGGTCTCCCTCCATTGTGCCTTCTGTTCTGCATGGTGTCCTAGAGGGAACATGGTCTAGTAAGACCAGAAGCTAGAGCCATAAAGGCACTTTGGTGTGGCAATAATGAGCACTGTGATGCTTTACTCTTATGCACTCTGTCCCCACTAAGGAATTCACAGCCTGTCTAGGCACCCTGACTCCCCATGCGACATCATGTGGAGAATTACAAGAGTCAGTCTGTGACCATCTGATTCTTCTGTACTTTGCAGCAAACCACAACCGCTTCAACCCATCAGACTCCTACACCTATGAGTCCACCAATGAGAGCCTCTCCATCCAGTATGGCACTGGCAGCATGACCGGAATCTTGGGCTATGACATTGTCCAGGTAAATCATAAGAAGGATCAAAGCCCCTGGAGCAGACATGGGGAAAGTTTAGGAATTAGAAGGACAGAATGCAGCTGGGAATTTGGAGTGAACAGGAAGAGAAAAAAATGGGAGACATGGAGCAAGTCAGAGATTGTCTGCATTTTTGTATCAAGCTCACTTCAGTTGTACCGACTTAGAAGCAGAGTGCAGCTGATATGCTGACATATTGAAGAGTGTAGAGAGTACAGCACCACTGCATGGCATAGAGCTGCTCTGCTGTATGCCATAGGCCCTATATAGTCAGTGACTATAGGAATTTGTCCTTTGTACCACAGGGAGGCTTTTAGAGCAGAGGATCTGTTTTCCCTCTGCTGTTGGCATGAAATGTGGAGTGATTATAGCATCCAAAATAGAAACAACTGCTAAATCTTAAGTGATCCACAGGAGGTTTTTATGATTAATACATATTGGCTGCGTCTAGACTGGCATGATTTTGTGCAAAAGCAGTCGACACCGGCCGCTTGAATTTGCGCAAGAGCACTGACTTTGTAATGGACAAAATCAGTGCTTCTTGCTCAAATACTTTCACGCTCCTGCTCGGGAAAAAGCCCTCTTGCACAAGAATACTTGCTCAAGAGGGCCAGTGTAGACAGGGAAGAATTGTTTTGCACAAAAAAGCCCCGATGGCTAAAATGGCGATCGGGGCTTTCTTGCACAAAATTGTGTCTAGATTGGCACGGATGCTTTTACGCAAAAGCACTTTTTGCGCAAAAGCATCCATGCCAATCTAGACGCACTTTTGCGGAAATACTTTTAATGGAAAAACGTTTCCGTTAAAAGTATTTCCGCAAAATCATGCCAGTCGAGACGCAGCCATTGCGACAGACCCAGGGCGGCTGGCTACAGTTGTTTGGTGGAGGGTAGACATATTGGGAGCTGGGTGAATGCTTTTCTGTTTCCTGAATAAGCTGCCAGAGACTGCTGCCACGTAATCAAGGCAGGCAGGCACCTAAGGTTAATTAAGAGCTTGCCTGAAGCAGCAGACTAATCAGGCATCTGCAGCCAATTAAGGCTTGCTGGGTTATTTTAAAAGGTTTCCCCTCAGAGTGGGGAAGGAGAAGAGTGAAGATGTATTGTTGAGAGCTGAGAAAAGAAAGAGGGTTTGTGCTGAAGCAGGCAAGATTCATTCAGATAGCGGTTAAAAGGTAGTTGGGCAGTATTTGGGGAAGTGGCCTGGGGAAAAGGCAGCTGTATTGGGGTGTGGCGTAGTGGGGGTGCTGTCTGCTCTGTTGTATCCCGGGATCCCCCTGCATTGTGATGTGTGGTTCCCACTGACTCACTCACATGTTATGATATAGTGTCAGTACCTTGCTGGTTGCTGTGCTTGGATTGTGGGCTGTGCATGACCCCTACTGGCCTCTGGCTACGGGTGGTGGCCAGGGTCCAGTGGAGTCCATCTGGCCACTCCTCTAGGTAACCTCCCATCAGCACCTCTATGGGCAAGTGCTGGTGCACCCCCATGTCCCTGGGGCTCTCCTTGGCCCCCCATTTCAGATGTACCCAGGCTACAGGTACCTTAAATGGGGTCCTGTCTATGCCTCTCAGGGTCAGCTGAGTGTTGGGCACCATATGGTCTGGGGCCACTACCTTGGGCCAGCTGTAACAACGCAGTCGGGGTTCCCTGACTCTGCACCCCCGTAGAAGCAAGAACAGACTCCACCAGCCAGTAGAATAGAGGGTTTATTGCTTCTCCAGGATATAGCACAGCATAGATGTGGTATTGCTACAAGAGTCTGGGCCAGGATGCCTCTGACCCCTTGAGAGGGGGTCCCTGGGCCCCTAGATTCCAGCCCCCTCCTTAGACTGGTTCCTTCATGATTCCAGCCCAAGACTGACCCTTCCCCCGAACATTCACTTCCTGAGTTCCCTCGCTGCCTCAACTCATCTGACCGGTTGGGTCTAGTCTATGTGACTTAGGCAGCCCACCTGCTGGGCAGTGCTCACAGGCAGAGGCCAGTTGGGGTCATCTACAACCCAAGCACAGCAACCAGCAAGGTACTGACACTATATCACAACATGTGGGTGAACAGACAGCACCCTCACTACGCCACATGGGGCTAAAGGAAAATACTGGCAGTTGCTGCTACAGAGGGTCCCTGGGCTGGAATCCCCAGTAGTAGGCAGGCCTGGGTTTCCCTGACCTTCCCCACACCACTAAAACGTCTGCTCCTGGAAAGGGAGGCCAAGATTACTGAGGGGTTTCCCCCAATCCTTTGACTTTCTCATTGATGAGACTGGCTCAGTAAGCTGTGGCGCTGATCTCTAGAAAAGATCCGAGGCAGTGTGGAAGGTCACGTTGAGCCTCTGAGGCATGTAATAATTGCCTAGAAGTGCAGGATCCACTGGGCATAGCCAGAGCTTTGTCACAATATAATCCTCATTGAAACTATTCTGTGTATGGGGGCTTCGTTCTTATCTCACCCTGGTAACTGTGCCCACTTCATCTGAACGACTCTACAAAGAAAGAAATCAAAGTCAGACCCCAAAGTCAGACCCAATAGTGACTATCCATGTAATCTAGCCATTCACAGACTCTTCCTATATGTGTGAGAGAGCAGAGTTCTGGACACAGTAACCTCTGAGAACTCCCCACCCACTAAGGTCCCTCTAGTAGGACGTGGCAACTTCTCCATGGGTGTAGCATGTGTCTGATTGTGCCCTCAAGGTTGGAGGCATTATGGACACTAACCAGATCTTTGGCCTGAGTGAAACTGAGCCTGGTACAGCCTTTGAGTACTCTGAATTTGATGGGATCCTGGGTCTGGCCTTCCCCAGCATCGCCTCTTCTGGAGCCACCCCTGTCTTTGACAACATGATGAATGAGAGTTTGGTGTCTCAGGACCTCTTCTCCGTCTACCTGAGCTCGTAAGTCAGGGCTGGAAACAGGCCATCAGCATCTCTTCACACAGAGTGTTCCCTGTTATGTTTGCATCAGAATTTGCCAGAAAGAGCCACTTCTGGGGTGGATTACAGCAGCCATTCTATGCCAGTGATGTAAGCTATTGGGAGCAGAAATGAACATTACTAACTATCTCTAATGATTACTAGAGCATGAGGGCCCTGCCAAGTGCTGCTGTATGTAATTGGTATTAAAATGACTTCTGGGGGAAGAATTCCCCCTCACGTGTCACCCACATGACGCAACACTAAACCCTCCACTCAGTACTGACTCAGCAGAAAGAACAGCACCTACAGAATCAGTGAAGCCAGTGCCTCAAACAGCTGGGCCTTTCCTTGTAGGTCGCCCATTCTGGTTTCAGACAGGTCGAAGCATGCTTAGCTTTTGAGATGTAGCAAGAGGCACTCTAAAGTGATATAAAGTAAGGAGTGAGGGCCCCTTGTCATCCAGCCATCCTGTCCTATCTCTGCTACTAGACATGGATATTCCCAAGACTGACTCTGCCCCAGCACTGCCCAGCTGGGGTCCTTCTCTAACAGATGGAGTGCTTGTTATTGTCTTGTTAGGCAGCCATTCATTCAGCCTCCTTAGCTCTCCTCTCTCCCTTCTCCAGCAATGAGGAGTACGGGAGCTTTGTGATGTTCGGCACTATTGACTCAACTTACTACAATGGCAGCCTCAACTGGATCCCTCTATCTGCGGAGACTTACTGGCAAATCACCATGGACAGGTACCGCCCCACCCACTCCCCTGGTCCTTCCCCTTCCTCAGGCAACCTTGAGGAGATGGGCAAAAGAAGATGCGTCTGGGAGCAGGGGGAAACTCAGTTTACAGACTAGATTATATGAGAGACCTGGGAGTTAGGATCACACCTTCCTTGAAGGTATGGGAAAAGGGGCTCACTAGCAAATGCTCTACTTCGTTCACACCATGAACCCTCTCTCATCTGACCAGGTCTGCTTAGCAATAAAGGAAAGGGCAAGGTGGTCATGACCCTTTAACATCTGTTTGTGACCCACTGCTGAGATCTATTACAATCCCAGACCATTGAAGGATGAGGAGCGATGGACAATAGCTAAGAAAGGAGAAGTCTAGGCTGAAACATTTGGGGAAAGTTCTTGACACTCACAGCAAGGCAGTGGGCTAAGAGGGAATAAAATCAGGAATGTTCCTGAGGTTATTTCCCTGACTCTCTCTTCCAGCATTACCATCGATGGCGAGATCGTTGCTTGCTCTAACAGCTGCCAGGCTATCATTGACACCGGCACTTCTCTGCTGGCTGGGCCCTCTACTGGCATCTCCAACATTGAGTTCTACACTGGTACCAGCAACGGCACGGTAAGGGCAGGGAGCAGGGACAGATTCTTCTAGAGGTGTCAGTTACACTCAGATGAGATGCTCCATCTCTTTCACTGAAGAGCCTAATGCCTGAAATGCACCTAAACTTTCCTACATGTGCTGCCTTCCTCCTTGCAGGTCAGCTGCAGCGCCATAAGCAGCCTGCCTGACGTTGTCTTCACCATCAACGGCGTTGAGTTCCCTTTGCCCGCCAGCGCCTACATCCTTGACGTGAGTGTCCTGTTCAGAAAGCCCCCTGGGGCCTCCTAGCGAGGGCTTGAGCCTGAGGCAATTGCACTGGGCAAGTTGGCACCTGAGTCCACCCAACCAGCATAAGGCTGCAGAAGCATCTCTGAGATGCAGGCCAGAGTCTGTCCCCACTATGAGAATGGGCAGGAGCGAGCAGAGAGCTCTTCCCCCACAGGGATCCTGGGGCAAGACATTCAAGGATAAAACAGGCTTGCAGTGAAAGTCACATCCTGGAAGGGCAGCGAGGCAGCCTGTAGAATTGGCTGCAGCATCAGATCACTAGGGAAGAGCCTTTCTAGGCCAGGAGAGGTTTAAGTAAGCAGCAATTCCAGCTAGATGGAGAGAGATCACTGCCTTGTGCTGCTGGTCATTTTGGGCATCAAAAAGGAGATTTCCATCCCCATGATAAAAATGTGCTCCCTTTGCCACAGGTTACATGCTGGCTCCCAGCGAGGTTTTGCTGGGGGCTCTGCAGCATAAAGATTATTTGAGCTTTATGCTGCAGAGCCCACAACATGTCACCATATAACTGCTAGGATTTTTACAATTTTAAAACACCTTTTACATCCCTATTGGGAACCAACTCACTAATGCCAGGTCTTGTGGCTCTAGAGGTCTCTCATCTAAGCCCTCACCCAGCCTACTGCTCAACTTGGGAGCTGAAAGAACCCAAAGATAGTACATACACAGGCATGTGCAAGCTCTATAGGATGAAGGCTCAAGGGATTGTTGAAGTTCCTGCCCAGGAATTACCATGTCCTGTTTTTCCCTGCTGCAGTATTCAGGCTCTTGTACCTCCGGGTTTGAAAGCACTGGTGTCCCCACCTCCTCTGGGGAGCTCTGGATTCTTGGAGACGTCTTCATCAGACAGTACTACATTGTCTTCGATAGGACCTATAACCAGGTGGCCCTGGCACCTGTGGCATGAACACAGCACCATGCGTGGGACACTTCTATGGAACAGTGATCCTGAAGAGTCTCTGTTTTCCTAGAGTCCCAATGCCACCTACTGATCCACTTGTCCTCTGTCCTGTAACCTTACCCACAGTAGAATAATGGAATATAAAAGCAGCAGATTTAACCAGTGTTGCTTGGGTCCTTAACACACATAAGGGAGGAGTGCATGTCTCTGAAATATATGGTAGATAGCTGTCCCTTTCTCCACTTGTCCCCTACTGGCTCAATGGGTAAACTACTCTACTGCAATGCAGAGGGCAGATGGAGGCAGTGTGGGCCAAATGGAGGCTTTGTTTCCATGAGCTAGCTATGCTCTGTCTTGGTCATCAGTGTTATGTCCAAACAGGCATTAATGCACACAGATATCGATGTAATCTAGCAGGATAACGAAGTCCAAGCTTTTCCTGATGTACTTATTCATTTTCTTATGGAGAGTCCATGGCAGGGCTGCTGTTTCTCCACCCTTGTGGTATGATGCTCTCTTAAACTGTTCCTCAATCTGTGGGACCAAGGGGCAGAGCTGCGCTGCATATGGAGTATGGTGCCTCCTGCTCGCACCCAGAAGCAAAGCATGGGTTTTCCAGTTAACCTTCAGCAAGGAGATATCAGCCAGAGTTATGGTGGTCTGTAAACAAGATGAGAGTGACTACAATTGTTTCCATGTACACCTGCTGCACAAGCAAGGCACATTAGGAATTCTTTACCTGGCAACTCTTCCTTCCTGGCATCACATGCAAAATTCTGTATTCAGTAACCCTCCCTCTATGCCCACACTCCTTTTCACTGTCTGGCAATGTTTTTTTTACCATCCTACTCCACTTCCCATCATAGCAGCTGTGACTTTGATAGAAGGATATTAACACAATTGTGAGGTTTTCCAATAACCCTTATTTTCCCTTGCCAGCAAGCATTCATTCATCACTCTGTGTGTGACCATGTTTGAAAGGGATCAATAAAGACAAAACTGATGAAGAGTTCAATGAGTTTATTTTGTGTGACACGACTCATACCAATCGCTCTGGCCCCTGTGCAAGCCTGTATCATCCCTTGATTTCATGGGAATGCCTTGGTCAGGATGAGTAGCAGGAGGAAGCAAGGAAGAAACCCCCAAAACACTGACATGTGAGCACCCGTCATTGTCAAATTGGTTCCTCAGCGGCTCCCTGGTGTTGATGGCTGCCCTATGAGCTCCTCTAAAAGCTCGAGTGTCTGAATGTTCAAACTGTGCAGCCAGGCACTGTGCCTCAGTACTACACATATGGTCAAACACGTCTCTCTGTCTCACACCAATTATGCAGTCAACAACATGCAGCCACCACCACGGGGATAGGATTCCCCCATAAGATCCGGCCTGCCATTGAGACTCCTCCACCTGCCTTTCAATCTGCAAAAGGCACATTCAACGGCCACGCAGCATTGGCTTAGCCTGGTGTTCAGTCACTCCCTACTGCTGTCCAGGTGCTCCGTGTAAGGTTTTGTGAGCCAGGGCTGTAAGAGGTATTCCAGGATCACTAGGGGCATTTCCACATCCCCCACTGTAATTTTGTGATCTGGGGGGGGAAAAAAAAAAAAAAAAGTCCCAGCCTGCAGTTTTCTACAGGCCCCGGCTCCTGAAGCTGCATGCGTCATGCCCCTTTCCAGACCACCCTGCACTGATGTCTGTGAAACGGCCACGGTGATCTTGAAGCACCCGCGCGCGAGGGGTCCCCTTTGGCTTGATGAAGTCCAGGGCACGTGCGCGCCTTCGACGGCCACCGCCGACGTCTGGAAAGCCCCTTTCTGCAAAGCCAGCCGCGACGTCACCCCCGGGGCCACGGCTCCACGCGGCGCCCGGCACTCGAGGGCCCCTCACGCTGGCCGAAGCGCTGCCCCGACGTCCCCGCTCCCAGCCACGGGGAGCAGCCGGCTTGCACCCCCCCACTGCCACAGGCCGCTCTGGGCCTGGAGCCTCCTTCACTCTGCCTCTGCCAAGGGCAGGTGAGTGGGGGGAGGCGCCCCCCCCCCCAGACATGCCAGGCCCCTCAGATACAGGGGGGAGGGGCACTGGCCTCGGTCTCGGCTGGGATTGGCCCCTCGGGCTCTTGCCGTGGGGGGAGGGGCGCTCAGCGCCAGCCTGAGGCGCGCCCCCTGCTGTGCGATTGCGCTCAGCAGCCCCTCCCCCCGCCTTCCACAGCCTCGCTTTGGAGCAAAGATGGCGCGGCGCTGACAGGGCTTTTTCCCGGGACGGAGCGTACCATCCTCCTTCCCCCGCCCCCCAGCGCAGGGGTGATCATTTCCACCTTTTCCCTCTACTCCCTCCTCTTCCCTCTAGCAATGGTGAGGCTCACTTCCGGGAGAGCACCGGAACCCGGAAGTGTGTGGTGGCTAGCACTGGCGGCTTCCCCCTCAGCTGCTCCCAGGTGAGTGGCCCTCTCGCTGATTATCGGCTCCGTATCGCTTAACCCTTTCCCGGGCTACGTCTCGCGAGAACTGGAGAAGGGCTTGGGATTCCTCCCCCCCTCCCTTTCTCTGGCCACAGGGGCAGCGGGAGGCCGGTCGGGCTGTGCGCGGGCCAATGCGGCCACCGTCCTGCCTTCTCGCGCGTCGCTCTCTACCTGGCCTACCCCCCCTCCCCATGGCGTGGCACGTGCATCAGCCCCAACCGTCCAGGCGCGTGCCCTTCCCGCCCATTGGCTGCGACGCCTCCCGTCCCCGGCTGTGTCGTTACCCGCGTCGCCCTGCTCTCGTGGCCACACACCCGGGCCGCTGCCAGCAACATGGCCGCTCGCCCTCAGCGGGGCCAGAGTCCGTGACTGGTGCCGCCGCCGGCCCCTGGGCTGACGGGGGCTGCTGCTTCGCCGGCAGGCCCGTGAGGAGCTGCCTGGTGCTCCTGTGCCTGCCCCCAGCCCTCCGGTGGGTGTGACTGACACCAGCGCCCCCGTCTCAAGCCTTGTGGGGAGGAGGGGTCGCTGCTGCTGACACGCCGGCCCGCGTGCGGATGGATAGCTGGCACCGCGGAGCCCGGCCCCGCCCGCGTGCGGATGGATAGCTGGCACTGCGGAGCCCAGCCCCGCCCGCGTGCGGATGGATAGCTGGCACCGCGGAGCCCGGCGCCGCCCGCGTGCGGATGGATAGCTGGCACTGCGGAGCCCAGCCCCGCCCGCGTGCGGATGGATAGCTGGCACCGCGGAGCCCGGCGCCGCCCGCGTGTGGATGGATAGCTGGCACTGCGGAGCCCAGCCCCGCCCGCGTGTGGATGGATAGCTGGCACCGCGGAGCCCGGCGCCGCCCGCGTGTGGATGGATAGCTGGCACCGCGGAGCCCGGCACCGCCCGCGTGTGGATGGATAGCTGGCACCGCGGAGCCCGGCGCCGCCCGCGTGCGGATGGATAGCTGGCACCGCGGAGCCCGGCACCGCCCGCATGTGGCTGGATAGCTGGCACCGCGGAGCCCGGCGCCGCCCGCGTGTGGCTGGATAGCTGGCACTGCGGAGCCCGGCGGCGCCCGCGTGTGGATGGATAGCTGGCACCGCGGAGCCCGGCGGCGCCCGCGTGTGGATGGATAGCTGGCACCGCGGAGCCCGGCGCCGCCCGCGTGTAGATGGATAGCTGGCACCGCGGAGCCCGGCGCCGCCCGCGTGTGGATGGATAGCTGGCACCGCGGAGCCCGGCGCCGCCCGCGTGTGGATGGATAGCTGGCACCGCGGAGCCCGGCGCCGCCCGCGTGTGGATGGATAGCTGGCACCGCGGAGCCCGGCGCCGCCCGCGTGTGGATGGATAGCTGGCACCGCGGAGCCCGGCGCCGCCCGCGTGTGGATGGCTGGCTGGCACCGCGGAGCCCAGCGCCGCTCGCGTGTGGATGGCTGGCTGGCACCGCGGAGCCCAGCGCCGCCCGCGTGCGGATGGATAGCTGGCACCGCGGAGCCCAGCGCCGCCCGCGTGCGGATGGATAGCTGGCACCGCGGAGCCCAGCGCCGCCCGTGTGTGGATGGATAGCTGGCACTGTGGAGCCCGGCGCCGCCCGCGTGCGGATGGATAGCTGGCACCGCGGAACCCGGCGCCGCCCGCGTGCGGATGGATAGCTGGCACCGCGGAGCCCGGCGCCGCCCGCGTGTGGATGGATAGCTGGCACCGCGGAGCCCGGCGCCGCCCGCGTGTGGATGGATAGCTGGCACCGCGGAGCCCGGCGCCGCCCGCGTGTGGATGGATAGCTGGCACCGCGGAGCCCGGCGCCGCCCGCGTGTGGATGGCTGGCTGGCACCGCGGAGCCCAGCGCCGCCCGCGTGCGGATGGATGATTGGCACCGCGGAGCCCAGTGCCGCCCGCGTGTGGATGGATAGCTGGCACCGCGGAGCCCAGCGCCGCCCGTGTGTGGATGGATAGCTGGCACCGCGGAGCCCAGCGCCGCCCGTGTGTGGATGGATAGCTGGCACTGTGGAGCCTGGCGCCGCCCGCGTGCGGATGGCTGACATCAGTCCACTTAGCTCTGTGGTTCTCAGCTGGTGGCCCGTGGTGACTTTTTCGGTGGTCCACAGGAACATTGTCCAAAGTCACATGGTGTGACCACCATAGAGGAAATTTTGGGCCAGCGTGACCGGGAGTTACCCAGATCTGTCAGCACATGCTGTCTCAAAAAGGAGGTGGTCCATGAAAATGTTTTGATTGGCCTGGTGGTTCGTGGACTGGAACGAGTTGAGAACCACTGACTTCGCTGCTCCCTTTAGTTGTGACTCACACCAGGCTCTGCCCTTCTGTGAGTGGGTGGTACACAGTGTACCTAACACCAGCCTTAAGTCAATGACTCCCGCCAGCACTCCTGTTGCTGTGGCCAGGTGAGTGACTTGTGCCAGTGCACTCAGTGCTGCCCCATGCGTGTGACTTGCACCCCATCCGTCCACCACTGCTTAACAGGCTTCTGTTTCTAGGGCTTCTGCAGCAGTCAGTTTTAGCAGTGAACATCCTCTATTACAATTATTCTAATATAAGTGTTGCCAAGCCCTGCCATTAGAATTGCTTTTGTTCTCTGAGCTTATAGATACACTGAGGAAGGGGATAAGTTTTCCATCTGCCCCACTTCTCACTGTTCTGTTTCCTTCATCTTGTGAGTGGCTGATGGGACAGCTAAGAACCCCGAGTTTATTTCAGTGTCTGCAGCGTGAGGGCAAAATTGCTGATGCACATATGCTTTCTGGTTTCACAATATGTTTATTAGATGGGTTTGGCTGTGTCTTGGCTGGAGGGGAATTTGGAGTCCTGAATGTTGATTTGACATAACTTGTTATTTGCAGACTGATGCAACATCTCTGGAGTCAAAATCTATGAGATGTTTCACTTGAATCAGAGGTAGAAGAGCCAGCTGCAGCTAGCACCACATTAAAATCCGCACTAGTGGTCTCAGCGGTATGTCCTTTTTGTCCCTCTGCAGGAGTGTGTCTCTTCCCCCCCTCCTGTTTAGGTTTTATTTTGTTCACAGTTACTCGGTATAGCATTTTTCTGACAAAGTGTGATCCCAATGCATGACAAAGCTAATTGACACCAGACAGCCAGAGCGCGTATATATATATATATATATATATATAGGATGGGAAAGAGTGCTGCAAAAGCATTATTCCACTGACTTCAGTAGAATTTATCCTGATTTACAAAGGTGTGAGAGTTGAGTCAAGCCCATTGCATAAAAAATATGAAAGTATTTATTCATAAAAAGAAAAGAAAGGAAAGAGAAATTCATGTATGACATAGGCAGAAAACCTGCCATATATGATTTGAAGTGTTGGAGAGTCAAGGTAGAGAGATACAGGAAGGCTATTTCAGGTGGCAGGAGTGCCAGAATAGAAGGCATTTACGCCAGTTGATATGCAAAGGACTAGCATAAAATGAACAGAGAAGTGTACCCAGAGATAGACAGTTGGTTTAAAGGAGGATCACATTAATCAGAATTCTGAAATAAATGGTCATCTAGTGAAGTTGTTTGAGAAATGGATTGATATAATCACACTCTTTGGTATGTCTGAGAAGGCATTTTCCTCCACCTTTTTCCTGGCACAGAAGAGGAATCATCTCTCTCTGTAGTCCTTGAAATGGAAATGCACTGTTGTAACCCTGTTTGTTCCAAGATATTAGAGGAACAAGGTAGATTGGTAATATCTTTTGTTGGATCAGCTTCTGTGGTGAGAGTGACAAGCCTATGAGCTTATTTCTCTTGCCAGCAGAAACTGGTCCAGTAAAAGATATTACCTCACTCACCTTGTCTCCCAGAAATGGAAAGACAGTTGCCAAAATCAAAATGGCTAGACTGCCTGTGTTTTCTTTTTTTCTTTGTCCTCAGACTCTCCGTTGTCTGTAGTGTGACCGAATCTCCCTAGCATGTTTGATTCACAGTATTTAGTAAAGCTTCTTGTTAAGTCTGTTATATATTGTTAATGTGCAGCTGGCTTTGTGAAATCTAGTAATTGTCCATTTACATTTCTCATCCTTAGGGATTCACATTCCCCAGTGAAGATGGAGACATTAAAGAATCTATCTATGGAGGAGCTCCAGGAACTACAGGAGAATTCAGAGGAGATAGAGCGTCTGGCACTAGAATCAACAGAGGTGCATATTAATGTGCATGCTGCAGGTGTGGAAGGTGTATGGCTACAGTTAGGAGATGCTGCTCCTCATTGTCTGTGGCTTTTGGTCTCCTCTCTCAGGTCCAGGAACTACAATTGGAAAAGGAGATGGCCTTGGCAACAAACCGTAGCCTGGCAGAGCAGAACCTGGAGTTCCAAACACCACTGGAAACTGGGCGCGCAAACCTTTCCGAGAGATATCAGAAGCTACAGAAGCTGGCCAAACAGTGCCAGGAGCAGAAGGCAAAATTGGGTACATGTCTCCCAAACCACACACCCTCCCCAGTGCAGTCAGGTGATCTGTAACCAGAGCTTATTTCCATCCCCTCTACTGCCCAGCAGACTGAGGAGCTCCCTTTCTGTTCAAAGGTCTGCATTCTGAATCAGTCTTCTCCTACTTTCTGTTCAGATTGACTCAGTTAGAATAGAGGTGATGCCTGGCCAAAAGACACTGGAATGCAATGATGGTCTCTCCTTGGGTTTTCTCCCTTTATAACTCTTCCCAAGGCAGTAAAGCTGGATTCGGCCCACCAAACCAACAGATCTGGCCTGCGGGAGCTTCAGTCAGGTTCCCTGTGTGCCCTGTCCCCACTCATAAAAGCTGGCTGTAGAGCCATGTGCTTCTGTGAATACTGCAAGTCTGGAGGAAGAGGTTTCTCATGCTCCCCCTGTTTCCGCCACCATCTTACACCTCCCATTGGCCAGTTTCAGGCCCATAGAAGCTGCCTGTTTGCAGGACAGGCAGTATGGGACGTACCCCTCCTCGCTGGGCCTGCAGTGTTCAGAGCAGCACATATGGCCCCTGCAGGTGCTCTGAGCACGTGCAGGAGCATGGAAGGCAGGAATCCTGGCTAAGGAACTCACTGGGCTGCTGCCCACCTCTGGCACCCCAGATCCTCCCTCTCCCCAACCCTCTGTCCCCCTTCCTGTACCTCTGTCCCACATAACCCAAACCCTCTGCATCCCCACTCCTGCACCCATATCTCCTCCCAGACCCTGCACCCCCCCTCCTGTACCCTTCCTTCAGGTCACAACCCCCTTGCACCCCCAATTTCCTACTCCCAGTCACAACCCAAATCCCGCCCTCGGTTGCAACTCCCTCCCAGATCGTGCACCCCCTCCTATACCCCTTCTCTAGGTCAGAATCCTCTCCTGCATCCATAGCCCCTTCTGGACCCTGTACTCTCCTGCACCCAAATTCCCTCTCAGATTCCATACCCCTTTCTGCACTCCTGTTCCTTACTCCAAGCTCCTTTCTGCACTCAACTCCATTCCAAACCCCACAGCTCCTTCATTAGTATTACAAAAGAGTGCAGCCCTTGACCACTTACCAAATTCTCAGAGCGGCACCCCCCCCCATCAAAGATGATTGCCCACCCCTCTAGTAAAGGTTCCCATTATGAAAGTGAGGAATTCAGCAGAGTCTTGGTGCCATAAGGGCAGGAAGGTAATGTTGTTTCTACTTCTTTATGCTTTGCTGGAGTCATGAGCCAGAGCAAAGAGCCTTGACACTGGTATTGTCACGAGAGAGAGGGAGACATGATAATTCTGTCTAATTTTTGTATGTCAGATTTTGGTCATCACATTTTTCCTCCCCAGAGAAATTCTCTGCAACGATGCAGCCTGGGACACTGTTAAGTCTTCTACAGGTGGAAGGCCAGAAGATCGAAGAGGAATCTGAGGTGATTCTAAGATTTAAGTCTAAATGAAAATAAAACTGACTAATGGCAATCTCCCTGAAAACTTGAAATTACCCTCCCCAACCTACACCCTATATTGAGGATTGTCATGCATAGATTGAAGCCATTATCCTAAAGATTGGGATTGTCTCACCTATATGGTGGAGTTGTTTAATGATTTCCCATGTGATCTAGGCCATGTCTCAGAACAAGGGGTCTGAATTGCAGCTGGGGTAAGAACATTGGAGGGAGCAGCACTAGTATCTGGTATCTTGTGTTCCAGACTATGGCAGAGAAGTTCCTGGAGGGTGAAGTTTCCCTGGAGCGGTTTCTTGAGCAGTTTTCCTCCATGAGGAAGTTGTCCCACCTGCGACGGGTCAGAGTGGAAAAGCTCCAAGAGGTGCTGCAGAAGTCTGAAGCTTCACAGGAGCCAGCCAGTGACTCTCATTTTAATCACCAGCATCCTGCTCCTCACATAACTACTGGGCTTGCTGATGAGCAGCAGCCGCAGCCTTTTCCGTCAGGAACACCATCCTTTTCTTTGCCATATAGTCCAGCTCCATGCATGCCTGTAGGCCCTACAGCCCAAGGAGCTCTCCAGCCTGCTCCTTTCTCTGGAGCACAAGTTATAGTGGGACCCCATAGTTCCTCTCAACCAAACACCCAACCTGCATTTCCTTATAAATCACCTCCAGTTCCCGGATACCCACATGCCCCACCTGGAGGTTCACCATCAGGATACTCTCAGACAAGAGGTTCGTCTTCGGCAACAGGCTACCCTTGGTCTCCATGTAGAGGTCCACCACCTGCCACAGGTTACCCTCCACCCCAACCCAGAGCTCCATCTGGAGTAGGGTACTCCCAGCCTCCACAGCCTTCATATTTCCCACCAGCAGGAGGAAGACAACAGTGTCCGTATCCAACCCAGCCACCACTACCTAGTTTCCCAGTTCCATCCCAGCCTCCATATCCCCCAGCTTCACACTCACCCTTTGGATACCCACCACCTCCCCCACCTCAAGGGCCTGCTTGGCCAGGCTACTAGTCAGTACTTCTGGAGAGTTTGCTTCATCATCCTCTCTTGTGTCATGATCTAAGAAATTAATCCTTGCTGAGAAATAGACAAAAGAAGAAAGAGCTGGGAGTTTTGCCCTTAAACCCATACATGTATAAGCATTATATAAGATGAGAGGTTTGGGGCTAGCATCATATACACTGTAGCTCCACGCGGTGCAAGAAGTGATTGCACCATTGTAGGTGTTGATTAATGAATAGTACTGTGTATTGGCTGTTGACATTCTTCAGTGGCCACTTGTGCTGATTGGTCATTTGAAATCATGTTAGAAAATATAAGTGGGCCAGATTCTCATCTATTATAAATGGGCAAAACATGCCCTGATTTACACAAAGACTTGTGTATGAGATGCCTGTGTTTATAGTTTTCTACGTACATAAATATATATCAAAAGAATTCCAAACACAGAAGTGTGTAAGAGATGGAGTGAAAATCTGACAGTATTTCACCTGAAATGCTTATATTGCTTCCCAGTTAACTCACTTGGAAAAGGACTAACAGAATCTGCCAGATTCAGAATCGAGGCATTATTTATCTTGTCAATGAGACGTGACTACCTAGTGTGTTGGGATAACTCAGCCCTTGATATGCCCCATATCACTGTACCTTAACTCCAATCCTCTCATTCCCAGCACATTGCAGGACAAAGATTTCCTTATCACTGCTTCTGTGTATCTAACCATACTGACATTATGATTTCACTGCAAAGCAAATGTCTGTCCAGTGCTGTCACTGTCTATCCATTTCAGCTGTTTCCAGTCTACTCATGGGCAAAGGCCTTTTTGGCACTGGCCCCTTTTATCTGTGAGGCATGCCGACCCCTCCATTGCAGGATGTAGATTTTCATGGAGAAAGCATCAGGGTCATGAAATATCTCTGGGATTTGATATGTGGAATATCAGTTCTGCCATGGAGGTAAAATTGGTTGGCATGATGCTTCTGGAGCTGCTAATAATTTGGAGGTGAGGTAGCATATGCTGTGATCTGTACACATCTGGATGACTACTTCTTTTTTGCTGGTTGATGATGGAAAACAATGCTACCATCCAAACTTTGCTAATGGTTCAGAGAAACACTGAGGTCTCAAGCCTCCTTCAACATTTGTTCCTCCTTTCTTGTGACCTGCGGTAGGGGTGAAAGTACACTGGCTCATGAAGCATCAAGTGTCTCTTGCATCCCCTCTCCCATTTCCTGCTATGTTGACCTGAGAAAACAATGAAGCCAACAGTGAGAATGGGTTCTTAAGATAAATGGGATTTTTTCTTTGCTCCGCACTTTACCTATCAAATTCTGTTTGCTTGCCCGTAAGTTATTTATGAAGAAAGATTACTAAAGGACTAGACTGGGTTGAATGCTTTTGGAATTTGATAGAAACAATTCCCTATTTGTGATTAATTAGAGTAATAAAACTTGATGAATTGCACACACAAGGTCGTAGCTGTGATTGTTTCAGGAAATGAAGTGGCGTCTGGTTGAAAATGTTTATTGATTTTGGTTTTTTGCCAGCTCAGCATTCTTCCATTGAGTCCCTTGTGATGATGTCCACATAATCTTTCCTCTTCCATCTCTCACTGCCAAATTCTTTATGTATCATCCTTCCTGTCTTTCAGTCTGCAACTAACCCTAGGTGCCCATTTGTGAAATCCTTTTCTCCAGGGGTTAATTGATCTCATGCTTCAGCACCATTTGTCCTTTCCTCTTCTCTGCACTGTAGTTTCTATCCTCCATTCCCCCTTCTCTGTCTGATTTTCTATTCTGTGCCTTATTCATTTGATGAAGATATTGTTCTCTCTGTCTTGGCTTAATACTGACCTCTACAATCCCTGTCTGCAGCTTTGGGGATCTGAAAGCTGACCTGAATAAACCCTCCCTCTCAACTTGAATGAGGGAGTAATTTCTTCTCCATGGTCCCACATACTCCATCATAATTAAAAGCCCAGCTAAGACTACTGCTGAAATTTTGCTTACTATGCCAAAACTTGAGTTAAAAAGCGGGGAGGGTCTTTTCATCTCAGGGTGGTTTGGTTTGCTCCGCTCCATCTACAGCACCAACTCAACTGTGCTTTAGCACCCAGAGTCCATGGTGTGACCTTGACTGTGAAGAGTATTCTGTGAATGAGAATTAGTCATTGATCTGATACTTGTTTTGTGAAGCATTTCTAGCTATTTCCCTAAATTCATGGAAATATAAATTCTCTTTGTTCCCCCTTGCTCAGTTTCTTTATCCATTGGAAACAGCAACAACAGCACAAACTCATATGTTTTAAACAGTCTCTTTGCAGATATCAAGTGTGAATTTCTTCATTTTGTCTGTGTAAGAAGAGTTGCGGGGTTTTGCTGTTAATTTGACAAGTGACATCATAAGCTTGTGTGTGACATAATTATCTGGTGTAGAGATAGTGGTATTCCAAGATAGTTAAAATGGAAGAATGTTTGGATTAACTCAGAGTCAGATGCGATCATCTGATTTCGCACAGATGATTTTTAGTCCTAAAGAAAGGGAAAGACAGAAGCAGAAACTGCTCTAAAAAGAATTAGTTTGGTAAATTTTCTGCACGGTGTCACCATATTTTTGGTAGCACCAGGGGTGTGTGATGCTGTGAAGTGTATTTCAGCAATAGATTAAGAAAAGGCTCTTAATAAAACTTCTAGGGGTGCGTCTAGACTGGCAAGATTTTGCGCAAAAGCACCTGCTTTTGCGCAAAAACTTGCCAGCTGTCTACACTGGCCGCTTGAATTTGCGCAAGAGCACTGACTTTGTAATGTACAAAAATCAGTGCTTCTTGCGCAAATACTTTCACGCTTCCGGTTGGGAAAAAGCCCTCTTGCACAAGAATACTTGCTCAAGAGGGCCAGTGTAGACAGGGAAGAATGGCTAAAATGGCAATTGGGGCTTTCTTGCGCAAAATTGCATCTAGACTGGCCATGGATGCTTTTGCGCAAAAGCATTTTTTGCGCAAAAGCATCCTTGCCAATCTAGACGCTCTTTTGCGGGAATACTTTTAACGGAAAAACTTTTCAGTTAAAAGTATTTCCGCAAAATCATGCCACTCTAGATGTAGCCTAGGAGTTTATATTCCATTCATTGTAAAATGGTATCTGGATGAGACTGTGTCTTTTAGATTAAATATATTAAAACATCATTTGCTGTGATAAGTGATTAGATAAAAATATTACCTTGCTCTACAGGCCTGTGCTTTGTGTGTAGTTCGAGATGTATCTGTTGACTTCAGTGACAAATACAGCTTTAGTATTTTTGACTCCTTGCCCCCCCCTCCCCCCCCATGTAGCTATGGAAGAGTTACTTGAATTCTAACTTGGATCTGGAATCATCAGCACATTTACCATCTGAGTTCCAGGTGCTGAATCTTTATTGTCCAAGTTCTGCAAGCTGCTAACATCCTAACTGTCAGATCTTAGGTTGAGTTTGTGGCACATAGTAGAAACATTTTTTCTTATGTTATCTGAGAGAATTGATATGAAATTCACTGTGAGAAATAAGCATGGAGCTTGATGATGCAGTTTTGCCAAGTCACTACAGAATTTGTCTTTCTGATAAGCTTATTATTATTAATTTGTTTTATAATAATGCCTGAATTGTGCTAAGCCCCAGAGATCCACCAAGAGATAGTCCCTGCTCTGAAGGGTTTGTGTCAGGCGTGGGGAACCTTTTTTGGGTTGGGGGCTGCTGACCCACAGAAAAATTAGTCAGGGGCCACAAACAAGTGAGAAGCAAAAAACTTCTCAAAACTGAAACCTCTCTCTGACATGGGCCCTGATTGAGAAGGAGAAAGATAGACATTCCCCACATTTCCCTCACACACCAGACCCTTGGGGGTCTAGGCTAGTAGATTTTATGTGCTCCAGCCCTGCATGCTGGAGCACCAGTGCGGGTTCCCCAAGGCTGGTGGGGAAACCCCAAGTCTTGGGAGCCAGATCCAGGCAAGCCAGGGAGCACATCCAGCCCCGGGCCTCAGGTTCCCCACCCTTGGTTTATGCTTTACATAGAAGTATTATTATCCCCATTTTACAGATGGGGAACTGAGGCCCAGAGATTAAGTGGCTTGCCCACGGTCACCCAGAGAGTTTGTGGTAGAACCATGACTTGAAGACACATCTCCCGATGTGCCTTAACCACTCTGCCTCCTCCCCCGAACAGTATTGCTCCTGTGCAATGAACTTTTTCTGTTGTATTGAAAAAGGAAGCATAATTACTAGAAAAAAAGTTTTATTGCAACTGTTATTGCTTATTAAATATCTCAGTCATTCTTGTGTTAAACATTATTTCCCACTCACATATCCACCTTGCCTCAAGCTTACATATATCTTCTCTTCACGCATCTAGCCACGCACACATACATACACACCAGTCCCACTCATGTACACATTACCCAAGGATATTGTGCTCCTGAGGTACTTCCAACATCCAGCCATCTGTTAAGCCAAACACACATCATCCACAGCTGCCTAAGTGATGAAAGAAGACAGTTTATTCATAATTTCCATGGTGCTTATTACCTTGGTATCTGAGCATCTCAGACATTAATGAAGTTAGCTTCATAATATCTTTAGAAGATAGGCTATGTCTATACTGGCAGCTTCTTGTGCAAGAAGTCTTGCGCAAGAAAATGTCCACACTGTCATGTGTGAGCTGTACCTTTGCGCAAAAGCTCACATGGCAGTGTGGATGCTCTCTTGTGCAAGAAAGCTCTGATGGCCATTTTAGCCATAGGGCTTTCTTGCGCAAGAAATCCCTGCTGAGCGTCCACACTGCCCTCTTGCGCAAGAGCTCCTGCGGAAGAGGGTTTACACCTGATAAAAAAAAGTGTAGCTCTTGCGCAAGAAGCCCTCTCTTACCACGCCGTACTGTAAATTTCCTTGCGCAAGAGCGGGCGGGCAGTGTGGACGCTCTGCAGATTCTTGCGCAAGAACGACTGTACTTGCACAAGAAGCCGAGAGTGTAGACATAGCCATAGTGAAGTATTGGATTATTTAGAGTGTAAGAGCAGGCATGGAGAGTCTGCAATCTGCTCCTCCAGGGTCTAAGGCCTGGTATACACTTAAAAATTAGATCAGCCTAGCTACATTGCTCAGGGCTGTGAAAGAAAATGCAACAAACGCCATAGTTAGGTTGACCTAATCCCCACTGTAGATGCAATTATGTCAATGGAAGAATCTTTCTGTTGATCTAGCTATTCTCGGAGAGGTGAATTAACCTCATCAACGGAAAAAGTCAGAAGTAGCTATACTACATCTTGTTATGTAGACATACATTAAGTTTAGAAACATCACTACTTTGCAGCCAAATGTAAACCACGTTCTTCCACCTGGCTGCCCTTAACAAACAACACCATATCAACTTAACACACATACACTATCTCTTTCCCAGGGTGAAAAAGAAGTATAAGTGGCAAATACTAGATGAATTTATCACAGGAAGATGCTCAGATACCACAATGACAGGCATAATACAAGAACCAGAATAGAATACGGGAGATTAATGATCAACATGTAAAAATAAAATCCACTGATCTTGGGTGACTTGTTTCAGATACCCAGCATTAAATATATAGGCTTGATTTTCAGAAGTGCAGAGCATCTGCAGACTTCCAGCTGACTTGAACTGGAGCTATGACTGCTTAATACTGCTGAAAATTAGGCCTGAGGATGTGTAGCTGTGCATCAAAGCTGTCCAATTAGGGGTGCTTTTAACTGTTGGGCCCAAGTGACTTGCCAGAGGTCACTGGGGGGAAAAGAAGACAGACTTCCTGATTCTTTTTGCCCTGTGCATGGAAAGGGTGTGTAATTTGGGGCTGCACTGACCCCGCTCCCATCTTATGTCTTTGGCAGTGTGGGAAAAGCCTTTATGTCAGTATGTAGTAACATGTAAATGATTCCAGTTCAGAGTTGTCTCAGGTATTTTTTTCTTCTGTCAGTTTTTCCATTCACCAAGATTCCCATTTCTGTCTGCAGGGCAAGAAAACAAACCATGTAGAAAATAATATAACATCTTGCCAGACTCTGAGGCTATGTTTACACTGCAGTTTTTCTGGGATACTGCAGGTATCTGTCCAGGGAATGCATCTGCTCTTCTGAAATTTTTTTCAGAAGAGCAGATTCGCTTTTTCAGCATCCCTGTAAACCTTGTTTTGTGAGGAAGAAGGAATGTTCCGAAAAAGGCTTTTTTGCCGACATTTGACCCAACGTGGATGGGCTAAATGTCAGAAAAGCCTCTTTCGAAAAAAGAAGCTGAAAAAGCTACACAAATTGCGGTTTGCAATTTGCGTAGCTTTTCCCGGAAGAACAGTGCAGTGTAGACATAGCCTGAGAAGTGCAAACACAGTGATTGTCTGATTCAGCTCTCCTGTGTCTCTTCTCCCCTTTTTGGGTTTGGTGATGACATGATTATGGAATGGTTCAACCTGGTGACAGTGCACCAAGGTTAGGGAGTGTCTTACCTGGGGTAAAGAGGCTAAAGTCGCCGAGCAGAATGTAGGTCATAGTCACTGTCAGAGGAGTTGTCTGGAGGGTTGGAAGACCTGATTGCCCCTTCCAGAGCTGTAAAAGGAAGAAATCACTCTCTTCACTACAGTTCCAGAGAGCAAGGTGCTAATGACCTCTGTGAGGAGTACCAGGGGTGAGGAGTTAAAATCATAGAATACCAGACCTGGAAGGGACCTTGAGAAGTCATTGAATCCAGTCCCCTGCCCTCGCGGCAGGACTAAGTACTGTCTAGATCATCCCTGAGAGATGTCTGTCCAACCTGCTCTTAAATAACTCCAGTGATGAAGATTCTACAATCTCCCTAGGAAATTTAACCACCCTGACAGGCAGAAAGTTTCTCCTAATGTCCAACCGAAACCTCTCTTGCTGCAATTTAAGCCCATTGCTTCTTGTCCTAGCCTCAGAGGCTAAGGAGAACAATTTTTCACCCTCCTCTTTGTAACATGCTTAGATACTTGAAAACCGCTATCATGTCCACTCTCAGTCTTCTCTTTTCTAAACTAAACAGTGCAATTCTTTCAGTCTTCTCTCATAGCTCATGTTTTCTAGACCTTTAATCATTTTTGTGGCTTTTCTCTAGACCTCCAATTTTTCCACATCTTTCTTGAAATGTGATGCCCAGAACTGGGCAATACTCTAATTGAGGCCTAATCAGTGCAGAATAGAGAATAAGAATGTCTTCTTGTCTTGCTCACCACACTCCTGTTGATGCAACCCAGAATCGTGTTTGCTTTTTTGGCAACAGGATTACACTGTTGACTCGTGTTTAACTTGTGTTCCACTATGACCCCTAGTCGTCCCCAGTACATCTAAGGCAAAAATCATAAGAGGTAATAACTACCTTTTGCCTTCATATAAATGCCCTTTTCAGCCAACTATCACAAAAATGGTTATTCCTCCCTCATTTACAGATGGGGAAACTGTGGCACAGCATGGCTAACCGATCTTCCTGAAGCTACAGAAGAGCTGGAAGAAAAACTTCTATATAGTGATACCCACTCTCTTCTATGGTAACACTCTAGTCCATCTCTGCAAGGCAGGCCTGACTGTCTCCCTTCCCTGCTCCTCAGGGTTTTTGCCTGCCTACTCCTTTGTTTGCACCATACCCAATCACTATACACTGTGCTCTTACCTGGATAAGCTGAAAGGTAAGAGTTCTTCTTAGGGGTCTGAGAATAGTCATTGTCTTGGCCCTGTGCACCTTGAACTTCCTGACGGGGCCTGAGAGTGACAGTGCTGTTGCGATGGAACGAGACTAGATGACAGCAGAATGGAGAATTGTTAGTCACTGCATCTTTAAGGTAGAATCATAGCACTGTAAGACTCTATTCCAGGCCCCCATGCAAAGGCATGATTAAATGTACCTAGAGCACATGGGTGACTCATGGTTACACTTGGCAGGTGCACCCCTCTATTTCCCTGCCAAAATTGCATCCCCCTTGCTTCCTCTCTGGGTGGTCCTCTCTGCACCTTCTCCACCCACAGGCACCAGTCACCCCTCTAGACCATCTTTACTCCCTCTCCTTTTGAGCTGCAGAATTATCTTATTGTTCAACCAAAATACTCAGTCTTTCTTCAACATTTCCCCGGAAGCCATGGTTGAAACTCCTCACCCTCATACGCCAACCACCGGTCGCACCATCTAAACCCAAACAGGCCAAGTGTTTGTGACTCAGAGGGGCTGAGTAAGAACGGTACCCGTGCTGGAACATGGTGGAAGAGGGCACTGTGCCACTAGAAGCCGTGTTTGTGACTCTACTTTCCCATCTGAGTCACTAATGAAACATTGAGTCAGCATGGGATGCTGCACTGTGCAGTGATAGTAGTGAGTCATGATGCTAAGAATTACAGTTCTGCAGGAAGTGAGCAGTAGGGGGCGTTTTTCCTTCTGAGCAAGAATGAAACCAGGCCATCATTCTGATGATAGGGGATGTTGTGTTGGTAGAGGTGCTGCTTTTTAGTTGAGGTATAAAGTCCCAGTTCTGACCAGCTGTAATCATTACATTTGCATGTCATTTAAGCTGGGTAATGACATTCTCACATCTTAAAACTCTCTGTTGTTGCAATGGGAGAAGTTCACTGCACCCCCTTAAATCTTAAATACTGCTGTGTTCCACCCCAGAGATGGGTGCATTTCAAAGCGGAGTGTACGATTTTTGCCTGTTCAGAGTTTTGGGATACTGGTAACATTTCAAGGGATAAGAACTTTTGTCCCAGAGCCATGGTTCTCCTGTGGCCTCGGCTTTATTCTCTGCTTCAGACACATCTTGTATCTAAGCTGCTTTCTGGCCCTGCATCATTCAGACAGCCTGAATGAAGGTGGTGAAATGGTGGGACCAGAGGAAACCTCAGTGCCTGGGGTGGTTATTGGCTGTAAACCACTTAACCCTCAGGCTCAACAATAGCCATCCTGTTGCTGAGCTGCGGAGCCCAGGGGGCTGTTGTACCTGAGATCAAACTGACCGCAGCAGCACATCAGATGCTGCAGAGGAAGCTGTAGAGATGAGAGTGTTCAGGGTGACCTACGGAGACCTGCCTCTGTCTCCTTACCGTTTTGTTGTAATCCAGTTGGGCCTATCCACTGGCGCTGCTTCTTCTTGGTGTCTGCACGGAGAGGGAGAGGATGAAGTTAGATGGGCACAGACCCGTCTATGTTATATATATCACAGACAGTAGGGGCTAGAGAGCCACATTGGACCAGGTTGTCCCTACCATGCATTTTCTAGTGTTTTGTCCGTTTGGACTTCACATGGCGCCAGCAATGGGGAATCACTTGAGACTATTTCCCATCCTGATCAAGCAGAGTTTTCTGGGTGTTCTGCCTTAATTTCTCTTTTGTCTTCTAACCTGTTAAGCCACATCAAATAATCCCTCTGCTTCCTGGCCTGACACTTGAGGTGCTACAAATCATTTGGCTAACAGGGCCTGGCTGCTCCTTTGTATCATTTCCATGTTTAAACCTCTCGGCAATGTGTGAAATATACAACACTGGGTGATTTAAGAGGTTTTTGCTTTCTGATCACCTTTCTTATTCTACTTGCATCATGTGGGCTAGTCAATCTCAGATCATGAGGAGAGGCATTTCCCACGTTCAAGGAGTGGGAAAAGAACAGTTCTGAACCCCTCTAGCTATGTCTACACTGCTGGGTTTTTCAGCAGAAGATATGCAAATCATGCTCATCTGCATATTTTCTACCGATCCTTTTTGCGGAAGAGGTTTTTGCTAATAAAAAGCCCCCCCTGTAGACTACTGTACAAGATCAGCATGAGAAACATGCATGTGTCTACTGAATCCTCAAAGGGGACAACATATAAAGCTCCTTTTCACAGGTATGCCTTTTGTTTAAGAGCAATGCATCAGCCAGTATAGCTCTGTGTGATGCCTCCGCGCCAGAGGTGATGAAGTGGGAAAGAGGCTGAAAGGAGAGAACATGGGAAGACAGTGGCAGAGCAAGAAGAAGAGAGAGAGAGAGGCAAGGAGAAAAAGAGGGGAAGAAGAAGATGGAAAATAGACATGGGAGCTAGAATCACAGGGTATGTCTACATTGCATTCCTCCTTTGAGAGAGGAATGCAAATGCAGACAAATGAAATTGCAAATGAAGAGCGGATTTGAATTTCTTGTGTTTCATTTGCATAATGGCAGCCAGCCGCTTTTCCGAAATAGTGTATTTCGAGAAAAAATAGGGGTTATTTAGAAAAGAAACCTTTCCTTTGAAAATGAAGTTTAAGGGTTCAAAGGAAGGGTTTCTTTTCAAAATAACCCCGTTTTTTTCTCAAAATATGCTATTTTGGAAAAGTGTCCAGCCGCCTTTATGCAAATGAAGTGCGGGAAATTAAAATCCACGCTTCATTTGCAATTTCATGTGTTTGCATTTGCATTCCTCTCTCGAAGAAGGAATGCAATGTAGACTTACCCACAGTGACTCCCAGCTGTGCGAGTAGAAAAGAACTTGCCCCAGACTCCTTGGAGCCTGGCTGAGGGAGTGAAGTATGCTATAGTATAAGGGTGACAGGATCTATGGTTTCACTCCTACAGCAGGAGTGTTTCACATACATTTCTTCTGTAGTTTCTTGTAGGCGGGAGGTCCACAGATAACAAGGAGGACTCCAAGGAGGATTAGAGCCAGCAAAATGCTCACAATGGTTCCTGCTCCCACCGCAGCTGAACGAGGGTGGCCTGGGAAAAGGAGTTGCAATTACTGATTAATTCCCATTGTCTCCAGAGAAATGCCAGTGCTTAGGACTGTTACCCACTGTTACCCGCTGGAGACCAGAGTCCACTTAAGCCCCAGTCCCTCTACTCCACCTTACCCCAAAGACTCAATTAGAACCCATTATCCCCATGCCAAGCCCTTCCTCAGCTTCCAAACTGTATCACAAACCTCACTCAACTCACATCTTCTATCCCCCAACACCACCTTCTACCTAATTTCCAACCCCAGCAATCTGCGAAGGTTGAGCAGAGATCATGAACATTTCTCTTCTTCATTTCCTAAGTGCATTATCCACGTGGTCTTGCCCTCTTTGAGTGGCTGGCCCACGTGAGATTTATGAGTCTGCTGCTGCCACCAGGCTAATTGCATTAGTTCTTCAGCTTACTGGTGTGACGTAGTGGGGGTACTTGCTGGGCTGTGGTGACCTCTGCTGTCTGGAGCAAGACCCATCAGGGAAAACCGTATTATGCAAAGGTACCATACCGGTTGAACCAGCCTACCCCCCATGGGGAAAAACAAAGGGAGGTGGAATGCTGCCCTGGCTGGAGGCAGGGCTGGGAGAGGTAGAGTTGGTTCCTGTCTGGAAAGCAGGGGAGAAGGAGCTGGGGAGGGGGGTTGGGACTTCTCTATCTCAAGGGGAGCACTGAGGCCTCTTAGCCCCAGTTCCTGTAACCAGATTACATCTGTGCTGTGCTGTATCCTGGAGGAGCAATAAACCACCCTCAATTCCACTGGCTGGTGGAGTCTGTTTGTGCCATTTTGGGGTGCAGGAGACGGGGGACCCCCAACGCGCCGTCACAACTGGTAACAGCTCATGTGCGATCCAAAGATTCTGTGTTCCCTCCCTATGGATGACCTAGTCAAGGGTTTGTGATGTAACGTGGTCCCATCCTGTGAGGGATAAGCCGTGCTCTAGAACCCAGAAGAACCTGTTGGCTTACATGTGACTCTGGTTTTGAAGCATTGTGTTTTCTGGAAAGAGAGACACTTCTGGAGCTGATTTGTGCTGCAGGACACGCCTGAGACCTTAGTATCCTGGATCTGGGTGATTGATGAAAAGTTCCCACACCGCAGCTCTTGGCATATCTGCACCCCTCTGGATTTCATTAGTGAACTGGAATCGCACAGAACTTCCCATCTCTCATTATGGAACACCTCCAAGATCCCTTCGCAAGAGCTCCAGCTGTCCACAAGCCTTTGCATCACCCTTGGCTGGGAACCTGTGCAGAAGACAAGCAGGAACTGGTGAGAGTCCCCGTGGTGAGCAGATGTTTCAATGATCTAGCTGCCTACAGGTAATGTGGCCTCATGGGTACAAGACTAGGCTGCTACTCTGGAGACATGGATTCTGTTCCCATCCCTCCCACTAACCCTTTGGGTGTTTATGGACAAAGAGTCCCCTTCTGTGTCCTTCCCTCCTTTTGTCCTGTGCAATGAGTGTGGAAGATACTGAGGGTGAGAGCTGTCTCTTATAGTGTCTTTTTATCGCTTAGTTCAGTGGGATGCTAAGCTCATGTGTGATCATCAGGTGCTGTTACACAAATAATTATTAGCTGGCAGAATGATGGGGCTCCAGTGTATTCGATACCTATTGTTGGTAGTTAATAATATTTTGCATGGCATATGTAGCCATGAGAACTGCCCCTTACACTGCAGCATTTCACAGCCTGTGATAGACACTGAATTAATACTGCACTACAATTCTGTCCATTCCAGGTTAGGGTGGCAGGTGATTTGAGTTCTAATCCTGCCTTATTGTGTGATCAGGGGCAAGTTTTGCTTGCCATAAAATGGGAACAATAATCATGACTCATAGTGAAATTATAAGGGTTAATGATTAATGTGTGAACAGCACATGGAAAACCTCATCTATAAGCTGCTAGAGAACTACAGAGTATTAGTAACACAGTATTGCACTTCATGTGATATTAATTGCACTGTATTGTATCATGTGGCTTTGCATTGGAATGCATGGTATCTAGGGTACTGTGTCTCAATAGCTCTGTATCATATGGCATTGCACTGGATGTGAAAGACTAGTTGACTAGCTGACAAGCAAATGCTTATCGGATAGTCAACAGGTTAGACCACTAGTTACTTCCCACCCCCACCCCCGCTGCCTCTATCAGAAAGAGGCAGCAAGGGGTGGGGAAGAGGATGGGGTGCTTCAAAGCGGCAGTGCCATGTGGCGCCTGGGGCCAGACCCTGGGCTCCACACGGCGCTGCTGCTTTGAAATGCTGTGTGCAGCCCGGGGTCTGCTGCTTTGAAATGCCATGTGCAGCCTGGGGCCAGCTGGGGACTACCCTGCTGACTCTGGCCTCCATGTGGCGCTGCTGCTTTGAAACACCGTGAGGAGTACGGGACCAGCGAGGGACTGCTTGAGTCCCCTGCTGGCCCTGTGCTCCCCACAGCACTTTTGCCTTAGAAGTGTAGTCCTGGGGCTTTTGCTACACTTCAAAGGCAGAAGCGCCCTTATCAACTAATTGAATAGTTGACTATTCAATTAGCCAATTAATTGAAATTTTACATCCCTACTGCAGAGCATTTGTATTGCATTAGAAACTTTAATGTTGCATTAGTACAGGGTTGTGTTGCACTGTTCTCTACCCAAGAGTCTGAAAATTCTCAGCATCAGAAGTTGTTACCGGAAATAAACTCGGTAATAATTGAGACTGATGCTTGGCATTGCTGAGCTTAGTGCAGAGGATGCTGGTGTGTGTAAAAGTGACAGCAATCTTGACACTTTTGGATTTGTAGACAAAGGGATGATGGAGGGGAAAAAGAGCTGAGAATCAAAACTGCTGGCAGTTCTAGACAGTAAAGGCCAGCACTAGGCATGGTGATAGAAGAGGGGAATATTTCTGAAGCATTTCCTTGTTATTCTAGAAATGATCTACCACAATCTGACACTTAAGTTCATGGCCAGCAGGCTGCCAGTGGAGTGATTCCCCTTTCCCCACCTCATGCAGTAACAGGACTGCGGGGGTGGACTGGCCTCTTTAGAGTGCACAGGACAGAAGTAACGGTGAAACATGGCAAGAGAGGAAAGCGAAAAGGAACTTGACGTGGCTGTCCTAAGATGGACTCACTCACCAGAGCAGAGGACGGAGGCTGGGATTTTGTTGCGGGAGATGCTGGTTCTGTTGAAACAGTCTGGGATGGAGTCACCTCTGCATGATGCCATCATCTCCCAGCGGACAGGTAGATGAGGTCTTTCATCTTTCGTGATGGAAGGCCACTTGGCCTCATCTAAGGCTTCACCGCAGCCTACGTTGCGGCAAACCCAGCTGGCCAGCTCGCTCTTGTTTTCTGGACGTGACTGGACAGTTCCCCACTGGCCTCCCATGTACAGCTCCACCGTCCCTGAGCAGTTGAACCTTCCATCTGCCAGCCGTAGCCTAGGAGGGCCTGGGGAAAGGACAAAGAGAAGGGGATTGTTACAGACAGACACACCATCTCTACACCATGGCACGTAACCTACCAACATTGCCTGCAATAAAGGTGTTGGGGTGCCTTTCTGCTGCTATTTTTGGTCACATCAACCAGTTTTTTACTCCCTAGTCATTTGAGAGGCACACCCTAATAGACTTCAGCTGTGGGGAACTGTGGGAGATTGTTAGGAGAGAGCCCGGTCCTAGTGAAATCCTGCTGAAATCCCTCCTCACCACTTTTCTTATTCCAGCTTCTCAGCTACATCTGAAACAATGGGAACAGCTGTTGGGGTGTTTTCCAGCCAGGATCCACTCAGTCCTAGGGTGCTGCTCTGACTCTGTGGGGTAGTGCAGTCCCTGAGCAGAGTTTTCATCAATAATTGAAATTAAATCATCCAAGTACCCATTAAATTGAAAATATCTATCTAATAATCAAAGTAATATAGGATTTGTTGTACTAGATCTAATTACTGCTCCATATCCTGCTTTATCATAATAGACCATTGGCCCATTTTGTCTCGTATCTCACTCCCTGCTAATGCCATACTAAATGAGACCACTGATCCATGGAATTAAATATCCTGCCTCCTGCGGTACCAGTTCAGATAGCTGTCCACCTAGTCCACTGTCATGTTTCCACTAGCAATCTTTACCTGATGCTTCAGAGCAAGGTGATCTCTCCCCACCTAATCCAGCTTGCTCAACGTGCAGTGCTGTTCACTGGAGTGAGGAAGGGAATTATATTTTAGCCCCAGGGGGGATCTGTTTATGCCCCTGAAGAATGAGATACAATTACCATGTTTTAGTTGGTCTTCCTACAAATGTTGTTATCCATTATATGATTATCTGTCTCTCCTAAAAACCCATACATAGATGGCTTCCCGTAGCAATAAGTTCCACAGGCAGATGTCTCAGTGTGCAAAGAAGCACTTCCTTTGATTTGTTTGATCTTAATTTTATTGAGGGACTCTTTTGATTTTTTGCATCGTCTCTCCTAATGATCACCTTTACATGTGGTAACTTGCAACCATTTCTATCATAAGAGTGAATGTGGATCTGAATGGATTTGATTAATGTGGGTGTGTGGGTGTGGGGAGTTTCCTTACCAGGGGGTTCTGTTGCAGTTGGTGATGAAGTTGTTGGTGGTGCAGTGGTGATGTTCTGTTTTTCTGAAAAGATAAGGACGTCCAAAATGTTTTAGTAGAGCTCAGACCCAGTCCAGGCAAAAGTTGTAAACGAGGCAGTCAGGAAGAGTTACGTTCACTGAACTGACACAGACAGAAATTAAATAAAAAAGAGATAAATTCCCTCACTGGAAGGTTGCAGTGCAATTCTACTTGATTTCTTAAATTCAGAACAATAGCACGCAAGAACTCAGAAACATACATAGGAAGAAAACAGGCTTCTCCCTTATGCCAGTGGTGCTCAACCTTTTTTAATTCATGACCCTCAGGGCTGGGAACATTTTTTGTTGAGCAAAAAAAAAGAAAAAAACCAACGCTTAGTGCCAAAGCGCCATTCCACTCCCCTGCCACTCCCCCTGGCCGCGCTGTGTGTAAGTTGGGTGCCGAGCCGGGAAAACAAAATGACGGCCAGCACAGTGCTGTGATACCCCAGGAAGATAGCCGCGACCCCTGGCGGGGTTGTGACCCATGGGATGCACACCGCTGCCTTAGGCAGTGAGACATAACTCACCCACCTTGCTTTCAGCTGGCTCTTTTCTGCCTGACTCTGATTGCAAGCAGGACTAAGAACATCTGTTCTCATGCTCCTGATGTTACATTGTAATTCCAATACAGTCCTGAATACACCACAGAGTGGAGGATGAGACCTACCTTTGCAAATCATGATCACCTCCTCAGTGCAGTTGGATTTAACCCAGGAGCAGAGCTTCAGGTCAGGCACATTACTCAGGCAGTTCATCTTCCTCCTTCCCATGGGTTTCTGCCCTGAGTTAAATTTGATAACCTCACTAAAGAAGAAGGAGTCACAGTCCAGCTGGTTACAGACCATTTTTGTGAACTTCTGGTCCCAGAGCTGGTGACAAACTCTCTCCCAGTTGCCAGTAAGATTAATCTCCAGCAGACCCAAACATTTGAAGCCAGTTCCCGTGAGTCTCATGTTCAGCCCTGCTGAGATGGTAAAACAGCATGTTAGAGTATAGGAAATCTCTCTCTTTCTCCTCCCTTGTGTCTGTTTCCCTCTCTTTAGTTTTGCCTTCTCTGACACAAAAAAAGCATGTGTTTCTAATACACATTAGCTCACCTGCTGTGCAATACCACAGGGGACAGGGACAGTAGGTTTTAAATATACAAGACTGACTATGGTAGGGGAACAAAAAAACAGTACTATGCAGCACTTTAAAGACTAACAAGATGGTTTATTAGGTGATGAGCTTTCGTGGGCCAGACCCACTTCCTCAGATCAAATTGTGGAAGAAAATTGGCATGACCATATATACCAAAGGGATACAATCAAAAAAAGTTAACACATATAAAATTGACAAATCAGATTTTAGAACAGAGGAGAGGTGAGGGGGGGGAGGCTAGTGTCTATGAGTTAATGATATTAGGGGTGATAGTGCTGACCAAGTGTGAGCAAATCATTGATTTTTTTTTTCAGTTTGGAAGCTGAACTGAAAAATTCAAGGAAAAAATCAGTTTGATTTGAACTGAAATCAAATGTTATTTTTTTTTCTTGCTGAAACAAAACAATATCAAATGTTGTCAGGTCAGCTGAAACATTTTGTTTGACCCCAAATTACATTTGTTTTGTTTTATTTCTTGTTTTATTTTGGATTAAACAAAATGTTTCATTCAGTTCCAAATGATCTTTTAAACTTTCCTTTCTGAGTGTTTTTCACCCCTTTTAAAAATACAGCTAAACTTTTCAGTGAAACAAGGTGAGGGAGGCGATGTTTTTTATTGCACCATCTTCTGTTGGTGAGAGAGACTAGCTTTGGAGCTCACACAGAGCTTCATACTTCAAGAAGAGCTCAGTGTGAGCTCGAATGTTTGTCTCTTTCACCAATGTAAATCAATCCAATAATAGCTATTGCCTCCCTATATTGCCTTTCTAATATCCTGGAACAAACATGACTTCAACAACACCACAAATAATTTGAGACAAAACATCATTTTTAAATGGCTAAAAATGGAGTGTTTTGACATTTTTTTAAAATTCCCATTTTTTCCAGCCAACGCTATTTGTTGAATTTCAGCCATTTACTTTAAAAATAAATTCACCGTGCTCCAGTGCTGATGTTGTAAAAGCTACAGGTCCCTTGTCTCCACTAAGATTTTACAATGGACTAGTGAATACTTGTGAGTTATCGCCATGTAAAATCTTCCTCTTTCCTGAAGCGAATCAGCCCTCAACTCAATCTTGTCTCCTGTTAGTTCCTTTTGCTCCAGCGCTCTCTGAAATGTCAGAAGCTGTTTTGTGAAGCAGAGCAGGAAGGCTATGGTGTTCATTTGTTTGTGTGGCTCTCTTGATGTGTAGTAGTGTGTGTGTGTGGCTTTGTGTGTGTAGACACACCAGCATGCACATGGAGACAGCTGGGCTGTCTTACTACTCTATACTAGAGCAATGTTGTAGATGCGATTCCAGCTCCAGATGTTAGCAGCACTGGGATCAATGGGCTGGCAGCTGCTGCTGGAGTTTAACCCTGCGGCTGATGAGCAATAGGAGATGCTAAAAGCCCTGCGGTAGTTAGCAGTAAGTCTGCATTAAGGCTCCCAACATTGCTAACCTCAGTGAAGCTGTTTGCAATAGTGGTACATTTTTGCAAAATTTCCCGTCTGTAGCTGAGGCATCAGCGCCCTGGAGGTGCTGAGACTGTGTAGTCATCAGAGTCTGGGCTGCTTGACCCGCTCCTCTTGCAAAGATTTCTCAGGGTGTGAGGTGTCCCAGAGCAAGAAGGATGGTGCTGGGCCTAGCTGGCTAACCCTTGCTGCAGTGACATTCTGGGGACCAGTACACATCAGGATGAGGAAACCAGGATAAGTCTCTTTCTTGATGCCGCAGAACGCTAAGCTGGTTACATATGTTGCTAATAAGCTAAGTAACTGACGGCTGCCTGATTGGATTTTATTTTATATCCAAGAGCAACATGGCTTGAAAGAGGTTTCAACAGATGCACTGACCTGCAGGATTCCAGCTTTCCCAACCATGGCAGGAGGTCACTGCAAAGAGAAGAGACCGTCAGGAGAAGTAAGGTGGACAGGCATGACTTCAGTTCAAACATACTTCTCATTAGGAGCCAGGCAGCTAATGCTGCATCATGCCCCTTGGCCAGGGAAACATGGCACCTTGGTTCTAAACCAAGGCTACCCAACTTGGGAAGTCCCGGGGCCCACAATGATACAGCACATGCCAAGGGCCTCAACTTAAGTGGGGTTGCATAGACATGCAAATATATGCAAATAGCTTCTTTCACACCGACGGACATTACACAAAGATTAAAGCAAGACTACACAACATGCAGGCCCCATTTAGTCAGCTCCGCTGATATTAATAAAATGCAATATTTACCTCATTCCCACCCATATGATCAATGACAGTCCAGGAATTTAACTACTAAAATGCATATCAACAGAAGATCATTATATTGGTTACTTTTTTATTTGGGCTCCCACCCTCAGGCTGCGTGTTGAGCCTCGTGTAAACCAAAACTGTACCGTGAGCTGGAAACAAACAGGCCAAAGGGCGCATGTGACCCGCATGTTGAGTAGCCCTGTTCTGAACTATGCTCCCACTGAAGGATGTTTTCTGCTAAAAGGCTCTTGTCTGCAATTTCTGTTGTCTGCTCTGCAGCATTTTTGGAAAAGCCTTTGTTATCCTTTAATAAAACCAGCACACCACAAACTTAGAATCATAGAGCTGGAAGAGACCTCAGGAGGTCATCAAGTCCAGCCCCCTACCCAAGGCAGGACCAATCCCAACTAAATCAACCCAGCTAGGGCTTTGTCAAGCCAAGAATTAAACACCTCTAGGGATGGAGATTCCACCACTTCTCTAGGTAACCCATTCCAGTGCTTCACCACTCTCCCAGGGAAATAGTTTTTCCTAATATCCAACCTAGATCCTCCCCTACTGCAACTTGAGACCATTGCTCCTCATTCTGCCTTCTGTCACCACTGAGAACAGCCTCTCTCCATCCTCTTTGGAACCCCCTTCAGGAAGTTGAAGGCTGCTATCAAATCCCCCCTCACTCTTCTCTTCTGCAGTCTAAATAGACCCAACTCCCTTAGCCTCTCCTCAAAGGTCATATGCTCCAGCCCCCTAATAATTTTGGTTGCCCTCCGCTGGACCCTCTCCAATGCGTCCACATCCTTTTTGTAGTGGGGGGGCCCAGAACTGGACACAGCACTCCAGACATGGCCTTCCTTCTTCCAACAGAGCTAAGCATGGACTATTAGGCCTCTGCAATGGAAAGGATTTCTTAGGGCCCAATGAGGCCAGTACAGAATCGTTCCCTATATTAAATGGCCTAAGGGACATTGCTGCTAGTTCCATGTCAGGGGCCTTTTCTGATCTGCTGTTCCATTATTACTATTATTTGTATTACAAAAGCACCTCAAGCTCTAGTACAGACTGTGGTGCATGGTACAAACTCATAGTGAGCGACACTCTCTGCCCCGAAAGATCTTTCAGTCTTGAGAGAAAAGACTGGCAAAGAGTGAGAGGGGACACTGAGGCAGGAGAGGGGAGGGAATTTGCCCAAGGTGATGCAGCACATCAGAGCTGGGAAGAGAAGCCAAATGCGAGGCAGTGAACTCTTGATTCCCACTGGCAGAGGGCACAGGGGTGAATAAGGGTTCCAAAAATCTCTTGGGTCTGGTCTCTACACAGTAGTTTATCAAAGGTCGCCATGTATGGGCTCTAGTGAAAGGTTGTGTCATGCTGATCCGCATCGCCACCGTGAAATGTAGGTGTGGATAATACGTAAGGTGCTGTGTATATATCCTGAAAATTATGCTCTGTGATTAGGGGCTGGTCACCAAAAGGTGACAAACCACCTTCTTTCCAGCAGGATATGCTTATCTACCTGTCTGGCTATATGTAAGTTGGATATTGTTTGCTTCACAGTGAAAGGCTATTTACATTCTCAGCCAAATGTTAATCACAAGTTAGCAAAGTCTCCAGGGGGAATTTTAGACAGGAAATAATGAACAGCGGAGAGGTCCCCTATCCTGTATACAAGCAAAAACCTGGATTATTGGAGCTCTGTCTGAGGGTACAGAGGTCACCCCCATAATCTGTCACATAGAGGACAAGCTGCCAGAATGCTTGTCTTACAAACAGAGGGTCACAGCCTGCCTGCTTACGTCCTGGGAGAAAGAATTTGGGTGAGCTAAACATCACGAGTCAGAAAAATATCTTGTTAGTTAAGTCTAGGCCTGGATGGTGAGGGGTGTTTTATGTGACACTAGCCAATTGCTTCCAATATTTCTACTTTCTTGCTATTACTCAAGCCTCTGTTCTTTGTTAAATACATGTAGCTTTGATTTCCCTATTGATGTGCTGTGTAGAGCCAAGTGGTAGTCTGAAGTATAAGTAGTAAGCTATACAATACTGTTCCTTTGGGAGCAACAGCTGTGTGAATTCTGTGAGTGTCCAGTGGACTGAGGGCTGTGCACTCCAGGAAGATGCTCATAGAGTTTTGGGAGATACATGGTGTCTATGGCTAACCTGCAAAGGGGCAGTGGGGTTGTGTAGACTGAGAGGGCAGTGCCGGTGGAGTCAGGGAACTAAAACTAGGGATTACCAAATGAAATTAATAGGCAGCAGGTTTAAAACAAACAAAAGGAAGTTTTTCTTCACTCAGCGCGCAGTCAACCCGTGGAACTCCTTGCCAGAGGATGTTGCAAAGACCAGGACTTTAACATGGTTCAAAAAAGAGCTGGATAGCTTCATGGAGGTTAGGTCCATCAATGGCTATTAGCCAGGATGGGTAGGAATGGTGTCCCTAGCCTCTGTTTGTCTGGAAATAGATGACAGGAAAAGGATCATCTAGGATTTTCTGTTGTGATCCCTCCCTCTGGGGCATCTGGTATTGGCCACTGTCAGCTGACAGGATACTGGCCTAGATGGACCTTTGGTCTGACCCAATCTGGCCATTCTTAGGTTCTTATGTTCTTACCCCCTAGCAGACACAGATGAGGCTCCCTTGCTTTAAGGGCACATGGTGGAGAGGTGCCTCATTACCTGAGAAATCCCAGGGAATATCACATGAGTTCCCTGACTTCCCATCTGGGCCCCTATCCACTAGGCTCACCCTGCCTCCCAGTGTGTGTGACACAGCCCCTACCAAGGGCTGGCCCACAGTGCGTTATGAGTCTGGCCCAGTTTCTAGGGGCAGGAGTCATTCCTGCAGCCTGTACCCTTAGTGCCGAAGACCTTGGGCGCAAGCCCTGCCGGCATCCCCAGGGGACCATGTTCACAGCTTGCTTGATAGCATTTGGATTGAGGTGGCAGCAGCCCCAGACCCTTCAAAGCTCACTAAAGGAGGTGGGGGAACGGAGCTGAAAGAAGGATGGTGAGGCTCCAGCAAAGCAAAATACCTTCTCTGCCTCACTGGGGGGTATTGGAGCTGTTTGGAAGCTGTACAGTGCGGTGGATTCCTACCCAAAGATCTCTTTCTGGGGTCCTTTCACCAGGAAGTCCTTTCCTGCCATGCTCTTGAGGAGGGATTGGGCAGCAAAGTAAGGACATCTGCAGAGGACACACATGTTGCTGGGTAGGTACAGCCAGTGGTGTTGGGCTAGGAGCTCATGGAAGCAAGGGAGGAGTTCAGGCTGGGGGACAGGAGTCTGACTCTGGTCTAATGTAAGGCAATGAATGCTGGAAAGAATGGCCAGCGTGTTTCACTCATGCCGATGGGCTCCAGTCTCTTGGGTGACTTATGTGAAAAGCACATGGGGCCAGAGGAAGGCTGTTGACTAAGATGATACCAGTCCACTCCTGAGATCAGTAGGGTGGTCTACACCAGCTGGGGATCTGCCCCACTGGCTCCAATAGAATCATGCTGATTTACACCAGATAGGGATCTAGCCCATTACATTGATATAGTTGCTTTACAGAGCAAAACTGTGCTTTTAAATCTTTATCACACCCAGCTCTGTATGCTGCAGCGGAGGCCTGATTGCAGCTGTTGTTAAGCCCGTTGTGGTAGAATGTTGTCATGAATTTTTATAAGCAAATAATCCCCAGGCTTCTGGCTCTCGGGTAATTTTTGTGCACATGATTTATGATCCTACTATGCAATCTAAATTACATCAAGATGCAATCTGTGGGTAGACAAACGGGAGAGATGTGGTAAAGGACAAGGTACCAGGAAAGGATGGATCATGGCCCTTGGCTGGTGTAAACTTGCATTAGTATTTAGGACCAATCGCTTTGATTGGTTGACAGCTAATTTCTGTTGGATGCACATTAAAAAACCACTGCCAGACCTCACTGCAAACATCTGTGAGCTAGTTTTTTTTAGTATTTCAGATTTCTGGAAGAAGGGTATTCTTTGATTTCTGGTACATCCTAGCCTTCCTTCCCACATGACTATAGCTCAAGATTTTTGCTATACAGACTCAGGGCCAGAACCCTAGATGGTGAAAACCAGTGTAGCTCTATATGATGTTAATGCAGCTACATCAGTTTACACCAGCTGAGCACCTGATCTTCAGTTTAATTAAATGTGTAACATACTTAGCAGTTTTCCCTGTTGGCATGTCAATTATTCACTCCTGCTTCCATCGGGTGATGCTAACTTAAAGTCCTAGTGGAAGACAGGTGTTTAAATGGTGGTTCTAGTCAGTCTGTTCCAATGATATCATGGGGATCCCCACTGATCCCCATACATGAGTCTAACTAAATACAATTCACAAATTCACAGCAGATTTTTCTAACCACCCCCAGTGCCACAAGCTCCCTGTGGGCTCTAGAAATCCTGCTTAACCTTTCCTGCCTCCTGCACCATTGTTATTGCCAGAGTCCAGACTGGGCAAGACTGTTGCTGATGCCAAAGGCAGAATAGACCCCTCCCTCCCGCACTCATTCTCCCACAGCTGTGCAACGTCCACAGGACTGGTGCAAGGAGGATCTGTGGTGTTTCAAAGACACCAGGAGGAAAAGCCACAGTTCCATGCACTTTCCCACCCATGTCACAATGTAACATAGAATGTTTGGATATGTTTAAATAATTGGCACCAGATGCAAATCAGTATCACTCCATTGAAGTCAATGGACCAGCTTTCCAGCTGGTAGACATCAGCGTTGCTCCATTTCAGTCGATGGGGCTACATCAGTTTACCTACAGTATCCTTAACACAGAATGTAAATAGGGCATAGAGTCTTGGACCGGCCCTCTGCACTAGTGTGACTTTACGGATTCATAGATCCCGGGGTCAGAAGGAACCATTGTGATCATCTAGTTCAGCAGTTTTCAAACTTGAATCATGGAGCTGCTGGCGGTGTCTGTAGCCATGGAACCTCGCAGCTCCCATTGGCTGCAGTTTGCTATTTCCAGCCAAGGGGAACTGCAGGAAGTGTCATGGAAATGGCAAACTGCAGCTGTGAGGCTCCGTAGAGTCTGTAATTCCAGATGGAAGCAGAGATGTAGTAATCTGTCAGTTTCTCAGAAGCTTCAGAGGGTTGCCGAGTTAGTCTGTAACCAGAAAAACTGAAAAAACAACAAATAGTCTAGCAGCACCTTAAAGACTAAGGGTATGTCTACACTAGCCTCCTAGTTCGAACTAGGGAGGCTAATGTAGGCATTCGAAGGGTTGCAAGGGCTTTATTTGCATCTTCCCGTCCGGGCGCCATTTTAAAATCCCCTTAGTTCAAAGTGACTGCCCGCGGCTACATGTGGCAGTCAAACGTTAATTCGAACTAAGTCCTTAGGACTTAGTTCGAATTAACATTTGACTGTCGCGTGTAGCCACGGGCAGTTAGTTCGGACTAGGGGGCTTAAAAATGGTGCCCGGATGGGAGGATGCAAATAAAGCCCGGGATATTTAAATCTCAGGCTTCATTTGCAACTTCAAATGTCTACATTCGCCTTCATAGTTCAAACTAGGGGGCTAGTGTAGACATACCCTAACAAAACATGTAGATGTTGTCATGGGCTTTCGTGGGCACAGCCTACTTCTTCAGATGAATGGAGTATTAAAAGTCCAGTTCTAAAAATAAAAAAGGGATGGCGGGGAAAGGGGAAGGAATGGAGAAAAAAGTAGTGAATTAGAGTGTTCAAGTTACAAGAAGCTGATACGAGGGTACTTAAGAACAATTTGTAACTTCTCTGTCAGCTTCTTGTAACTTGAACACTCTAATTCACTATTTTGTTCTCCCTTCCTCCCCCCGCCCGTCCCCTATTTATTTTTGGAACTGGACTTTTAATACTCCACTCATCTGAAGAAGTGGGTTGTATCCACGAAAGCTCATGATACCATCTTCATGTTTTGTTAGTCTTTAAGATGCTGCTATAAACTATTAATTGTTTTTTTAAGTTTTTCCAGTTTCTCAGAAGTCTCTCAGCATGAATGATTGGCCTCTGGGGACTGGAAGTAACCTGAATATTTTATAACTGTTGGTGGTTTTGGGGGGGTATGCTATTTGTCACATAGTCCAACTTGCCTGGTAGCAAGATACACTGGGGTATGTCTACACTACCACCCTAGTTCGAACTAGGACAACCTGGAGATTCTAAGGTGACTGTCTGTGACTGCATTATAAGACTGTCGTCGTACTCTGGGAGTTCATATTTGGTACTGGGTGGTTGAAATCTAGTTATAGAATGTACTGCCAATTTGGGGTGTTTGCCCTGCTTTAGACAGTCTGGCTGAACTAGGCACTCCCAATCATGGGCAACACCCCATTATTAAATATTTATTCCACATGTAACACAGGCAACATGTGAGAGGGGGTACAGGGGCACAGGGGCATGTGACCCCCTAAACACAGTGGGGAGGAGGGGAAAGGAACCAGATGATCCGGGCAGCTGTGGGGACTAGTGAGGGCCTGGTGCCTGCAGCAGGGGTTAGCCCCCCCCCCCCCCGCACGCACAATCAGCAGTGGAGGAAAGGAGAGCAACATGGCTCCGCTCCCCCTGCTCCCAGCCACATCACTCAGAGGAACACTCAGCAGGAAGCAGAGAGAAGTGGCTGGGAGCAGAGCGAGCTAGGGCCTTGTCACTCCACTTCCCCCCACTGCAGCTGATGAATATGGGAGGGCTCAACCCTTGCTGCTGGTGCCAGGCCCTCGCTGGTCCCCTGGTCCACGTCTCTCAGGTGAGGGGGCTTGGGGAAGAGGCAGGGCAGGGGTGGGGTGAGGTAGAGCAGGGGCAGGATGAGGTGGGGCAGAGGTGAGGCCTGGGTGGAGGGGGGCATTGTCCCAGCCTTCCCCAGGTGGCATGGGATGGAGGTCGTGGTGGGGGTAATGTGGCTTATGTCCCCCCTCCCCTCAAGTCCTTCCTCACCTGTCACCCCTATCATGTAGGTACTTAGACTCTAATCAACTCACTCTTTAACCTTCTTTTGTTAAATGAAATCGATGGAGCTCTTTGAATCGATCACTCTAAGATGTGGCTTCTAATTCTTTAATAATTCTTGAAGCTCTTCCCTGAACCGTCTCCAATTTATCAACATCCCTCTTGAACTGCGGACACCAGAACGGGAAACCAGTTCCAGCAATGGTCACGCCGGTGCCAAACACAGAGATATAAATAACCTCTCTACTCCATCTATGCCTTCCAGGATAGCATTTCTCTTCTGGCCATAGTGTGGCACCAGAAGCTCACGTTCAGCTGATTATCCGCCCCAATCTCCAAATCTTTTTCAGAATCACTGCTTCCTAGGAGAGAGTCCCCCATTCTATAAGGATGGCTGATAGTCTTTGTTCCCAGGTGGGTTCATTTAGCCATATCAAAACAAACATCATCTGCTTGCCTCCAGCTTACCAAGTGATCCAAATCACTCAGGATCCGTGACTTGTCCTCTTCATTATTTACCACTGCTGGATTTTTATGTCTGTTGCAGACTTTATCAGGGATAATTTTACATTTTCTTCCAGGTCATTAATAAAAATGTTAAATAGCATAGGGCCAAGAACTGATCCCTGTGAGACCCCACTAGAAATGCATCTGTTTAATGACTGTTCCCTGTTAGCAGTTACATTTTTAGACTTAGCATTTGACAGTTTTTAGTCCATTTATTGTGTGCCATGTTAATTTTATATATTTATAGATTTTAATCCAAATGTCATGTGCTACCAACTCAAATGCCTTACAGAAGTTTATGACATCAACCCAATTAACTGTATCAACCAAATTTGTAATCTCATTAAAAAAAAAGATATCAGGTTATTTTGACAAGATCTGTCAAATGTGTTTGATGGGCATTAATTATATTGGCTCCCTTTAATACTTTATTGAGTCCTGTATCAGCCCCTCCATTTTATCTTGCTTGGGATCAGTGTCAGACTGACAGACCTATATTTATTTGGGACATCCCATTTACTCATTGGCTTTCTTCCAGTGTCCTGAATTTCAAGATCTATTGAAAATCAGCATAAACCTTGCTGAGAGCTCCTCAGCCAGGTCTCTTAAATCTCCTAGATGCAAGTTATCTGGACCTGCTGATTTGAAAATGTCTGACGTTAGCAGCGTTACCCTGACAAGATCTGTGAATGGGACTATTTCAAGGAAAGGCAGCTCTGAATGACATAGGGTATATCTACACTAGCCCCATAGATCAATCTAGGGAGGCTAATGAGGGCGACCGGAATTGCAAATGAAGCGCAATTCCTCCTGCAATGAGGTTTACCAGCTAATTCGAGTTACGGCTTTATTTCGGAATCCCGTTTCACTGCCGCATGTAGACGCGGGCAGTTACTTCGGGCTAGTCAATCTCTAAAATGGCGACCAGCCGGGAACATACAAATCAAGCGCGGGATATTTAAATCCTGCACTTCATTTGCAATTTCGGTCGCCCTCATTAGCCTCCCTAGATCGTTCTAGGGGGCTAGTGTAGACATACCTTTACTGGTTTAGACTTTGTGGCCAAGATTTTCAGGAGTGACTAGTGATTTTGAGTGGAGAATCTGAGGTGTCCAAGAGGAATCTGATTTCTGGAAGGGGCTGAGCACCAGTGTTCCCTGTAAACTGTGTGCTTGGGTGGCCACCCAGGAGAGTTTGAAATGCTGCCCAGCTGATTAGCAAAGCACCCACAGCCGGCAGCACTGCTTCTATTGGTGGTGCCTCCACACATGCCTTGGTGCATAGAACAAAATTTATTCTGCACACAGATGAAAACAATTAAAGGGAACATTGCTGAGCCCCCATGCTCTTGCAACTGAATCCCTTTTCAGATGTGTCAAGCTGGTCAGCCAAAGATCACTTTGCAACTTTTGTCCAAGGAGTTAAATTCCTCTTTGGGAAGCTCTGAGTCACTGAGGCTTCCCCTCTCTCCAGCGTGAATTAGTTCTGGTATCTCATGCCACTATACCACAGATTTGATTGTATAATCCCTGACTTGATACTTTGCCAGTGTTGAGAAAACCAATGGACTCAACCTTTAAGAATAGGAGGCACAGAGAGGAAAACAGAGCACATTTCAACATTGTGATGCTGTTGCAAAAAAAGCAAACGTGATTCTGGGATGCATTTAACAGGTGTGTTGTGAGCAAGACACGAGAAGTCATTCTTCCGCTTTACTCTGCGCTGGTTAGGCCTCAGTTGGAGTATTGTGTCCCGTTCCGGGCACCACATTTCAAGAAAGTTGTGGAGAAATTGGAGAAGGTCCAGAGAAGAGCAACAAGAATGATTAAACGTCTAGAGAACATGACCTATGAGGGAAGACTGAAAGAATTAGGCTTGTTTAGTTTGGAAAGAAGAAGACTGAGAGGGGACATGATAGCTGTTTTCAGGTATCTAAAAGGGTGTCACAAGGAGGAGGGAGAAAACTTGCTCTTCCTGGCCTCTGAGAATAGAACAAGAAGCAATGGGCTTAAACTGCAGCAAGGGAGGTTTAGGTTGCACTGGAATAAATTTCCTAGGGAGGTTGTGGAATCTCCATTTCTGGAGATATTTAAGAGCAGGTTAGATAAATGTCTATCAGGGATGGTCTAGACAGTGCTGGGTCTTGCCATGAGGGCAGGGGACTGGACTAGATGACCTCTCGAGGTCCCTTCCAGTCCTAGTATTCTATGATTCAGTGACACAGTATTACAGCCATCTGGGGGACAGTGTCCAGCTTTGGCTGCCTCATTGTAAGAAAGACAGAGCTAAGATGGGAGAAGTCCAGAGAAAGCAAAAGAGATGAACTAGTTTGTGCAGTCCTTTGGATACTCAGAATGTTCTGTAAGCGCTAAATGAATATAGCAATCCCTAGTTCATATCTAGTGCTTTTTTATCCATAGGTCTCCAAGTGCTTCACAAAGGAGATCAGTATCACTGTCTCTAGTATACAGTTGGGGAAACTGAGGCACAGAGTGGTGACGTGCCCTTTGTCACTCAGCAGACTAGTGGGTAGAACTGGGACTAGAAACCAAGTATTTTAATTGCAGCATTATTTGATTCTATTTATTTATTTAATCATGATCATGAATTTTAAGTTCCAGAGGGGGCCATTATAATTATCCAGTATAACCCAGGCCATGGAATTCACCCAGCGATTCCTGCATGAAGCCCATATCTTGTGGATGAGCTAGAGTGCAGCTTTAAGAAAGGCTTCCAATCTTGATTCGTTATTATTAGGGTGGCTGCAATAGCACTTCCAGATCCCAAGAAAGGTTCAAGACACCATGGTACCAGGCTCAGTATAAACAACACAAATGCAGCCACTGCCCCAGAATAGTGAGTCTAGGATTTAGATGCTAAGTCTTGTCTACATTAGAAAGTTGTACTGCTTTAAGAATACCAAGGTAGTTAAAAGGGGCATAACCCCTCTAGTGTGGACATAGTTATATTGGTATCAAGGTGCTTGGGCTCAATGCCTGCTGTTGTCCGATGCCTCCTTCACTATTTCCTTCCATCTTTCCGTGTCCAGTGCGGAGAGGCTTAGTTTCTGTGAACTAGCTCTGCACCAATCTACTATATCATCTCCCCATTCTCTGTGGGGTCTGCCTCTCCTATTTGGACCATCCACTATGCCGAAAACCAGGGTCTTAACTTTTCGCTCGTCATTCATTCTGCAGATATGCCAGAATAGCTGTAACTTCTGGGCTGTGTCTAGACTGGCAAGTTTTTCCGGAAAATCATCTGCTTTTCTGGAAAAACTTGCCAGCTGTCTACACTGGCCGCTTGAATTTCCGGAAAAGCACTGATGATCTCATGTAAAATCATCAGTGCTTTTCCGGAAAAACGATGCTACTCCTGTTCGGGCAAAAGTCTTTTTCCAAAAGACTTTTGCTCAAAAGGGCCAGTGTAGACAGCATAGTACTGTTTTCCGCAAAAAAGCCCCGATCGTGAAAAAGGCAATCGGGGCTTCTTTGCAGAAAACCGCGTCTAGATTGGCCACAGACGCTTTTCCGCAAAAAGTGCTTTTGCGGAAAAGCATCCTGCCATTCTAGACGTGCTTTTTCAAAAATGCTTTTAACGGAAAATTTTTCCGTTAAAAGCATTTTCGGAAATTCATGGCAGTGTAGACGTAGCCCTGATGTATAACCTTCTACAGTAGGTTCTCTTTTGGCTGTATCTTCTTATATAATTCCTTATTGGTGACCTTCTGCATCCATCCTAGTCTCAGGATCTTTCAATAACAACTCCTCTCAAATCCTTCTCTTCGAATCTTTTGTTATCACCCATGTCTCACATCCCTACAACATGCTGCTAAATACGCACGTTTTCAAGACGCTCAGCTTCATTCCTAAGCAAATCGCTTTACTTTTCCAGATCTTATCCATCGCCTTCAAATTTGCTCTTCCTTTCGCTATTCTAGCTGCTATTTCTTTCTTACAGTCTAGATCATACATCATGTTGCTCCCCAAATATCTGAACTTCTCTACGTTCTCTAGTTTGATCCCATCTACACTGATCTTCACCGGCGGCGGTATAAGGTAACTTGACACGGGTATAACAGTGGACTAGTAGAAATCTCATCTCTCAACCAAACAGACAGACCAGTACAAAAGCTGCCTGCAAACCAGGTGTTCAGGCAGGGCCAATGTGCTTGCTATGAATGTACAATGCCTGGCACAGAGGGGCCCTGACCCGGGACACATGGCTGAAGTGTGAAGAGACAAGCAAGGGGGAGGACAAAGAGGCCTCCAAGGGCCAGGACTCCCTTTTATTAATGCAGCCTCACAGATTTCAACACTCCCAGCACCAGCGATCGTGTTTTCTGTTGTATTTTTCTGAGGAGGTGAATCCAGTAGATTTTTCTTTCTCATCACTCAGGGCTGAGAGCAGATTTTGTGGATTAGTAACTGTGCCTGATGGTTTTTGCCAGGCTGGCTTAGCTATACGTTGGGATTTGTATCACTCACACACTCAGAGCCCCGCTGACCCCTTTCGGCACCTCACAATGTTCCTTCCAGTCCTAGAGCTCTATGATTCTACAATCCCCCCTTGATGCTCATGTCTGGGCAGGCTTGACCCCAATTTCTGGCACAACCCTTCCTGAGCCATGTCACGTCTTTGAGATCTTATACTTGGAGCCTAGATGCTGTGGTGATTAGCAGACAGTTGCATTTTATAGGAGAATGCCGCTTGCCTTCCTTACAGGCCTTGGCTGCATACTGGCTGGACTGGGAGGTTGGTTCAGTACAGCAGTTTCCCCTCCTCCCCGGCTCTTCCAGAATCTCCCCTCTGCTTCTTCTTTGGCTGGTGCCGGGTGTGTGTGTGGGGGGCAGAGGGGCGTGTTACAGTCCTGAAATAATTATTCGGGCCAAATGCCCCCTGAATTTGATGGGCTACATCTTGATTGGTGATGAGCTAACACAGCAAAAATTTAGGGACTGATTAAAGCCCTAGAAGATTGTCCCAGAGACAGAAAAGATGGAAAGGCCTAGACGATTATGTCTTCTCTGTCACCGCTGGGCCCCCCAACCAGGGCCAGGACAGGATTAGTCCCTAAGGTGTTGTTATCAGTGAGGAGGTTTGTTATGCTTTGGTTTAGCACCAACAGTGCAGCGGGCCCTGCATGCTGCCTCCAGACTATGTGCTCCTTGCATTAGAATCTAAGGTGCCTATGACCTCAATTAGAGTGACCATGCCATTTGGACACAACCCTGGGCTGATGGGGGTAGGAGAGATACCAGTGGTACAGTGGTGAATATGGGGTACCCTGTAGTATATTGGCATGGTTACTCGAAGGGTGGTTTTCTGCAGGGATATTTGGGTCTGAGTGTTTCTTGTTTGGGTCAGGCAGGAAGGAGAAGGTGGCTTGTGATGGTCACCTATCACCACAAAAGGGTCGTAATCGGACAATGCTGAGAAATTAGCCCCAGGGACTGCCCCTTGATCCCCTTTGATCATTCAGGATTAATTTAGCCAGGAGGGGCCAAAGCCACCCACTAACCCTGGAATGAACCTGGGGAACAAAAAACTTTGGCCAGGTATCCAAAGGGCTACTGGAGAATACAGAAGCCTGCGGAGGAGTTTGAGAAAACTTGACCTTCTTTGGTCACCATGGTGGGATGGCAGGATTTAGATAAGGGCTTGTCCACATGTGCGTGTTATTCTGCATTAATAAGGTCAATGTGGAATTCCTGAATAGCTCCTTTTAAGCCCTGAAAGGGGCACCCATGAAGGCTGCATGTTGATTTAAAATCCCATTGTCTCTCTTTGCCCCGGCTGCTAAATAAAAAGGCTGTTGTTGGTGGCTGTGCCATGTCCCTCAAACCCAGTGGGGCCTGCAGGATGGTAAGCGGTTTCTGTAAGCAGGACAACCTTCCAGGCTTCTGGTCTGAGTGGAAGAATTTCAAGATCCCACCCTGAGACAAAGGCAAGAGGCCCCAAACCTGCTGTGTAGGTGCACACACAGAGAGAGACCAGCCAAGGAGACAAAGGGTGACCCGCCCGCCCTGGAACACGTGCATCGGTATGTTCTCAAGAGAGCTGGGCGGGAAATGGTTTTCTTGTCCTGCAACAGGGTTTGAGATTTCAAAAAAAGCACCTGTGATACATTGGGCTGGAGCTGAGACCTTAACAACAACAACAACAAAAGCAGAGCGGGAAAGAGACCTCAGGATAAACCAGTGGTTGGGGTATTCACCCGGGGTATGTGAGGCACTAGTTTAAATTCCTGCTCTGCCCAAATCAGATGCGGGAGTCAAAACCGGTTGTTTTCCATTGCAGGGAGGTGCCCAAACTGGAACAGGAAGACTGTTACATTGACTGTGCCCCAGCGAGGCTTTGTCTTTCGCTTTGACTAGAAATCCCATCCTGGACCTAGCAACTACGCCAAAGGACATTTCGTTTCCCTTGTAAAAACTCAGTTTTGATCACTCGCGGCATTTTCCAGTGAAAAGCCGCTTCGCTGAAAATCTCCTGACTCACTTGCGCTTGGCCCTTCCAGTTTGAGATGACTCAAGAGAAACTGGCGCTGCTTTCCCTTATCTCGAGTCCTCGCTCGCACCCTCTTTCCCAGGCTCACAAAATGACCACTTCGCATCTTGTTATGATGCTTATTTGTTTTGCAGACATGGCTACAGGATCCAGTCAGTGACCAGGGCCTGTTGTATTCAGTGCTGAACAAATGGAGCGTTCCTGCCCCGGGAGCTCCCCATCTAGCATTGCAACATGATACAATTGGCAGATAAATAGACAAACGGGAGGGACAGATATCAGCTCAAGGTGGATCCCTGGCACAACTGCTTTTTGACTGGCTCTTCGGGCGGTGTAAATTTGCATGCTCCATTGCAGTACATGGGGCCAGCTTCCCAGCCAGGGACAGTAACTCCATGGACACCAATGCCCCTTTACATTGGCTGAGGCTCAATCTCATACTTCAACGTGGTTTAGAGCCCCGCTCTATTTCAAAAGGTTCATTGCTAAAGAGCAGGTTGATTTCTGCTCATTTTATTGGCTGATGTTTTGACCATCTGTGTTTGTTTTTAAGTCCTTTACTCAGCATCTGCTTATGGGTAAATTACCAAAAACGCTTTGGCGCCATATAAATACAGCGTATTGTTATGTTAAACTGCCACGTACAATGCCCATCCAAGGCAGCAAATACAAAGAATTATTTGGGGAATTCCTCATCTGGTGTAAATCAACCCCAGGAGAGTGAGATGGTTTGACCCCAGCTGGGAATCTAGCCCATCCATGTGAGTGGAGCAAAGCCGATTTGCACTGGTTGGGGATTTGGCCCTTTGACACCAATGGGGAGATGCCAGTTTACCTGCCCATTGTTTTAAATTCCTGGAAACCAAAGGTAGGATGGGGCAAAATCTACCACCCCACCAAGGGGATCTCTGCACCAGTTCAGTAGGGCATGATCTAGCCTGCCCTGGTTCCTCCTGGCCGCACACCCGCAACAACGGTATGAATGCCTCATGCCCCGACTGCTGAAAGAAGGGCACGCACAGACACACTGGGACTCTGCTGCAGAGCAGGGCAGCTGCGTCAAATCCCTGAATGGAAGAGGCCTGTTTGAGTACTCACCCCATATCCCCACCAAGACCAACAGGATGAGTGCTGTCTGCTGGACTCCCATCGGGCCAGGTCTCTCCCTCCTCCACCCTGTCTGAAGCCGCGAGCTCAGGGCTGAGCGAGCGGCTGTTTGCGCCACAGCCGGCTGCGCTACCTGGCACGGGGAGGGGGGTGGCTGGGAGGAAGAGGCTGCTTTTCCTCCCTCTGTGGTTCTGTGCGTCATAGCTTGCTCAGTTGAAGCCCAGCCTGCCGGTTTCCTTGACAGAGCCTGTTGAGCACAAGAGAGGCTGAGAGGCCTCGCAGTGAGGGTCAGGCTCATGCCTCCTTACAGCCAGCATCCCCAAGGCCTGAGCGCATGAATTCCCAGAGCTGGGAGAGAGGAGGAGCACTGTGTATGTCACTAGTGTAGACAGGGTGTCTGTGAGGCCACACTCCCCTCTGAGCATCAGTGGGAGGCTGGCCTCTGAGGAAGGGGGGTCAAAGCATGGTACAGCCCTGGGATGAATAAAGCCAGAAGTCCCTTCCCAGTCTAAGAGATCGGGACTCCCTCCCAGGTCAGGGACTGGTGTCTACCAGTCATGATCAGTATAGGAGTCCTGAGTCACTATCGAGCCTGAATCCTTCTCAGAACTGAGGGGCAGCGGTGGGATCCTGCCAAGCATGGAATGCTGAAAGTAACCCTGATATGGGTTAAGGAAGGGACTGTGGGTGCCAGGGGAGACTAAAGATGTAAAGTGCCAGATGCCTAATTGGTGTCAATCAACCATAGCTCCATTGGCATCAAAGAACCAGATCCCCAGCCAGGGAAAGCCATGGTCACTTGCCTGGAGTCAGTGGGACAGCTCCTCACCTGGTGTAAAGCAGGTTTGCATTATCAGAGTCAAAGGGGCCAGCTCATGTCACCCGACTGGAGTCATGGGTCCAGATCTTCAAATGGTGTAAAATGGCATCACCCCGGCTAAGGATCTGGCCCTTGTTGTCAGTGGAAGAGCCATTGTTGAGGAGATACTGATGTGGTTGCTACGTAATGCCCGGCCCCGACAGAAATAACCTGAGCCATTTCAATAATAACCTCCCCTGCTCCCTGAGCTGCTGGGTTTTTTCTCCCTGCTATATTTACTCTCTTATCGCCGCCTGTGGTTGCCGTTTGAGGTGAGAAAGTTTCTACTCAGCGGCAGGAAATTTGCAGCCAAATGCACTGTGCAGCAAAAGCCCCAGAGCGAGGAGAGAACGGCTCAGCACCGGGGCGGCTCGCTGTTATCTGCACAACGGAGACGCTCAGCAGGGACAGGATCCTGCAGGCGCACGCATGAAACCCAGCCCCCTTCTCTGCACAGGGCCGCTGCAGCAACCGACACACGGCGGCCCTTTGGCTTTCCCTTGCTCCCCATGCGCTGCCAAAGGTCCCCGGGGCAGTGCTCACCCACGGCGCGTCGGCTGGCCCCACGGACTGGCTTTCAAACGGCCGCTCCAGAGACATGGGCACACCAGACTGCCTGCCCTTCGTTAAACAGCCTGGCAAGTCGGGCCGTTGCTGCAGCCATCCGAGACAGCCGTGGAATCGGGATCACGTGCCCATGAGTTCTGCTATCTGGGACTACGTGCTGGGCCAGGTTCTCAGCTGGTGTAAATCAGCATTGACACCCATGATGCAACGTTGATTTACCCCAGCTCTGGATCTGGCCCAGGGACTTACAAGAACTGGAGGTCTGGCCCACTGATATCAGTGGGGCTGATTTATCCCAGCTGCAGATCTGGCCCATTGATTTCAGTGAAGCAGTGTTAGTTTACCCCCAGCTGGGGATACGGCCCATTGATGCCATGAGGTTTACACTAGCTGGCACCCACTCAGCTGAGGTCCCCCGGACCTGAGACAGGAGCTCCATCTCCAGAGTCTGCTCAGCCTTCGGCTTCTCCGAGAAGACCACCAGTGACTAGTCCAATTAGAGCCCAGTCAAAGCATGCAGGGCCAGTGGGAGTCTGGCCGTTGTCTCTGGCCCTTCCTGCCCCACAGACCTGCACTGAGGCGCCTGGTTAATTTTGCACATTTACAAATCTTGGCCTCCCTTTCCCACGGCGATCCCAGGGCCAGCTGCTCTGAGTCGAGCTGTGACATCGGCAGTTAGATCCAGCCATCCTCCCCGGGACACCCACAGATCTCCCCCGCGCTCCCGGAAAGGCGCAGACTGCCATTGACCGTGAGGGGAGGGAGGAGGGTGATCGATCACCCCCTAATCAATTCTCTGGATTTCAGCCCAAGCACATGAATAAAGGAAGTCGTTTCTCATTGGCCGGCTGGCTCTTCCACTGCAGGGAGAATTTCCCATCCACTCCTGGGTGCTAAGGACCCTGGGGGCGTGTTCCTCGGTCTCTCATGGCACCCATGGGGCCTGGCCTGGGCAGTGCTCCCTGCCTGGAGAGAGCAGAATCTGACCCCAGCAGCCTCTGTTTTAATTGTCACGTTTCCTGTCTCCCTTTGCCTTCATACCTCGCCCCCTGCTTCTCTCTGCCCTGGGCTTGCTTCCATGGGAGTCAGCAGGAGCTTGGCCACTGGCTTCAACCTCCCCTCCTCACAGGGGTCTAGGCGTGGTGAGCAGGGCTGAAATCAATGCCGTTACCCCAGGGAAGGGACAGGCCTAGTGGGCCCAGTTCTGGCCTCCTGTGCACCGATAGGGCCCGATTCTGCTTGCACAGCAGCTTTTCACACATGCAGGGGGACTGGATTTTCACGGGTACGTCTAGAATTAAGAATCAAGCCTATGGACCCAGATCTTTAGCTGGTATAAATGGGCATAACCCCTTCCCCCCACCCCCACCTTCAAAGGAGCAACACTGATTTACACCAGCTGCTGCTCTGGCCCCGGGGAGGGGCATGGGTGTACCCGCATCTCCCCGCCCCCTGACATCCTGATGCGATGTGTCCTGTGTACCCTGCGCTCACCTCATGCTCCATCCCTTGCAGGCATTTCCTGCAGTCACAACTATTGACAGGCTAAAGATTTTCCATGACACAAGAGGAAGTTTGCTTGCACGGGCAGGGGCTGTGGTACATGCCTGTCAGCCGGCAAGGTCACAAGCTGGGGGAGGGGGGAACGGGGAGGCGGGGGGGGGGGGGAAACGGAGAGCACTCGGTATGGAGTGGCAGGAGGCACAGCCCCACTCAGTGCTTTGGGCTCCTGAGGGCTGAGTAGCTGGGAAGTGGCAGCTTGGCGAGGTTCCAACGAGGTAAATAACATTTTGCGCTTATGCCTCTCTGCTCCTTTCGCTTCTCCCTGCCCCTCTCCCAGATCCCCTCAGACAAGCAGAGTCCCATTGCCCGGGCAACACCCTCCTGAGAGCATCTGGCTTGGCAGGGAGGAAGGCCCAGCAACATCATGACCCCCGGAAGGGCAGGGACGTGCTGGCCTGCTGCGTGACCCCGGCTCTCTCGTGTAGGCTTCAGAGGCGCCGTGGGGGAACCCCCTCCTGGCTCGATTCTCGGGCCACGTACAAAGAGGGCTGAGATACCATTGGCAAGGGGCTGCCCCTGTCTAGCACCCTCGTCCCAGGTAGAACGGCTGCAGAGCATCTCGGTTGCTAGCGGCAGCTGACGCTTCATGCCTGCAGGCCAGTTCTAGTCCCTGCACCTCACGTGCCCTCCAGCGTGGGGGCGGTGGCTGAGGTACCACTGTGCTGTGGCTACTCCCAGCTTCAATAAGGGCTGTTGGGGTAGGGGGCAGCTGAGCAGACATGAGAGTGGCATTGGGCACACAGGGCACAGGGCCTACAAAAGGCTGAAGTATAGAACCCAAGGGGTAATTTCACATGGGGGCCGATCACCGAGAAGGGCCTGTTGCCTTTGTGTCTAGCCCTAGGTGGAACGTAACTGAGTGCGGGTGGGCATGGGAGCTCTGAGTTTAGTTTGGGGCGTTAAAGTGTGTCACCACGATGTGGGAGGGAAGCAATTTCCTTTGGTTCACGGACCTTCAGCCTCCCGTTTCAATGTGCAACCCGCAGAGTGGCACAGTTACACAGAGGGGCGGGGTTCTTGGGTGCTCACTAGTAGGAGATCGAGTCTGAAAGCACCAGCTACTAGTCCGGCCCCACGGTACAGGCTCTGTTCCTGGAGCTAGGGGGCGTAGGGCTGGATTTCCAAAGCGACGAAGACCCCTAAAGACGCAGCTGGACCCCCAGCAGGATTGTGAAAAGCCCCAGGGCAGGGCAGAGCAGATGCTGAAGCCCCAATGGAACCCATAGTAGGGTTCACCAGTTGTGCACGTTACACCCAACTCCCCAGGGCCCCACCTGGCCTTGGCCCAAGGGCAGCTGGAACAAAGATTCTGGCCCTTATTCAAGGCTGCAGACGCCCGAGGCGGAAGAGCGAAGGTTATTGGTGCAGCCTGATTGTTCACTTACTGCAGCCTGGGACGGACGAGGCGCGGTTGACAAGCAACGAGATAAAAAGCACGAGCTTCCCTCCTCAGGGCACTGCAGATGGGGCCATTGCACCGAGCAAATCTACAGCCTCACGCGATGGCAGCCCTGTGCCCAGCCCCTCTCCCCTTTTCCAAACTTTAGCAGCTGCAGCGCGCCCTCTCCCCCACAAAACCTCCGGGGCGCAATCCCCCTCCCTTTGTGACCCTCCATCAGCCTGCCCGTCCTGCCTCCACTAGGCTGGCTCTGCACGGGCGTGTGTAACGTGGGCCCTCCCACGCTGCCCACGCTGAGTGACAAAGCCTGTGCCAAATACGCTGCGTGGGAGCCACGTGGCGAGAGGAGGCCGTCAGGAGGAGTGAGCCCAGGCAGACAAATCTACCCCTGGACAAATCAGGTCGGGCTGTGCTCCCCTTCACACGTCTATTTAAGGACCTAAATAAGTGGTCACGTGGTCAGAGGCTCTGTGGCTCCACACCCCCTCTCCCCCAGCGCCGGAGTAGGAGCCACGTGCATGAGACAGACCCCTGCATGCCACGTCTCCCCTCAGATCTGGCTGAGAACACGTGTGAGGGCACTGAGCTTCCGCGCCAAGGAAACAGACAAACATGCACATGAAAGCAGGGCGGGGGCGGCTCGGCCTTGCTCCCCCCTGCAAGTGGCTTTCCCTGGGGGGTTTCCTCTCTCCTCAGCCCAGCCAAGCGTACCACCAGGGGGCTGACTGCAAGGCGGCTCAGGGCCAGAGGGGAGGAATCGGAGCGGGATAGGACCCAATCCAGCCCTTCGGCTAACTTCCCGACAGTCAGCGGAGCTACCCAGGGAGGGCTTCGTCTCAGGGAGTCTAATGACATAATTAGTGACTATTATGACTGTGGTACCAAAAAGCCCCATGAGAAATCAGGGGCCTGCTGTGCTGGGCACTGCGCCTGTATACGTACGAGACGGGCTCTGCCCCACAGAGCCGATACTCAATGGACAAGACAACGGGTGCGTTGTCCCCCTATGGGAAATGGAGGCCCGGAGAGACGCGGTGATTTCCCAGTGGCCACGTGGGCAGTGCCAGGAATTGAACCGCCACGTCTGAAGGGAAGTTGTGTGTGTTGCCTGCTCGTGGACCTTCTAGCCTGACTTGAGACTTTCTTCGACCTTGTTCCAGCACCCAGCCCAGCGTCTCCATTTCAACTTGGGCTGAAATGGGACGCGCCTGCTCTCGCTGCACTGTGTACGCAGGGTAAATTCAGATGAATTTCGCTGGCATCAGTGGGGTTAGTCCTGGCTTACATCAGGGCCACCAAGCAGGGGACCCACTTTCTCCCACGCTGCAGCTGTTTCCCAGGGCAGGGGCCTGTGTTTGAAGTTAAGGGAAAGTCTCAAAGCACATCTAACTCGGTTAAGTGTATGTCTACCCTGCAAAGTGTACAGCGGCACAGCTCCACTTGGAAACACGTGCTACAGCGATGGAAGGGGAGCAGAAGTTAGGCTGCAGTGTCTACAGGGGGACTTAGGTCAGCTTTACCTTGCTGGGAGGAGACCCTTGGGGGCAAAGAGAGGCTCCTTGGAAGTCTCTGTAATGGGCTGTGGAGACCCTTCTCCTCTCTGGCCCCTTAAAGCTGGCCCTCTAGAACAGGGCTGAAACCAGGGTTCCCTCTAATTTTTTCCACCCCGAGTGGAATGAATTTTCTTATGTGCACCCATGTGCAGGTGCCGTGTGACATGGAGGTGATGTGTGTCACACTGTCATATTGGTGCACATAACATGTGTGTGGCCGGGGGTAGGGCCAAGGGGCTCTGACTATGAGAGTGGGGGCGCAGGTCTGGAACAGAGGTTGGGGTGCATGGGCTCTGGCTGAAGGTACAGGCTCTGGCTTGGGGCTGGGGATGAAGGGTTTGGGGTGCTGGGGGGCTCCAGGTTTGGGGAGGGCTGCATGTTGGTGTGCAAGAGGTGTCACAGGCTCTGGGCTGGGGGTTTTGGTGCGGGAAGGATATAGGCTTTTGGCTGGGGTGTGGGTTTTGGGGTGAGACTAAGGATGAGGGCGCTAGTGTGCAGCAGGGTGCTTAGGGCTGGGCAGGGTTCACGGTGGGGCAGGGGGCTGAGGATCAGGCTTACCTGGGTGGCAGCTCCCTGTGGAGGCTGGCAAGTAGGGGGCCTCTTTCCTCTGGTTGCAGCAGCTTGGTGCTGGGGCCAGCGGAGAAGGGTACCTTCTCACCTCCCCCCACTCTGGCCAGCCCTGAGAGCTTCAGGGCTGGAGGAGAAATATCTCTCCCTGCTGCAGCTCTGAGCCTCTGCACAGCTTAGGGGGAACTTAGTCTGAGTCCCACGCCCTATTCCCCAGGTGATCTGGGGCAATTATTTCATCGCCCTGCCTGTCTGCGTCCCATCCTCTATACAATCATTTCTGGTAATACCCCCGGCGTTCAGGCCGTGCATATGATACAGGCCCAGCCCTTAAGAGTTTTCACGTCCAATAGCCAGCAATAGATGAGAGGGAGAGGAAGGGGAGACAGTGTACAAGCCAAGTGATCAGGGGCTTGTGAAATCGAGCTGTCTGTGTTTGTACCTCTGCCCAGGCATCCCCATCGGGTCCGGCAGACATTACAACCCACCCCCTTTCTTCCATCCTTCCTAAGAGATCTCCCGCCAGCATGGAAGAATGCTAGAAAAATGACCCAGCCCCATGGGCCAAACTCAGATCTGGTGGAAGCACCTTCAGTGAGCTGCATGTAAACGGGCTGCAGAATTTGCCTCTGGGGGGCCAATGTAAATCTGCGAGCTAGTGTAAATCTGTGTCATTCTATGGACTTTGGTCCATTCGGATCAACTGGGGAATCTGCCCCATGGCTCCCAGTGGAGCTCTGCCGAATGGACACCAGCTGCGGACCTGGCCCATCGACCCTACAGAGCAATGGCCAATATAAACCAGTTGGGGTCCATCCCTGGAAAATGAGTGCCGGCGTTCCTGATCTTTCCATAGTGGGATGCGGCGTTAGCTCCTTAGAGGGGAGGCAGAGGCTGCTTTCTGCCCTGGCGTTCTCCCTGCTTTGCTCCTTTCTCAAGCTGCTCTGTTGCTGAATTGCCTTTTATTAAGAAATAGAGGGGAAAAAAGCCATAATTAGGGTCAAACCCTCTGACCTGTGCAATGCGTGGGCCACCTTGGCCTGCCTGCTCTGTCATTCTGGTCTGTATCCTATGCCCCCTTTTCTAATGAAAGCCGCAGCCATCTCCCAAATGGATCTCTCACTCCTACTTCCTCCGCTGGGTCTAAATTTAGCAGCTGCTGCAGCAGCTCTAATGAAATCCAGGGGGGTTGCTGGGGTGACGGCTGCTCATAAATCATCTTTGCCACAAATCAAATCAGCAAAACTCCAGGAGAGTGAAACCTAGAGCTCCATTCTACAACCCGAAGCCCCACAGATATCAGCGGGAAAGACTGAAGGGTGGGGACCCGTTACTCAGCTCTTTTGAAGTTGGGATCTGGCAGTTTCTACGCCCCCTCAGCTCCAAACTGGGCCCTTAGACCTGTGTCTGGCTGCAAGGAGCCCGGGGAACAGTTACAACACGGGCTGGTCCCTTAGGACACACAGAGCGTTATTAATTGCCACTGGATCCCATGACACGGTGGAAATGACCTTGTTAGGCCTGGCTTTAGCCTAAGCAAATGGGGTGGCAGTGAAAGTTCTAGCTCTGGGGAATATTAATGGGTTAATTATTCCATGTGCATTATTCCCGGAGAATCAGGGCCACAGGAAACGTGAAGAGCTGCTGGGAAAAGCGGACACAACGGAGATGCTTTATTAATTGGGTCTGCTGGCTTGGTTTTCATGTGATCGGTAGAGCTGGATTCATGGGGCAGATCCCCAACAGAGGTAAATCAACAAGCCCAGCCTGTCCTGCTAAAAGTGAAATGAGAGAGGAGCTCCAGGGCGTAGAGACGATTGTACGGAAGTTAGGGCCCAAGCCTGAGAAAGTTGGGGTTTCGTTGGCTTAAAAGTTAATGCGGCAACCAACGTATGTCAGGATCAGGCCCGGAGAGCATTCAACAATGAGGTGTTGTTAGCGCCCGGCGCAGGCAGCACGGTGGTGCTGAAGCTGTTCCCCCAATGGCTGAAGGGAGCACGTCACGCCACGGACCCCAAAGGACTTTGCAGCAGCATCATGCATCAGGGATGCTGCTGTTTTTGCAAGCCTGGGGTGGGGGGGTGGGAGTGCGGGTATCGATTCTTTGTAGCAGCAACTGCTCTGCCGCAGGAAGTGGCTCATGACAAACCCAATCTGCAAGAGGTTTGTAGCGATGCAAAGCCTGCAGAATTGGGGAGAGGTTTCCCCCCGCCCACGCTTGCTCCCCCTTCCCCTCGTGCTTGCTTCAAGCACGGCCGAGTGACGGAGCCACAGAGACGGGGAATTGATCCTCTTGCACATTTTGGCTGCCCCTTGGAGTCAATGGGTTTGTTCCCACTTGGCCAGTGCTTTGGCGGGTCTAGGATGAAAGGACGCTGAAAGGGAAAGTATTGGCTGGAGCGAGAAAACAAATAGATCCTCAGATGTATTCACAGCAAGGCTGGTTCAACCCTAGGCTACGCCAGGGAACGCTACCTAAATCAGTGGGGTTACACCCACTTATGCCAGCCAGGGTTCTGGCCCACTGACTCCAATGGGCTTATGACAATTTGCACCAGCTGAAGATCTGCCCCTAAATCTACCAGGGCTTTGTAAGGAGTCTGTTTCCAAGAACGCTGCTGTATCCAAGTGCTCCTCAGAGCTTGAGCCGCACAACAAAACAGATGTGCACCCAATCAAGACCGTACTCATTTTTCTCTTGCCTACTTTGGTGTAAAATGGTAGCAACAGAGGTAAAGCCGGAGGAATTTGCAGCACCGAGAAGCTGGTGCCAGTGAGTGATGGTCCAGGGCCTGGTTGTGATCTCTGTCCTCGCACGTTTACACTGGGGTCAGAGCATGGAATCCGGTGTGAAACTGGAACCAGACTCACAAGGTATCTAGCTGCCCGTGGGATGCTCGGCTAGCAGCCCTTACTCATGGGAGCAGTCCCAGTAAGTTGGACTCTGCTCACACTTATAGCAGGGCAGCTCAGGAGGGCCTCATTCTGAGCTCAGCTGGTGTCAAGCCAGATTGGCACGATGGGGATCAACTCTTCAGCTGGTGTAAATTGGCAGCACCCCCATTTAAGTCAACAGAGCTACAGTGGCATACACCAGCGGGGGATCCGGCTCATTGATGCCAGCAATCTCTAGCTTAATACCAGCGTCACTGAGCTCTCGTGTTTGCACGATGGGATTGCATGGGTGTAAAACTTGTGTGAATGGAGGCAAGTCGAACCCTTTGACTTCAACTGTACTGAGTCCTGAAAAAGGCTTTGATTCTTGTTTTGACAGATTAACCCTCCTCGCCCTCATCGATTTTCAGGTGGGCTAGTCTGAGCAGCTAACAGGCAACACTAATTCACCAATGCTGCTTTGTGAATTTTTACTGGGTTTAGTAAAAGCTTAGTCATGAGCCTGGGAGCTTAGTGTCATAATTTTGCTGGAGGCTGAAAACATGGGCACAACCAAAACACTGGGTTTTTGGCTCATTCTAAAAATCTGTATGCTGCTTGGTCCTGCAGAGGGGTTACCTGCCCACCTCACCTTGAGCTGTCTCTCACAAGCTGTGTTAACTCCCTGAGCTGAACAATCCTTGTATTTAGCTGTGACACGCTGACTGCCTCTCTCAGCTCTGCAGAAGAGCTCAGCATCACCTCAAAAGTGTGTCTTTTTCCCCAGGAAAAGACATGAGTTTACCCACCGGGTCTCTTGCTAGGTTTACATCATTTGATCATCTTAAGCCAGTGGTTTTCAAAGTACAGGTCGCGACCCAGAAGGTCAGGCACTGGGTCACATTGCAGGAGGGTGACCGCGCAGACGAGGCCAGCGACAAGTCCAGTTCCTGGTTAGGGGGTTCTGGAGATCCAAACGCTGCCCCTGTTGGCTAGTTCCTGGCCAATATGAGCTGGTCTTGGGCATGGGAGGGGCATGGGCAGTGCCTGCTGGTGAGAACAGCGCACAGAGCTGTTTGCAAACCTCTGCCTAGAAGCTGAACTGTCTGCTGGCTGTTTCTGGGGCACATCATGGTCTGTGGTGCAAAGACAAGCAGGAAACCTGCCTTCGCACCCCTGCCGCACTGCTGACGGGGAACTGCTGGAAGTAAGCCTGCGCCCCCAAACCTCTGCGTCAGCTTTCTCCCTCATTCCTGGCCCCACCCCACAGCCCGCATCTACTCAAAAAGATACGATTATGTTGGGTCGTGGGCATCAATGTTCTTCAACTGGGGTGCAAGAAAAAAGTTTGCAAAACCACTGTCTTAGAGTGTGTCTATCCTGGCGCTTTCGTCGCTAGAAGTTTTGTCACTCAGGGGTGTGAAAAAACACTCCCTTGAACGACAAAGGTAGCGATGACAGTACTTTGCAGGTGGGAGACGTGGTGCCCTCGATGAGGCTACAGCCCTTCCTTAGAGGTGGTTTTAGTTTGTCCCCTGAAGAGCTCTGGCCTGGCGATAAAGAGCAGACATGCCTGGCCTCTTACAACAGCGTGGCTACAACAGCGTGGCTACAACAGTGTGGCTGCAGCAGCACAGCTGCACCATTCAGACACAGCCGTACTCTGGTTGAGCTGTTCCCATCAGAATTTTGCACTGAATTGGGTACCAGCCCTTCAAAGTCAGTGGGAGTTTTGCCTGAGTGAAAACAGCACAAGTACATCTTCTTTCAGATTCCTTTGCTTATTTATGCATTAAGGCTATATTGGCCCAGATGAGAGCCAGGTGAATATGAATAACACATTCCTCAAGGATTGTTGCCTATTTTCCTGTTCACAATTTTTCTACAGACAGATGGTGAAATTCCCAGAGGTGTTTGATAGCTGGAATCTCCTTCCCGGGTGTCTTCAGCAAACAAGTCTCAGCCTGTAGATTGCAGATGAAATGCACATTGCAAAGATTCACGAGGAGTACTGTTTGCCCCGCTAAAATATAGGCATCACCCATGTGAGAGAAAATTAACCCTTTAGCATAAGGTTTATACATAAGTGTCCTACTTCAACCCTGCATAAAGGTGAATTTTACAAATTCTGTGCTTACCTGACCAAAATGTTTCATCTGCATTTCCTCCCCCCCATCTGAAACTACGGTCATGTTGAAATTAACATCTTCCGTGGGAAGATGTCAGTTCTGATGTGATTTTTTTAAAAATATTTTCTGATAGAGAAAATCAGAATGAAAGAATTCATTTTGATTCATCATTTCAAGATGAAATTACATTTTCATTTTGATATGTTGATTCAAACTTGAAAATATCATTTTGAAATGTTAATTTGACCCAAAATTAGCTGCAGTTCAATATGTAGTTTTGCTTTAGTTTTTGTAAACAATTTTTGTTGAGAGGGTTATTTTCAATTCTGGGGTTTTTCAGAGTTATTTTCTCCTCTTTGCTCCTTCTTTTTATTACAGCCCCCACTGTAAAAAGAGGTAAAGCGTAAGCATGTATGTGAACAAGAGGAAAAGTTATTTTTCACACTTTCTCTTTTTTATTATCTTCTACCTGGAAAAAATGGGAACACATTATGAAAATAGTTTTCCCCTACTTTTCACGCTGTTACTATTTTACATTTTCCCAATCAGATAAAAGGGTGAAAAAACAAAAAAGGAAAAGAAAGGGGGAAATATACCCCAAATTTGAAATGGAAATCAAACTCTATTTCCATAAACAGCAGTTAAAGTCAAAATGAAATGGAAATTTTTCATTTTGAGTCTAAATGTAAATTCCCATGCACTATCCAAAATGTTTTCATTTGAAATAAATGTAAATGGTGACTTGTCCTGAGGAATTTACCATCAGGAAATTGTTCAGATTTCTAGTTACATAATTAATCATGTTTATCCTTATTGGTTAGTTCAGGGTACACTATTAATGACAAAATCCGAATTGCATATTGCAGTAATTCACAATTTGCATTGTTACTGGATACTTATATATATTTGGAGTGGATACTTGAGAATTGAAATGAAATGTTTCTTTTGGAACTATTTGAGCTAGCAAAGCTCCAACATTTTAATGTTGGATCATATCTCAGTCAGGGGACTTTCATAAATAGTTGATAAAGGATTAAATAATGAATAGATCCTATAAGCACATTACAGATATGAGTAGCATGTGTTAGAGATGGTCATAAGTACATCAGTCACTTTTTATATTAAGAATATAAGCAACCTAGTGAGGTAGAGTGAGCAAATGTTTGTATTAAAAGGTCAAATCGAAATGTCCTTTCAAAGTCATTAATAATTTTTTATGCTAGTCACATGTAGCGTGCCTAGACCAAAAGAACTGCTTGCTTTTTTTCTTGTGTTCCTGTCTGCGTCAGTGACTGCTGAATTATTGGTTTGCCTTAACATCTAGCAATGTTGGAAACACACATTTTCTGTATGTGTACCCTCTAGCTATGGCACAGCCTTTTAATGGACTGTCTGAAAGCTGATCTGTTACAGTTTTCAAGCCAACACTAAAAAGGTTCATATTCTGTCAGGCAGAGCACATAGTTTAAGACCAAAATTCAGCTTGAGTTCAAAACAGAGTGTTTTGCAAACCTCTGTATTAATAGCACTGTTCTCACGAGAAAAAAAGCACCCCAGACAAATCACTTCAGTGAAAACAGGATATTTTTGCCTAAATTTTCCCCAGCTATGTTGGCCACTAACCCAAAAAATGTGGTGCTAACTATGCCAAATGCATGGTGAAATTGATGTAAAATTGACCTCTTTTCATTATACAAAAGAGTGAAAAGCAAAAATTAAACCAACAGACTAAAAGGTGAATAATGAAATGAATATTTTCAATTTCTGTAGCTGGAATAATATAAGATCCTAGTTAGGAAATGGGCCAGATTTTCAGATGATGTAACAGTCCAATTCCATTGATTTCTATAAAGCTTTACCAGTTTACACCTTCTTGGGCTCTGGAATCATTTAAACAGCTAATTCTGTAAGTGTCTGAGAGGAGCAATCTTTTTTCCATCCATGTGAGGAATAAATGTTATGTGCACCAAGCATACGCAAATGGGCACCACGAGGGGAAACACAAAACTAGCTATGGGCACTCGGCTAATCAGCTGGGTGGCACTGGAATCTCTCCTGAGCAGTGGCACAAGTGCACAGCTCACAGGGAACACTGGAAGGGACCGTTGAAACCTGGAATATCTGGAGTTCAGGGCTCAGCCCCACAAACTACTGGAAGTTAGGCGTTTAAAAGCGTTTGTGGCCCTGGACCCAGGTGAACAAAATTCACTTTTGATATGAATTTCAGCATCGGTGCGGTAATACAACATTAGGCTAAGGGTTTTACCTTATATGGGCTTGAATGTTACAGTGTCATGTTCAATTAGGTTTGAAATGCAGATGAGCTTAGCGGTTTATTTCCTCAGGTGAGTGGCGTATTTATGCATTATTGAGCCTGATTCTATTTTATACTGAAGATACTTTATACTGCTCTTGCCACATAAAGAGGCCTTAAACTGAGGGAAGAGCAACTACAGTGTAAATAGGAATGAGGCCCATTCGTTGTCATCGCTCCATTTCTTTCGGTAAAATAGCTTTTTTGGCCTTGATGTCTCTCTTTCAGAACCTGACATTGACATGGGTTCGAAGAGCCACGCAGACTGAAGGAGCTGGTGAGCCGATTCCAGTCACCTCAGAATTTGGATTTCCTCAACAAAGGGTAGACTGAGACCAGATCCTCACCTGGTACAAACTGATGTCGCTCTGGTAAAGTCAATGGTGGTATCTGGGTTTACCCCAGCTGGATATCTGGCCCAGTATTTAGGTTTGATGATGTTTTTTCAGTGCTTCTCTGAAATGGGGACTTAACAGATGCTAGCGCTAACAGATGCCCGTGCAGTTTTTATGCTTGCAAGGATTTGATTTTTATTGGTAAATGTCAGTAGACATTGATTTCACTTTGCGCACAACCCCCTCTCTCCCCGATAAAAAAATATTTTCATTGATAATAACTGAAACGGGCACAGGCAAAGTAAGAAAATGCTTCTTAGTTTCAGAGTGGAAACCATGTTAGTCTGTTTCAACAAAAACAATGAGGAATCCTGTGGCACCTTAAAAATTAACAAATTTATTTGGGCATAACTTTCATGGGCTAGAGCCCACTTCGTCAGATGCATGAACTGCTGCTTGAAAACTTAGTAGAAGCATATTTCGTTTATAACTTATGACAAAGAGTCAAGGTGGAGCAGGTACTATTTTTATTGGACCAACGTCTGTTGGTGCAAGAGACAAATATTTGCACTGAAAAAAGAAAATAATTTTTCAATTCACTTCATATAAGTATTGTAGTGCAATCTCTATTGTGCAACTTAGAAATGCAGAATTAGTTTTGTTATATAACTGCACTCAAAACCAAAATAATGTAAAATTTAGCAGCTTCAGGACTGCTCAGTCCTACTTCCTGTTCAGCCAATTGCGAAGACAGACAAGTTTGTGTACATTTATGGGAGATAATGCTTATTTACAATGTCACCTGAAAGTGAGAACAGGCATTTGCCTGAGATTGTTGTAATATAAATTCAGCACTTTACACTTACATTCTGTGTTGTAATTGAAATCAAGATACTTGAAAACGTAGAAAAGCATCCAAAATATGTATTATACATTTAACTAGGTGAGCTGTTATGGTTCAATACTGAAAGTAATTGTGACCTTTTTAATCTAGTTAATTTGTTTTGCATGAATTGCTTAACTGTAAATACCTTTAGCTTTTTGAATCTCAACATCTACTGTCATTAATTATTGCATAATCCCCCCATAATTTCCTGCAAGTGTGAACATTTAAATAGATAAGTTAGAGAAAAGGTATCAGTGAACAATGTTAAAGAAATGGAATGCATCCTACTTTTTCATCCCCTACACCCCTTCTTTCTTTCTTTCTTTCTTTCTTTCTTTCTTTCTTTCTTTCTTTCTTTCTTTCTTTCTTTCTTTCTTTCTTTCTTTCTTTCTTTCTTTCTTTCTTTCTTTCTTTCTTTCTTTCTTTCTTTCTTTCTTTCTTTCTTTCTTCACTACAAGCTGCTTCAGCTTTGTTGCTATTTTGGTGCTTCCTCTAGCTTTGCGGTGTAGGGCAAAACCTCTTTTGTTCTGGGGCTGCCAGACCCTCTCCGATTTGGTAAACAGCTGAAGGATGTGGCAAAGAGTGAATTTTCCACTGAGGCTGGTTTGAACTAGTCCCATCAAGGTAGGTCTCCCTCTCCCACCCCAATGCCCCCCCAAACCTGGGTCTGCAGAGCAACCCCAGTGAGCATCAGGACTTCAAAACAGCTTGATGGGGAGCAGGGTCTAAGCAGGAGGAAACAAACCCCTCTCCCTGCACACACAACAGGGGATGGTATCACAGGGGAGGGAAATGGAAACCCACAGATGGAGCTGATAAAAGAGCGGAGGGCATGGAGAGGGGAGATGTGTATCAGAGCTTAGGTTTCCAATGGAAACAGTTCCCCTGACCTACTGTGTTGGGATGTGCCCTGCCGGGTGGTGTCGTATCGTGTACTCAGATGTCACGGGGGTGGGGCTGGTGGAAAATCCTGGACAGCGAGCAAACAGGCCATTGATTCTAATGCAGTGCATGGTGCTTGGCTATATTGCACGTGGCTACCAAGTATTGCATTAGCATGCACCGCCTTGAGGTAAATACAGCAGTGCATGGAGCATTGTGTGCCACCCGCCCTAGTTAAGGTGGCACAACAGTTTCCATTCTAACCCCTCATCAATCCTGTACAGTAGATGTCGTCTCTCACTGGTGTCAAGTGATCTTAGCGTATATGCTTATAAAGGGAGCAGCAAGTGATATCCATTCCCCTTAACAGAAGAGAAGCAGAGAAAGGTATAACATGATCCAATGTCTTCCAGCTGAACCTAGACAAATTCAGATGGTGATAAAGGATTGAACATTCAAGTGGGTGCAATTAGCCACTGGAACAATTCACCAAGGGTCATGGTCGCTTCTCCATCACTGACAATTTTTAAATCAAAATGGGATGTGTGTTTAAAAGATCTGCTCTAGGGGTTATTTTGAGGAAGGTGTGTGTTATTCAGGAGGTCAGACTAAGTATTCACAACCGGCCTTAGAAGCTATGTAACTCCACAGTTGCACGGTGTCAACCTGTAGGGAACTTTTTGGCAGGAGAAGCACAAGTTGCAGGAGGGAAGAATTTGGAAGAGACACCAGGAAGTTGCTCTACCCGCACATGGCTGGAAGGCTAGCTGCAGTCGCCACATTTCTGGAAGTAGTTCTCTTAATAAAGAATCTCTTTAGTTTAGAGACAATGAGTTCTCTCCTGCTATCGTGCAGTGCACAGGACATGAAACACCCAGGACTGCTTCACTCAGGATATCACAGAACTGGGTTGGTGATCCTTGTCCATTTTTCATCATACGGCCTAGGTTAGGAGTTCTCGAGGTTAGGAGTTCTCGAGATTAGGATCACCCCACACAATCTGAGAAAAAGAGGTATGTCTACACTACTCTCCTAGTTCGAACTAGGAGGGTAATGTAGGCATACCGCACTTGCAAATGAAGCCCGGGATTTGAATTTCCCGGGCTTCATTTGCATAAGCGGGGAGCCGCCATTTTTAAAACCCCGCTGGTTCGAACCCCGTGCAGCGTGGAACGAGGTGTACCGGTAGTTTGGAATAGGAATCCTAGTCCAAACTACCTAGTTCGAGCCCCGTGTAGCCGCGCTGCACGGGGTTCGAACCAGCGGGGTTTTAAAAATGGCGGCTCCCCGCTTATGCAAATGAAGCCCGGGAAATTCAAATCCCGGGCTTCATTTGCAAGTGCGGTATGCCTACATTACCCCGCTAGTTCGAACTAGCGGGGTAGTGTAGACATACCCATGTCTATTATCCTGGAAATACAGACCATGTTCTAATGTGGGAGATGCACTGAGGGGCAGAATTAAGGTTACATTCTCAACCTTAATGTTGGCATCTCTTTGCCATGTAACCGTAGCCATCTGGAAATGCAGTTTTCTGCACTAGATCCTGTATTACAGGACAGTGTCTTGTAGTTCAGTGCATTTGATGGTGTGTATGGGAAAACCTGCCCTGGATTAGAATATTAGAAGGTAGTACAATAGAACACATTACTGTGCAATGTATCCTGGGCCTAGCACTACCACAGTGCTTTTCATTGTAGCCCATTATGATGCAGTGCACTGGCTGATGTTAAAGTGTATTGTGACAGGCTGCAGTGCACTGCATTCTGCTTTCTTCCCCAGTTAATAAAAGCATCAAAAGAATGAGATCCAACTGCTACTTCTCGGCAAGGATGGCTTTTAAATTGCATAGCTATAAGCAGAAGACTCAGGCATATTTCTCACAGCTTCTTCTACTATCAGTGCAACCCCTTTGCCGAAGCTAGTGTTGCCAGCTGCTGGCTGTTTCCCCGCCATGGCTTTCCACCTCACTTGGGGCAGAGAGAAACACCAGGGGGTTACAGCGCTGGCAGTGAGGGAGGGAGCAGAGCACTCTCACCTCGCAGGGCTGCAGCGATGGGAGGCGAAGGTGAACATGCCAGCCCTGGCTCGGCCTGAACGAATGTTGTTCTCAACGTGGCCTGTAGATGGCAGGAACAGCAGAGGGAATTTCCAGCTATGCGGCTTCTGAGACGCCCTGATCCAAAGCCCATTGAGATGAATCCTTGAGTTGGCAATGCCACAAATGGGTAGCGAGATCCTTTAGGAGCTGCCCGCCCCCGCAACCCAGGCAGGGTTAGTCATGGCAGAGCCAGAGCAATGCCAATGGGGGATTAACTCTTCAAAGTGCTGAGTGCCCTCCATTCACACAGGTCCCAGGAAGAAATGAGAGGACTCAACAGCCCATGCAACTTAGATGGGACCTGGGAGGAGCTGCAATGATCTGTCCGCTGGTCGACATGAGAGTCTGGTCCTCCTTATTCCCGCCAGTCAGACAGAGACTCAAGCCAGCTGCTGCATGGCAGCGCAGCTATTACACAGGCTGGCCGGCTGGCAGGGAGAGAGCAGGGCGACAGTGAAAGGGGAAACCGCATCCTGTGACAGTTGCATAATGACGGGGGGTTGGGGGCGGGGGGTTGTGAGTCTACATGGATGGGGACAGAGACAAGGTAAAAAAGTGCGCATTCCATCACCGCTGGTAAAGGTGACTCTGCGGTCCCCTGGCCCGTGCTTTCCCTTGGAGTATGGCACCTACACTTTTCATGTAATACAGAGAATGGCTAGAAATGGATCTGTCTGTTGGCAAGGCCTCCTTGTTTGTTGAATCAGGCCCCGTCTTGGTCCCTCGCTATTTAACACTCATTTTGCCATTTTGCTTCCATGGGATGGGAGGGATGAAATTTGAGGAAAAAGAAAAGCAGGTAAAAGAGTATAAGCAGACAGCAGCGGTAGATGCGTGGGGACAACCTGAGTCCTGCCAAATAAATTGAGCAACAGCTCTGTCCTTAACCATGGTATCCTTAACTCGGGCAACCTTTGCTGTCCACATTCTAGACCAGCTCTCTGGTGATGGCTGAGCTATGGGCAGCACTACTCGGGGAGGAGAAAGGTGGCTCAGAGCCATCTTTCTGCTTCAGTGACCTGGGGACCAGATGCTGGCAGGGGCTGTTTAAGCCACTTGTGTAATTTAGAGCAGCCTAAGGGCTGCTCTAAATGACACCAGTAAAAACAGTACTCTACAGAGACTACTGGCCCCACTCCCTCCCATCCCTATCAATACCACTCTGTATCTCTGACATGGGTAGCAAGTGGGGAAGAGCTGACATGGCTGATGGTTTGCCATCTGGGGCTTCCCATACACTGCAGGAATTTCCTAGCTCCTTCTTTAAGGCAGGTTTCTGGCTTCTTCGCCTTGCCTTGATCAGCACAGAGGGATATGGCTCACAGCATTCCGAATGGCTTTAGAAAATGGTGCCTCCATAAACCAAAACTGTCCAGTAGGAAGGAGAGAGGTTATTTCACCTCCTCGTTTGACACTGGGAAGCTGCTGCTAGAATAATGGGAGCAGTTCTGGTGCCAACCACTCAGGATGGATATTGTTAAGCTGGGTTACATCTTGGAATGAGGAGTAAGGGTAGGATCTTTAATTCGAACTACCTACTCCGTGCCGCATGTAGCCGTGGGCACGGAGTTCGGACTAAGGGGGATTTAAAAATGGCGGCGCCCAGGAACATGCAAATGAAGCCCGGGATATTTAAATCTTGGGCTTCATTTGCAACTCTGCTTGCCCTCATTACCCTACCTAGCTCGAACTAATGAGCTAGTGTAGACGCACCCTTGGAGAGGCTGCAGGGACAAGCCGTGAGGTGGATTAAGGAATTAGAAAGCTCGCCCCATAGTGATTGAGCTCCTTGAGTCAATTAGCTTCATTAGCTTAACAAAGAGGTAAGGTAATGACTTGATTACAGTCTACAATGATTTCCACGGGGAACTAATATTTAATAATGGCCTCTTCAGTCTAGCAGGATCCTATGGCTGGGAGCTACAGCTGAACGCATTCAGGCTAGCAATATGATGTACAGAAATTAACCACTGGAACAATATAGCCCCGGTAGTGGGGGGGCGGAGTCTCCATCCCTGACAACTTTTAAATCAAGGTGGCACTTTTTCTAACAGATCTGCCCTAGAGATCACTTTGGGGATGTCCTATGGCCTATGTTATCCAAGAGGTTAGTCTAGATCCGTGTTTCCCAGCCAGTGGTCCGAGTACCCTTTGGGGTACTTGAGAGAAGTCTGTGGGGTACGCCAACACATCTGAAATCTGGAGAAAACTGAATATTTAAGTTTTACAGCGCTTTATTATTTTTGTACTTTTTACACCCAAAAATTTCATCACCCGCCCGGCTACGAGTGAATTCCTTAAATAAATGTGTTGCAATGGTAGAAAAAAATTGTGTGTGTCTGAAAACTATAGGTACTGGGGGGATGTATAATTTTTTTTAACGAGGTACTTTATAAAAAAAAAGGTTGAGAAACTGGTCTAGATGACCACAAAGGTCTTTTCTGGCCTTGGGAGCTATGAAAATGCCTCTAGCACCCTCAGAACTTGAAAGCGGCTGATTTTCTCCTAACTTGGATTGTTTTCCTTTCTCCGGTGAGACCTCTAAAGCAAGCCAAGTTTGAAGCTGGACTAAATCATGTTTTTATTTTTCTAGTAGGAGCATCTCAGGAAAAGTGACATCTCCCTCCCTCCCTGTCAGATAATTTAACACCCGCACACCAATTTTTCCAGAAATAACCTTTGGCCAAGCAAACAAAAGGCCAGCCCCCAGGAAATCTGAGTGTGAATGTTTGCAAGCATCTCACTGCTTCCTTCCTCTATGGGGGTGAGGAGGGAAAATCCAGCCCTGCCCAGCTTCATCTGCATATTGATCATCTTACCCAGAATTCCACCTGCTGAATGTTGGTTTTGTTGGCCGTTGTCTCGGTTTTGACATGTAAATGTGGTAATAGACTATCGGCATCATGCTCTTACCTTTCTGCTGTTTATTAGTCTTGCACAGACTGCAGGCTCCACTGCTCCTGCTCTGAAGCCGTCTCCTCATGCACTTCAGGCAGTTCTTAGCTCAAAGCCCCTCCAACCCTTGAGCTAGAGCTGGGTTCTCCCTGGCTCTGTCTAGACTGGCATGATTTTCCAGAAATGCTTTTAACGGAAAAGTTTTCTGTTAAAAGCATTTTTGGAACAGAGCGTCTAGATTGGCATGGACGCTTTTCCGCAAAAGCACTTTTTGCGGAAAAGCGTCCGTGCCAATCTAGACGCGCGTTTCCACAAAAAAGCCCCGATCGCCATTTTCGCGATCGGGGCTTTTTTGCAGAAAACAAATCTGAGCCGTCTACACTGGCCCTTTTGTGCAAAAGTTTTGCGCAAAAGGGACTTTTGCTTGAACAGGAGCAGAATAGTATTTCCGCAAGAACACTGACAATCTTACATGAGATCGTCAGTGTTCTTTCAGAAATTCAAGCGGCCAGTGTAGACAGCTGGCAAGTTTTTCCGGAAAAGCGGCTAATTTTCCGGAAAAACTGGCCAGTCTAGACACAGCCCCTGAGTTCTGGTGCCGGTCCTCAGCCAGCTTCTCCTGCAGCTGCCCCTTCCAGTTTGCAAGGTCCAGCACACCACCCCTCTCCTGCCAGTGTCTCCCCTGCTATATAAGGAAAGAGCCAGCATCCATGCAGGTCTCCTTCCCAAAGTTCATTCCAATTGGCTGGGAGAGAGGGGTGTCTTGCCTCGCCCACTGTAGACCCTTAAAGATACGGTAAAATGATTTTCTCCTGGTTGCCTCCTGGGCAGTTTTTGACCAGCCTGGCTGTTTTTACTACTGCCTTGATGGTTTCTGGCTACAACAGAATGTTCCCCTGTGCCCAGACCCTACCTACATTTGGTTGGAATAACCTTGGTACAAAGTATGGCTTGTGAGAGATCATTTGAAAACTCACAAGTTGCTGGTCATTTTAGCCCTCGTCAACTGCATGTGGCAACATTACATGTGAAGTTACAGGATTCCACTCTATGGCGCACTTAACACAGGATCCAAACTGAGGTTTGGCAAACCGACTGGTCTCAAACAGTGTGCTCGGCTTAATTTGAATGTAAGCAGTCAACAGAGTCATCAAGCAAGAAGGGAAATAAAAGATGCTCCAGCAGGTGAGGAAAAGCAGCAGGGAACATCCGTCTCTGTAGACTGTCTCTTATCAGCTGGAAGTGTTTTTCAAGAGCAGGCCAGACACTATAAAAAGGAGGGACAAATACCACAAGATACCCCTCTCTCTCCCTTCCTGCCCATTGTGTTCATGGTGCCAGATGTGACACAGAAAGCAGCCACTGAACCGATCCTGAGAAGTTTGGTCAGTATGCTGAAAGCATATGGTTCATGTATTATGTTTGGCACCAGTTGTCTTTCTGACGTTTACTTGTTACTCATTTAAAGTCACTCATTGTAGTTTTATTGTTTTCTCTAATCCAGTGCATTTGAACTGAAGTCTCTGGGAGTGGGAAACTGTTGGGGGTAAGATGATGTGTAGGGTTACCAGGTGGCTTCAAAAAAAATACCGGAGACATTTGATCTCAGAAGGGAAGTGGGGAGGGGGGGGGGGGAGACTGGCTGGGAGGGGATTGGGGTTGGCTGGGAGGAGGAGGTGGGGGGGAAACAGTCCGTCCGTTCGCAAACAGGGCTGATGGAGGGTGGGGTGAGGGTCGGGGGCAGCGAGGCTGGCCGGCAGGGATGACACAGGCTGGCGGGAAGCAGGGCTGGCCAGGAGGGGGTCGGGGGGAGCGGGGATGGCCGGGGGGGGGGAGAGGGGGGGAATCAGCCGGCGGGGAGCAGGACTGACCCAGGCGCACGCAGATCCTGGGGTGCTGTCCGTCCCGTGCACGGTCTTGGCGAAGCACGAGCGAGTCCGGCCCCAAGGATTCCCTCCCGCCCCGGCCCCACCTTCGCATAGTTGCGTACTGCCTGGCTGGTAGAGCCACTCACACAGCGTGAGCATGTCTACCAGCCAGGCAGTTCGCAACTACGTACTGATACTCCTAATAATAAAACTTACCTAATTACAAAATACCGGACATTTTATATGCCTGGTATTTTCTCAGTTTGTTTCCCGGTCTCAAATACCAGACTGTCTGGTTCAAAATGGACCCTAACGATGTAAGAATATTATTTCCATTACAGCAAGGAACATTTTGGACCCTGAAAAATGCATATTTTGTCTGTGGGGAAAAAAAACAATGTAAAGCCCCCCCACCTACACATTGCTGGAGTTCATTCTGAATAGGAGAGCTTCAGGGCCTGCTCTCACATCAGCTGAACACATGCAGCTAGTGGACAGCCCCCTGGACTGACTGAGTCCTACAAGCGAGAGTCGTACAAGTACAATATCGGACAGAACCCCTATGCAAAGGTGACAGGCCTAGAAATGTGATCCTGAGTAAATTTGGGAGGAGCATGAAGGCCTGGGGCATGGTGAGGCCCCTGTGGTATCACAGGCTGACAAGAGGCCTAGCTGCAAATCAGGTCTCTCTCTCACAGCTCCTCGGGGCGGGCACTCAGATTGTCAGCCCCACTGATTCCAATGGGGAAGCACTGGTTTACACCATGTGGCCTTGAGTTTTACTGACCCCCAAAGCTACCATTCTTAAAAGCTTAAATAAAGAGAGTCTCCTACCAGTCCTCTAGTCAAAGCCTTTTAATCTCACAACATGCCTTGCAGTGGGGCTGCCGCTTGGAGCGCGCGGGAGCAGCCGAGTGCAGAAGCCGCACGTTGCTCCGCTATGGGCACAGAGCTTGTGCTCCCAGACTCTGGAAGATACATTCATTATTGTGTCCTTTCCTGCAGCTCTCCTCTCCCCCCTGCTCCAGGCCTGCAGGGGAAAGTCCCAGGTCCATGCTGCAGGGGATTGATAGCTAAATAAAATGCCCACTGAGCAAACCACAGGAGCAATGTCCCAGGGGGCTGGAGGAACAAACCCAGGGCTAGGAGCTGAAACTGGCTCGGCAGGTAGCCTTGATCACGTTGTTTCAACTGGCCGTGCCTCACTTTCCCCTGTGCAGGAGGGGGATTGGAATGTGCAGCCACCTGCCCGGGCCATGGGGGAGACCAACAAGTGTCTGTAGGGAAATGTGGTTGCGCGGTGGTCCCCGTGAGAGCAGCCCAGGCCTCTCAGTCTCACTCCTAGAGCTGCTTGGAAATCTCTGTCGCCACATTTCTTCTGGTGCCAAAAGGGCTCTGAGGGAAACCTTCCCCCCCGGAGGTTCCATTGAAAGGTTTGGGGGTTTCGTGAGTGTGTGTGTGTGGGGGGGGGGGGGGGGGGGAATGATTCTGTTTGTTCAATACAAATCCAGAAAGATCTCAGAGAAAAATCTCAACTAAATAATTTTTCCCTCCATTTTCATCTACATTTTCCAAGGGGAAAAAGTCCACTTAAATTCCATTTAAGCCTCAGTGGAAGGTTGCAGCCACTTGTCTCCAGTGTAGGCTTGGGAGATGGGTACAGCATGGGCAGCAGCTCTGAATCCCTCGGCACTGCCACCAGCCCTCAGCCATGCTCTCCTTGCCTGGGGGTGGGAGGGGGGGGAGACGTGCTATCCTCCATGGCCATCCATCACCCACAGTTCTTCACAGCTCCTCTTCTGTCTCAGGATCTCATTGTCGTTCAGTTCATGCAGGCTCACATGGGGCACCACAATCCCCATCTCCAACAGGGAAACCGAGGCACGGAGGGGGTGAGTCCAACAGCGAGGTGGCAGCAAGGCTGGGGATGCAACCCAATGGAACAGACCCTCCCTCCCAGCTGCTTCTGCCCACTGGGGATGAAGCTGGAGGCCTGGTGGAGGAGCTACCCCCTGTGGACTGACTCTGATTAGTCCTGTCTGCAGGCTAATCACAGGACTGGTGATTGCCGCCAGGAATCTACATCCCCAGGACCGAAGCCAGCTCCCCAGCACTCTGGCTGTTCCCCATGGCCATCGAATGTCTTGCTTACCAGCCGTAGGCTCCAGCTAGATCTCGGGTCTGCTCCCATCACCATATGTCCAAGCACCTTTCCCGGCTGGGAACAGAGCCCAGCCTCTGTCCTGAGCACTGAGAATGGAGTCCTGGACACCCTCCAGCTGCTGTGGGGAGGTCACTTATGGGCCTGACAGGTCAGGGCTGGCTGGGCACCGGCTCCTGGGAAGGGGATGTTCTTGAGTGAGGCTCTGAGGGTTTCCGTGGTAGAGGCATGCAGCACCTTCCGGAGCCTCTGGGGCTGCATTGGGAAATGCTGGTCCACTCGGGGCAGCTTCTGCAACCTGCTGACCTACCTTCCCCCTCCCCCTGCTCCTGGCTGAGCCTGGGCTACTCAAACAGCTTCCGAGCAGGAGTGCGAGGGTCAGTGGTCACCCACGGATGTGTTGTCACTGTGTTGGAGGCAGGAGGGAGGGCTGGAGGCACAGACCTGCAGTGATTCCCTGCCCTAGTAGGCCAGACCTTGGATGTCATCATAATCGCTGTCCTCGGAGGAGTCGTTCCCAGGCTCACAGCTCCCCAACGGCTGAGGGAGAGCTGGCCAGGCTAAAACAATGGATCCCATCAACTCCCATCCTTCATCCCTCCCTTCCCACAGCCACCTCCCATCCCTGCCTCCCTCCATCCATGCAGCCATCTGTCTGCCTCTGCCTCAGCGACTCCCTCCACCCTCCTCTCTCTCGGTGTTGATCTCTGTCCATTTCCTTCCCTAGCCCCCTTTTGCATTCTCGTTCTCTGTCGACTACAAGCTGATCTGAATCACGTTCTCTCACATGAGCACCCAGCATTGGGCTCAGCAGTGTTGGGAACACAGGGCCCTGCCTGCTCCTCACCCAGTAGGTCTGCAGGTCCCTCCCCACACTCCCTCCTCTACTCTCCTCCCCTTCCCTCACCTGGGCTGGAGGACATGTCCGCCGGCTGGGCTTCCTGGTGCGCCGTGCTGTGGTAGTTCTCATACCACTCCCCAGATGAGGTGCTGGAGCTGTCGGCACTGGTGGCCCCTGCTGGAGACAACCCCAGACACGTTCACCCTCTTGATGCAGTGGGTGAGAAGCACTTCCAGGTGCTTGGAAGAGGACTTGGAGCAACTATCCCTATTGGGAATCCAGCAGGAAGGGCTGGAAATTCTCTCCCATCAGCTGTCACAAGCCAGACCAGGCCATCAATCCTGATGTCCGCAGAGAAGTCCCCTCCCTGCACCGCAGGTCAGGGCATTGCAGAGCCTTCCTGGCCCTTCCCTGGCTGGGAATAGAGCCCACAGCCTGCTCCCACCAATGCCCAGAGGAGGAGCCAGAGGCTCTTGTGAGGGAATGTTGACTGGGGCTCCCTGAACATGGAGCTCACACTCCTTCCAGAGCTAGGACCAAGTAGGGTCGCCAGGTTTAACAAAAAATACCGACCCCCCCAAAAAAAAACACTGGGAAAAAAATTCTGTTGAGAAAAAAAAAGGGGGGGAGACCAAAGTTGTTGGGGGTGGGGGGGGGGGGAGAAAGGCTCCCATGGGCCCCCAGAGCCAGCAAGGATGGGCTCATTACACTGACCTTGGAAGGAGAGCTGGGAGCCACTGTTGCCCAGGGCAGGAGGGGGTGGTGCTAAGAGGTTTCCAGCTGGAGGAGGGGCTGAGTTGCTCCACTCTGGCTGCCTGGTGGTGCTGCTGTTGTAATAGGTGTTCTCGGAGGAGGAGCTGAACTCGCCCGGGGACCCTGCAAGAGAGGCAGCCAGTGGCTCCATGAGCACAAGCCTTCCCAAGCAGGCAGTGCCCCAGTCCGTCCCTCCCCGGGGGACACAGAGCGACATGGAGGGTGGGTTTACAGCCCCGCCTGCCTGCTTCATCCCCAGCATGAACTGCGCCCCTCCCTGTGCACTCCTGGGGTAGACAGATGAGGTCTGAGGGCAGCCAAGCCAAGAGGCCCCAGCTCTAACATCGCCCCTGCCTGCTCCAGCTGGGGTTCTGAGGCCCCTTTTCTGGTTCTGTGCTGCCCGTCTCCATCACCCCCCGTCAGCATCACCAGCTCACCCTCGTGGGGCCTTTGCTCCGCCAGGCCCCAGGGCTCCGGGGCCTCGCTCAGCATCTCCTGGCTAGGTGCTGGGGGGAAGCCGCTTGCGGGGAGGGTCTCGTCCGCTGGCCGGTGCCGAAGCGAATCTGCAACCAGAGGCCAAAGGGTAAGCTGGGAGATCCTCACTAACACTGCTCCCAGACCTGGCCCCTCCCGCTCCCCTTGGCCCCAGGCAACCTGCGGCCCCTGACTCCTGGATCCCACCTGAGCCCAACCAAGCCCTGTACCCCCCGAGCCCAACCAATCCCTGTACCCCCAGAGCCCTGGATCCTCCCCAAGCCCAACCAATCCCTGTAGCCTCTGAGCCCTGGATCCTCCCCTGATCCCAACCAATCCTTGCACACCCTGAGCCCTGGATCCTCCCCTGATCCCAACCAATCCTTGCACACCCTGAGCCCTGGATCCTCCCTGAACCCAACCAATCCCATACCCCCTGAGCCCTGGATCCTCCCTGAGCCCAACCAATCCCATACCCCCTGAGCCCTGCATCCTCCCTGAGCCCAACCAATCCCTGTGCCCCCTGAGCCCTGGACCCTCCCCTGATCCCAACCAATCCCTGTGCCCCCTGAGCCCTGGACCCTCCCCTGCACCCAACAAATCCCTGTACCCCATGAGTCCTGGATCCCCTGAGCCCAACCAATCCCTGTACCCCCTGAGCCCTGGATCCCCCTGAGCCCAGCCACCCCCTGATCCCAACCAATCCCTACGCTCACTGATTCCCCCAGATCCCTCTGCCTTCAGGCAACCTGTACCCCTGACTCCCGGATCCCCCTGGTACCAACCAATGCCTGTGATCCCTCCTTCCAAGCACTGTGACCCCCAACCAACCCCTGTGGCTCCTGTCGTCCCAAACCATCTGATCTCAGGCCCCATACACCCCTCTCCTCAACCCCTCTTGGTCAGGAATGAGGGGCTCTGGTGAAGCTGTGGGGAGGGGGCCCAGGGCTGGGCCAGCAGTGGCTGTGGGTGGGGATGGAGGCGCTTTAGCAGAGTTGAGGGGAGGGGGCTCAGGGCGAAGACAGCAGTGGCGGTGGGGTGGAATGGAGGGGCATGGGCAGAGCTGTGTGTGTGTTTGGGCAGCCCAGGCTGGCACAGGGCAGCGTGAGGGAGGCCAGGCCCAAGGGGAGGCAGAGCCCCCAGGCTGCGAGGCGCCCGTGTGATGCAGGGCTGCTCACTGTAGAAGGTGGAAAGCGCCACAGGCGGCTTGCTGCTGAAATCATAGTGTTCGTAGTCGGAATCGGAGTCCTCGGAGCCAGGAGCGGGCACGGCCGGCGGCTCTGCGAGGGGGACACGGAGGGAGCGGTTACCAGGGAGCCTGGACCAGGGCTTGCTATGCCCAGATCCCACGGGGGCCATGCAGCTCAGGGGGCCCTGCAGTGCCAGTGGCGGAAATGGAGCAGACGGGAATGTGGCTGGGGTGGAGCTGGAGCCATGTAAGCAGCTGGCTCTCCTGGCTCACTAGCAACCACCCATGGAACAAGGACCAGGGGCCTCTGGCCAGATACTCAGCCAGGGTGGAAGCCAGTGTCCAGGAAGGGCTGAGAGGTGGGATGTAGGGGAGGGGTCAGGATAGGTTAAATGGCAGGTTGTGGAGAAGAGGCAGTGCGGGCAGGGAAGGTGTGGGGAGAGAAAGGTAGAGAAGGGGGGGTCATAGTGTGTGGGAAGGGCTGTGAGGAGAGGGGAAGGTGAGGAGGCACAGAGAGTTAGGGTGCGGGGGAGAAGGTGGAGGAGGGGCAGAGAGTTAGGGTGCGGGGGAGAGGGGGTGGAGGAGGGGCAGAGAGTTAGGGTGCAGGGGAGGGGAAGATGGAGGAGGCACAGAAAGCTAGGGTGCGGGGGAGAAGGTGGAGGAGGGGCAGAGAGTCAGGGTGCAGGGGAGGGGAAGGTGGAGGAGGGACAGAGAGGTGGGGTGCGGGGCAGGAGAAAGTGGGGGAAGGGCAGAGAGGTGGGGGGTGAGGGGCAGAATGTGGGAGGCTGTGGGGACGGAGAAGATTGGTTACTCAGAGAGCTGAGAAGCAGGGAGAGGCAGTGGGGGAAGAGGATGTGGGGGGAGGCAAAGATATTGGGTTTGCGGGAGGGGCAGTGGGGCAGGCTGAGAAACAGTAGCTACCTTCTGCCTTGGGGGGATGGGAGGGGACTTTCCTGTAGTCATTGGAGCCCCCCACGGCCGTCTCCGGGCCCTGTGCGCTGTGATTCATCAGGACTGGGGCGGCTGACGAGGACGAGGACACGGTGTGAGCTGCAAAGACGGGGGAGAAAGGAGGTGGGCTGCTCTGGGAGGCCGTACAAGGCCTGGCGCAGCCCCAGCAGGAGACCTCACACTGGGGAGGGGCTTCCCACTTGTTCTGAATGCTCCCCGGATCCCATCTCGCCCTGGGCTCTGGTGCTGGGAAGGCTCCCCTGACATGCTGGCGGCTGCCATTTCTCGGGGAAAGAGCTCTGCAGCCACGGCAAAGCAATCCCGAGTCCCCCCAGCGATGACGCCAGCAGGGGACTGGGCCCTGTTCCATGTCACCCCACAGCTGGGTGCTGCCCATGCTCCCCCCCTTCTCCCTGCCCGACCCCAGCTTTGGCCCTGCTGCAGCTCCTGCGATGTCACCCCCTCTGCAGAAAGGTCTGTGTGATGGCTTTTCCCAGCAGACCTAGCCCCCCTCTGCCTGGCGCCCAAGTGCCCCATCTCGCTCTGGCAAAGCCCCGAGCCGCAAAGCTACCGTGTTGCTTCCTCATCCTCAGGAGAACGGTGGTGAAGGCCAGCACGGCGACCAAGAGGAGAAAGCCCAGGACCACACAGAGGAGAAGGAGAGTCTGGTTCGAGAGGAATGTGGCTTCCCAGCATAGTGGCCTAGCAGTGCCTGGCAGTGGGGCGGGTGGAGGGGAGGAGAGGGAGGACAGGGCAGGACAGACAGACAGACAGAACAAGTTAGAGAGGCAAAAGACACCGGGGATCTGTCACTAGGGCCTGGCACGGGGCCCCATCCCTCTGGGTGTCAGGGAGTTCCCAGCACCGTGTAGGCCCCCTACTTGGGCACTTTCTAGGGCCGACTCATAAATTTGACATGGGGGAGACCACAGGAAGGCTGACAGGGCTGGGTCCCTGGAGCTCTCCTTGCGGCCCCGATCCTGCTGCCTGTGCCATGGCAGGGAGGGGCGTTTGTGCATGCAGCCTGCAAGTGCATGCAGCGTGGGCCTCTGCCTGGAACAGGGGCGCTGGGTAGGGGCGCACTGACATCAGCTGCACCGGTGCTCCATACCAATGCCCTAGCTCTTGGGGCAAGCCTGCTGAGGGGAAGTGGCCCTCTTTGGCCACCCCCTGGGGAATGGGGCTGCCAGAGGGGACATGCCCTCGGTGCAGTGATACTGGAGAGGTTTGTCCAGGGGCAGGGCTGGCAAACTTCCCCTCCCACCCCAGGAGGGAAGGATCTGCCTCTGGTCCGGCTCCCTCCCCCGAGACTGGCACCACGGGAGGAAGAGAAGGGTCACCTCCCCTCCCCCCCTCCAGACACTCACCTTTCCCGTCCTGGGTGTTGGCTGGAGTCGTCATCCCCATGGAGGGCACGTCTGACATGTT